>NC_047133.1:9159789-9494869 GCF_009829125.3 Periophthalmus magnuspinnatus
CATCTGTTTTGACTGAGCTTCTGGAAACATTTGCCTCTGCAAAAGAATGTCACAACAATCTGCACATGATGTGGCCACGGAAGGGGTAAACCAGTTCAGGATGAGACACAGTTGGCACTCTGTGGAGATCTGCTCCACTGGTGGAAGGGGCATGAGGCGGAGGGTTGCAAGGTATTTCCTTTGTATCCAAGGTACAAGTGTTTCTTCAGAAAGGCTTTCTCCTTTGCAGGGGGCCTTGTATCATCGCCGAAGAAGTGTCTTAAAAGCAGGCCATGTTGATCAATATATATGTTGATATATCCAATATTAAAACAATGGACGGTATATTGCTCAAGTTGTGGCATGCATATTGTGATACGTATCGTATCGCCAGATTCATGGCAATGAATATACTAAGCAATAGACTCGATACTCAATACCGATTCTGATATCATGGTAATAATAATAAAAAACACAGATTTTCAGTATTAAATCATATCATTAATCATTAAATCACCATGTAGACCTATATCTGTGTATTTTACACACATATAGTATTTTACTTCTATGGCGTATTAACTGCCTACACATAAACATATTTAGATCACCATGTTACCTTTTATTGTTTTGAAAATGTTAGATTTACCTAAAACAATGTATTCACATGTTTTAGAAGGTGTTTTTGACCCCCCCTCGCTTTGCTCTCTACGCTAAGTCCCTCTCCCTTCAGAGCGCTGTCACAACACAATCAGCGTGCATCCCACTAATGAAACTACTGCACATCACACCAGGTTTGCTGTGTACAGTTTTGTATAATATTTAATATATTTATGGAGAATTGTCGTGTGGCAGCATGGGTAATGTAGCCTTGTGGGTGGAGCATTGCACAAAATCTTAAAGCTAACCATAAGGAGGGTTCGAATAGGGCCCAGGAGGATTGAAAAGTATGCATGTGTCAATAATCTAGCAGTGTGTTTTTGAGCCATATAAATGCACATAGTTGCAGAAATACAAGGAAAAATTGATTGTCATACTGTGACACATTCCTGGCAAAGCAATAACAACTCAGTGACACCAGCAGATAGCAAAGCCCCACCCAAAAGGTTATGTAGTGCACCTTTAAATAAACAATTTTAACATACATTTGCTGGTGTTTTGCAGCTTGTTCTTTCCAGTATTCCAGTTCATCCTGAAGAGACTCAAACTTCAGAGTCTCCTGATCCTCCATCTGTGTCTGAGAATGAAATACAAGGACAGATCAAGCACTGTAGCACACAATCCAACAAAATATATATATGGTATCACTTAAAGGTCCAATATTACGCAAAAAACTCTTGTTGTGAAGGTAACAGCATTATAACATGGCTTAAACCTCACAACATACCTGGAGTTGTGTTTTGTGTCATTCACATATGTTTGAGCAGCGGTGGAAGAAGTACTGTACTTGATTTTGTTACATACATAAAACTACAGATACCAAAGCAAAAAAAAAAAATACTTAAGTACAAGTTAAAAAGTAAGTATTTCACAAAGATTTTGACATGTAAAAAAATCTTCAAATGCAGTTTTGATAAAGATGTGTGCAGAATTTTGTTCAGCGGAAACAATTGAATCTGTTTTTTTTCTAGATGATGCAGAACTTGATCAAAATAAACCCCTCAGCAGGTTTTACACAATAATAGTAATAAACTTTTACTATTTGCACTTAAGCACAGTACCTTAAAACTTGGACTTCCACTCTGAGTTTCAGTAGCCCTTTAGTATTAGTCTCCGAAGCTCAAAATGCTCTGTTTCACCTTGTGATGTCATGAAGCGGTAATTTTCAAGTTAAAAGCTGCCTTTGACATGTTCCGTGGAGATTGGAAATTCCAGGGCTGAAAATATCCAAAGATTCTGGTAAAGGTGGTGGTGATGAGTTCAAAAACACAATGGATGGCTTCCTGTATTACACATCACAAGGTGGAACAGGGAGTTTTTCAGTTTGAGAGAAAAACGTTTGGTTTCACAGCAGACATTTTACACCCATTTATAAGACTAGTTGAATTTGACATGCTTTTGTAATAAAAAAAAAAAAAAAAAAAGTAAAACCACTGTGTTGTTTCAGGATCTCACTTCTGAGCTCTTTGCTTAGTATAAACACCCTTTTCATACAATCTGCAATAAACTACAGTATAATAAGTGCAATGATTTGTCTGTTTATTTAGTCACGTGATAAATGAAAGTTCCTGGAAAGCTAACGGGACTTTGGAGTAAATACTACAAGATTTATGTTTTTTTTTTGCCTCTATCATATTTAAACATCTTTATAACAAGACAGCCCGCTTTTAATTGAAGATTGACCTATGAATAATCCCCGTAAAAGGTTGCAAAATATGTTTTGATCCAAATCTGTGAGCTAAATTAAAGGGCTAGCGGTTTAAATCCCAGCTGGACCGAGTCAAAGCAAACAACTTACCTCGACCTTTTTTAACACGCTTTTTACACTTTTACGATCTCAAACGCCTCTCAAAAGAAACTTAAAACATCCAACAACACGTCACAGAAAGATTTACTCCCAAAGAAGTCGAAAAAGTGCATAAAACGACTTAGAAAAGTTGGTTATAACACAAAAGTAGCTAGTTCCACCAACAGGGACAATACGAGCAGGCGTGCATATTGTCAGGACAGTTAAGCCAATCAGAAGAGAGCATGCAACTCTTTCTTCATTCTTATTGGACAAAACTCAATCAATCAAAAGTTTAGGGCGGGGTTTAAGTTAAGTATCCAGTAAAAGCGTTAAATATCTTAGTTTATTGATTAATACATTTTGTTTTAGAGTATTTTAAAAAGCGTACGTATTATTTTAGTTTTGTACAAGTTTTCCTTTCTGAATTATAGGGTTTATTTAGGGAGCCTGTATATTCCACTAGACGGCGCCAGTTCTGCGGTTTCACATTCTCCAAAAATTATTTGGCAAATCATTTATAACTCTTGACTCAGTTTTTCCCACATGTTAGGTTCACATTTAGATTTATATCCTGGACTATGACATCATCGGGCATAGGTTATTCAATGACATCACACTGGATTGAGATACAGACTAAAATTAATGTCCAGGCCATATTAAAGGCCACTGTCTGTAATGGCTGTGTTTAATGCACCCATCTGAATGACTCACTGTTCTAACCACCAGTTTGTGGCCCTAAGCTTCGAATAAGTTTAGATATGCAGTCTTCAGTGGAAAAAAGTTTGGATAATTCTGGTTCAAACCATGCTTCGGAACATTATCCATGGAAATAGATCAGTTTTAGGCCATATTGTGGAATATTATAGCCAAAGGAACAACATTCGTGTGGCAATAAATGCAACTAAAATGAAATTTAGTTTATTATTATTATTATTATTATTATTATTATTATTATTATTATTATTATTATTATTATTATTATTATTATTATTATTATTATTATTATTGTTATTATTTTATTATATTTTGGTTTATTTATGTATTTATTTATTTATTTACAGTTTATTTTTAGCGATCAGCATTTTAGTTATAGACAAATACACTATGATTTTTATTTTTTTATTTTACTATGAAATGTGATAATTTACATTTTACTCTGCTAGAATTTTGTTGTGTTTATTTATTAATTTATTTATTCTCTCACAACCATAAAAAGTGCTCAGTACTAAACAGAGACCATAAATTTGGCCATTTACAGAATTCCTCATTTTTATTGGCCAATTCTTTGTGTCAATCAAACCGGCTCTCGTCTCTGATTGGCTGCCGTTCCGAAACTCGGAAATGTCATTTTTTTGCTGCATTTTGGACTTGTGCAGAAAGTTGAGCATGAGGTTGAGCGGGGGACTGTTTTTTTCGAGGGAAGAATCGAAGCGAATGACCATCAGACACCACTAAACAGGTAATTAACCAACACAATTTACCAAGTACAACTGAGACATTTAACCAGTGTTTTTAGGATCCCATTCAGCGATGTTATAAAGAGTTTTTCATTGTTTTAGTAGCTTCGTGTTTACTTGCATAGGTCTCTGCACTACCCCCCATACAGCACCATCTACCACACAAAACAGCTTTATTCTTACGTTTTTATTGCATTATTAGTGTTTATTTTCACTGATGACGTTTTAAAATTGACATTATTTCTTGTTGTTGCGGCACTTCCGTTTTGTTTACAGATAACAGTGCAAAGTAACGTCAAAATGTTAAGCCACTATTTATTATGGCTTTATAAAAAAAATACAAATTTAATGATTGTTTAACCTTGTTTTATTTTCTGTCTCAGGTTAATAATTGGTCTATTAATGCTTTATAAATGAGTATCATACCTGTATTTGCTTAGGTGGGCCTGGCATTCACTGTGATGTTAGTTTTGAAGTATAAATTTTAGGTATTTGTACTTTACTTAAGTAGATTAAGCGCGTACTTTTTACCTTTACTTCAACTACATTTGAGAGTAGTATCTGTACTTTCTACTCCACTACATTTTGCACAGGACTGTAAAGTAAAAGTATTTTTCAAATTATTTTTTGAGACCTGCTGAAAAGGTTGGGGTTTTATTGTAGTACACATTTTAGTTGAGCAAATAAAAAATATACAAATACAAACAGCTAGGGGAAAAAAAAAATGAAAATTATTCAGCACAGATGTTTATCAAAATCACTACATTTGAAGCATTATTAGATCTCAAAATCTGTGCGAAATACTTTTACTTTTACTCGTACTTTACTCTTACTTTTTTAAACGGGTATTTTAAGACTTTACTTAAGTAGATTTTTTCATGTGATACATTTACTGGAACTTTTACTGTACTTTTACTTATGTAACAAAATCGAGTACTTCTTTCAACACTGGTTTTTGGTACAGTTAATATAGTAGTAGTAGTATAGTAGTAGTAGTAGAGCAGTAGGATACATTTGGCCTATAATAATAAGTCGTCTCATTTCATCTTTTTGCATAGTATGGTACATTTATCTTTGTAATTAGGGGAAGTATGAGGTGAGCAGATGATCACATCACTGATAATATTGTGAATGTTTTTTTGAAGATGTGCAAAAAATATAATTAAACTGCAAAAAGCGGTGGTAAACAAACTAACAATTAACAAAAAATATGTGTAAACTTCCAAATAAGTCAATATCCTCCACCCATAGTAAAACCAAGAATTAGAAAGTAGATAGATTTAAAGTGACATTTCTTTAAATATAACTCAGGTAGTTTTCAGTATCACCTCCAGACTCCTGTTTTGTACAATTTAAACCAGTTTATTTTTAAGGTATTATTAAATTTAGTAAGTGATGTTAGACTGTGTTGAAACTAAACCACAATTAAAACGGTCTAAACCTGATCTTCTTTGCCCATCTCTAAATTTAATGATTTCCCTCTTGCACTCATTTTGCATGTATTTCTTGCTTCACATAACAGTTGTATTGTATCCAATGATGAGCCCACACTTGTGCCTAATATTTGACATGTGTTTGAGAGTTGGGGAGTGGGAGGGGCTTTCTGACAGATCATGCCTCATAAATGTGTGTGGGCAAGTACTTATTACATTGTGAGGATTAAATCTGTATACACATCAGATCCCCGTGACGTAAATCATTTTATTATTACACCAACAGCAGATATGGGTTAAAATAGGTTATAGCTAAGCGGGTAGTGACTGCGGTAAAAGATCTGCACCAGATTCCCTCCCATGTATTTGAGCTAAATTTGTCCCCCGTACAGATATATTATATAAGCAGCTTTTGAGGTCAAAATAAGTCCACTGTGAATAATTAGGTTGCTCTGAATGCATACGGTAAGTGAGGAATAACTTTGGACCGCTGCAAAACTGTTTAAAATGAACTTGTTCTGTTTTTCACATTTTTAAGATAGTAAAAATCAGGTACAGTGTTAGGGATTATTAAAGTTAAGATATAGTTGGTGCTATGGTTAAGGTTTGGATCTGCCTTCTGGAAATGACTTATAAGTGAATATAATGTCTTCAAAACATAGAAATCCGAAATCTGCATGTATGTGTGTCTCTGTTTGCATGTGTGTATGCATATGCGTGAGTGTGTGTATGTGTGAGGGCAAGTGCAGACAAGCCAGAGCTGCTGTCAGTGTCTCAGAGCAGTAATATCATAGTGTTCTTTAATACCTCTCATATCTGCGCCATGTGTCAGAGCACGGGAGGGTTTAAAGATGTTTCGTATACATAACTTTATCTGACCGGACAGTGAGCAGTGTAATATGAGTATGAAGGGTAGGGAGAGGGCATTCAGTAGGAGTGTTGAAAAAAAAATTGATTGTTAAAAGGACCACGATTTTATTTCTTAACGATTCTGGATTGATAAAGGATTGATTCAAACTTCCCCAGAATGATTTTAAATTACATTAATAAGTGTTTCTGCCACTGTAAAATATCCCGCTTAAAACTCACCTGACATTGCCTATTCCAGGTCTAAACTAGGACTAAAGCAGGTCTAAAAGTGGACTACATCATTTCCAAACAAGAAATCATAAAAAGGAGGACAAAAAAGTGGATAAAATGGACTCAAAATTAGGCAAACCCACAAACTGAAGAACTGCCGAAGTACCACCTTATGTAAACTACCAGTACAGTTTGAGAAACACTATAGTTTATTTTTTTAAAACCCCACTAACAATACATTTAAATAGCCTTTTTTTTCTGAATTTTGGGGAATAAGAATCAGAAATAATGAAAGATTCACAGTCCCATCATAATAGTGAGTTTTAAACAGGATCACATTTGTATCTACTGCTAATTATAACCTCCTTCGTTGCAAAACCACCAGCGCAGTGTTCATTCTCACTGTAAAACTCTATTGGCATACAGTGCATTAATGTAGATGTATGCAGCTCCCTCCTCTCTCCTCCTCTCTCCTCCTCTCCCCTCCTCTCTCTTTAATGTAGGCACAAACCAGTTTTTCAAATCCAGCTAATCTCTGAGTCTGAGGTCTCCATTTCTGCTAACATCTCCTTTATAACCACTGGGAGAGGCTGCAATAGCGAGTGTTTTGTTTGTGAATGGGAAGAATAGCACCAGTGACGTATGTAGGCCAAACACACAATGTACTATACAGTGAATACAGAGGTTCAATTAGACATGCTTTCAATGGACAGCAGAAGGCCATGGGGGTGCGGTAGAGGATCTGTTTATGTACAGGCTTTTGCCATATGGTCAGTGACAGGTGAAGAGAATAGCACAGATTTAGAACGGTATTGTGCACCTGTTTTGTTGGTGGGGTTATTGCCGGTAGGTGGAGGTGGGTAGTACTGAGTTACATGCGCTTGACTAAGTTTACAAAGAATTTAATGTCTTTGTTGGGAATTGGGATCAAAAACACGCCTGAAGAGGTTTTAGATGTCATCCATGCATCTTTGTTTGAGTATTTTAGCGTTCTCTCCCGGGTCCTATTTGAACCCTCCTTACGGTTAACCGTAAGATTCTGTACAAAGCTCCGCCCACGAGGAGTCACCCATGCTCCCACATGACAATTTCTCCGTAAATGTATAAAAACATGACACAAAACTACACAGCAGCTTGACAAATGTGACGTGATGTGCAGTAGTTTCAGTAGCAGGACGTTGATTGTGTTGTGATAGCGCTCTGAAGGGGGAGTGACTCAACACCAAAAATGAAAGAGAAACTTATAAAATAGGATGTTTTTCGGTAAATATAGCATTTCAAAACAATAAAGGGTAACATGGTGATCTAAATATGTTTCGTGTTAGCAGTTAATAAGCCATAGAAGTGTAATAGACCTTTTTTAAGTTGAATGCACATTCCTTTTTACATATAGATATATAAATACACCAGTACTTCTCCGTGTAAATAGTATTTTTTTTTAATAAACTCTGGTGCAGTTGTAGTCTTGTAAGTGTAGTTTGAATCAGATAAACGAATCATCTACTAGCCGTATGTTCACAGCTCGATCTGTGTGTTTTGCTTGAATGTACTGAGATGACTTTACACTACAGAAAGTGACAGAGGATATGTGTAAAGTCACTTCCTTCTCACTGTGAATGACAAACACCAAATCTTTACACCACGCTATTCAGGGTAGACCGTTACTCCTTTACTCAAGTCAGATTAATGTTACTTCAGAATAATATTACTCAAGGATAAGTACAAAGTAGTGGTCCAAGAAATTACTCTAGTAAGTAAGTAAGTAAAAATTATATGAGAAAACTAGTACTCAAGTAAAAGTAACTTAAAGGTAAAGGCAGAATTGACGCTTGTGAGCTTTAAGTCATGTTAGAATGTTCTTATCCCCTCAAAAACATACCTGGAGTTGTGTTTTGTTTCATTCACACATGTTTGAGTAACACTTTATTATTAGCCTGTCTACATCTCCAAAGCTCAAAATACTCTGTTCCAGCTTGTGATGTCATGAAGTGGTAGTTTTCAAGTTAACGTCTTCATTTTTCCTTTAGTTCTGTAGAGATTGGCAACCTCAGATCTGAAAATATCCAAATGATTCTAGTGAAGGTGTGTGGAGTTTAAAAACATAATGGAGCACTTCCTGTACTACCACATGACGTCACAAGGTGGAACAGAGTGTTTTCTGTTTGAGAGAAGAACACGGCCTAAAAATGCAGGGTTTGAGTGTTAAACATGTGTGAATGAAACAAAACACAACTCAAGGTCGTGTTTGTGATGAGGAAACATTATAAAATAGATCAGAAAATAGCTGAATAAGGGCCGTTTAAAGAGTAACTATCGGGACATAACATCTGAGGAAATGACTGAGTAAATGTAACTACCTACCTGTGCCGCTAGTGTTAACTTCAGGCTAGCTCTGTGCGTTTTTCTGTGAGATTAGCAGCTGTGTAGCATAAACAGTGACTTCCTGTGACGGGAGCGCCTTGTATCAGTGTCGCGTTTGGTTATTTTGGCTCCAACCTTCTGGGAAAATTGGGAATTATCTCCAATGAGCTCAGCAAAATCCAAAGGTTACAATAATGTACAGTACAAAAGAGTTGACACAATGGTTGGTATTCGTTATTATAATAGAAGAAATACATGAACAGTTTTTGGAGGGATGTTGCAACCATAGACCATGTATAAGGAAATGGACTAAGTGAGTGTGGCGTCACCCGTAGCGTTCGGCTCCAGTCAAATAAAGCTCATCGTGGCTAGCAGTTATAGGAGCCAATTTGGAGCCGAGTTCTGACCACGAGTATCATAGCAACCAAAGAAGTCAATCCGGAGCGAGGCTTTTAAAGACAACACCCCTTGTCACTCGCACCGCTGGTTTAACCGGGAGCACGCGCTTAGCAAATGTCAATCAAACCTGTTGCTAACGCTAGTGGGAGCAAACCCGGGGAAAGAAGGTGCCTGATTTGTCTGTTATTAATGTTCATATCTTGATTTACAGACAAAATTGACAGATTTACGGCTAGCAGGTTAGCTATGTCCATTTGTATATACAGTCAATAGTCGCAACAATGATCATTTAAGTGTATTTGTATGTTTAAGTCTCATCGTTTCTCATTTCTTATCAAATTTAAACTAGATTGAAGCCTCAGTATGTAACTTTTTAGCTAAAAGTAGAACAAAAGAAAAGCATGTTTTTTTTTTTCATTTTGGTTGTTTTTATTGCATTGAAAAACCTAAAAGAAATATGCATCCTTTCTGTGAGCGGGCTTGCATCTCCAGAAACCTGACACTTTTTTGGCTTACAGGAGGGCCTCCCCCTGCTGGTTTCCATGGAAATATTGTTCCTTTGGCCATAATCTTCAACAGTATGGCATAAATGTAGAGAAAGTTTCAGTAGTGGTCATCTGGACACTGTTTTTGCTATCAAGATGTTTCTGCTCCCATCCAGATTTTAATTTGATGACTATGACTTGAAACACGCTTTTATACTACTTTGAGTTAAGTCCTGCCCCGCTTGGCATAAAACACATCTGTCGCTATGGAAAATGTTCCAAACTGTGTATTTAACTTCATATTTCCATGGAATCATGAAGTGCAATTTTGAAATAAAACATTTCTTTGCAGCACTGAAATGTTAGTCAAAATTTAAAATCTAGAGATACACTGGTAATTGGTAAAAGTTTATTTCAATATTTGATTAGTCTTCATTCATCTGATGTGTTTGCAGCTTAAATGTTGAACAAAACAATGTTGGGTCATGCCACATTTCAAAGACTTGAATCACTTCTTGAAACTAGTCTCTTGAGCTCAAAAAGGAAGTGACAAAACCTCAGTGCTTCACCTACCACTGTCTGCCCTGCTGAAGGTGTGCATAAAAAACACATCTGCAGGAAGGGGGCTCAAGCATGAACCACAAAGACATTTAAATTGTATACCGAATAATCATACAATGTAGATAGATTGCTGAAGTAAATATAGACGATAAACGATAATATTGAAACTAATTAATGCCACAATAACTGAGATTTAAAACACAACTACTTTAAATCTACAATATTGTTAAAAAAATCATGAGCTGCAATAAATAAACAGCAGAATGAAACACTTTATTCATTAGTTTGCATCTGTAATGAGACATACAAGTTATTAATTCACTCTTTTACAACTTAAATCTTATCCCAAAAATGCCCAATAGTGCAAAGAAAAAGTACAATTTTCATAGTAAATATTGACCCAAAAAAATATAGTTCCAGCTTTCATATACTGAACAGTAAGCTGATATAGTAATGTCATGACAGGCCTAATAAACACACGGGACTATTTAACAAAGATGTCTTTTGCTCATCATGGCATCGCTGATTTTGACGAAGGACTGTCTGAGCCTGGCCCTGTAAAAGCGTGGACACCTATGCCTGGATGGTAGCAGTGCATATTCTCTGTTTAGAACATAGCTGGGGTCAGAGAGGATGTTCTTGGCCAGTCGCAAGGTTATTATTATGGTGCGTGGCCTCAACCAGTCCGTCCTGGGATTGGTCCATAATCTTCGAACGTATTTTAATCAAATGTCTCAGAGCAGTCCTGCAGCACACTCAGGATGACAGAGCTGAAGAAGAGAAGGAGCATTTATTGAGGGGCCCAAATGGAGGAAATATATTCTCTGTCTGGTCTTTCTTACAGATAAAGTCAATGTGATGTTTCCAAGATAATGTTGAGTTGAGTTTCATCCAAATACTTATATAACTCCACCTGATTCATGCAGACATAATTAATAACAATAGGAGCTGCAGGTATGGGTTTTATGCTGAAATCGACTTCCTCTGTTTTGTTTTTTTGGTGTTTATTTCCAGAGCATTGTTTTTGCTCCATGCCATGACCATGTCCACGCCCTGTTGGTGTAACCCAGGACTGTCTGAGTTAGCCAGCAGTGTTAGCAGAACGGTATCATCTCAATACTCCAACATACACTGATGATTTGAAGATGAACGGCAGCCATCTGTGTATAACATAAAGAGAAGAGGTGAACTAACACAGCCCTGGGGACCCCGCCATTGTGATGACAGAGGACAGTGTTTATTTACCAACACAAAGTGGACTCTGTTGATGGGGAAAAATGCATATTTACCAGTGAATCAAATATAGATTAACTAAAGGGCCCATGTTATGCTATTTTCTGATCCATGCTGTAATGTTGTTTCCTCATCACAGACATAAAAAACTGTCAGTTCCACCTTGTGATGTCATGTAGAAATACACCTTCACTAGAATCATTTGGGTAATTTGGGCCCTAGAAGTACCCATCTCTACTAAACAAAAGGTAAAGTGTAGATTCTAACTTGAAAACTACCTCTTCGTGACATCACAAGGTGGAACAGAGCATTTTGAGCTTTGGAGATGTAGACAGACTAATAATAAAGTGTTACTCAAACATGTGTGAATGAAACAAAACACAACTCCAGGTGTGTTTTTGAGGAGGTGACAAGATTCTAATATGACTTAAAGCTCACAAGAGTAAATTTTCCTTAATATAGGACCTTTTAAAATGTTCGGTTGAATTGTATTGAGGGCAGATGAAAACGTGCACTTCCATAGTTATTGAGTTTATCCTGATTTGGTGAAAATATGTAATGTGAGGTCTTAAGACTTAAAGAAAATGGTGTTCATCAAACCCACTAAATATATCCTTATCTTGTATTTTGTACAGGGCTGAAACAGTGAAACAAATTATTTAAATAGTCAGCTTTTTCACTTTGCCAAGAATGTTCTGCAGTAAGGGTTGATCTAGGAATCCTGGCATGAATGTAGAGTTAGAGGTTGAGCAGTCAGATCCACATTTTGGAGGCGCTATTCCAGCTCTCTCAGATGAATACTGCCATTGTGTCCTTGGGCAAGACACTTAAGTCCCCCTCTGGTCACATTAATATTTGTTGTTGTTGTTGTTGTTCCAGCAGGAGGAGGATGTCTGCGGAAGTGGACCTTCTTCTGCAGGAGGCCAAAGAGAGCATCGAAGCAGCTCAGAACTATCGCAGCGAACTCCAGCTGAGGCTCCATGGACTCAACCAGGCACGAAAACAGGTACAAGAGCTTAAAACTATATCTAAAGCACAGAAACAGGTACAAGAACAAGAGTTTAAAGGTCCTATATTACACCAAATTGTCTCTTGTGAGCGTTAAGTCATGTTATAATGTTGTTAAGTCATCAAAACATACCTGGAGTTGTGTTTTGTTTCATTCACCCATGTTTTAGTAACCCTTTATTATTAGTCTGTCTACATCTCCAAAGCTCAAATTGCTCTGTTCCAGTGTCAGTTTTCAAGTTAACAGCTACCTTTTACCTTTTGTTCAGTAGAGTTTGGCAATTCCAGGGCTGAAATCATCCAAATAATTCTAGTAAAGGCGTGTGGAGTTTAAAAACTCTGTGAAGCAGTTCCTGTATTACCACATGACATCACAAGGTGGAACAGTTTGTGTGTTTTCAGTTTTAGAGAAGAACTCAGCCTAAGTATGCAGGGTTTGTGTGTTAAACATGTGTGAATGAAACAAAACACAACTCCAGTTCTGTTTGTGATGAGGAAACAACATTATAACATAGATCAGAAAATAGCATAATGTTGGACCCTTTAAATGCCAAACAAGTTCCTGTGTCTGCATTGTGTAATATTCAAACCCTTAACCAAAACTATTTAAGGAAAGGGAATGGTTACAAGTGCTTCAAAGTCAAACAAGTCTGTTGACATCTGACTACTGGAAACTGGATGTACCTGAAGTAGGGTTGTCACAAGTATATGAAATCATACACATATTGATACTAAAACTAGGATTGAAACAAGGCAAAGCAAAAGGCAAGGGAAGTTTATTTGTATAGCACAGTTGGTACACAAAATAATTCAAAGTGCTTTACAGAATAAGAAAAACATTAAAATCACAATACAACAAATCAAAACAAAAATAATCATCATAAAATTAACATTAACTAGACCCATTTAAAGCATTGATACTAAAGAAATTCTATAAACAGGACAAAATTGGAGCTTTTTTTGAATAACAAGAAAGGCGTTAAACCATACTATCCCCATAGAGACGAGCAAGTGATGCCACCTGGCCAAGTTACAGGTCAGATCTGTGGACAAGTGACCCCGCTCACAGTAGGAATGCATGATTTCATTGTTATTTTTAGGAATGAAAACAGCTGTAGTCGACTGAATGCAAGACACAAGTTTAGAAATTCATTGAAAATGGATCCGCCCCAGTCTTCTGTCTCTCTCTTCCTTCCTTTTGTCTCGACCTGTTTATACCACATGTAAACAACAGCACTGCATCCTGTTGGATACTTACTAGAGACTATATTTTAATTTTGAATGTCTCTCCTCTACCAAGCCCATAAATTTATTTAAATGTCGTTTTACAAAATTTAAAGTGATTTATTTAAATTTAAAGTGCCCATTCAAAAATGTACTTAAAGAGTCAAAAGTGACAGTATTTCACACCAGCTCTATTAAACTTCAAGTGTAGTGATTTTAGTAAAGATTTATGCTGAATTTTGTTCAACAGAAACAACTGAATCAATTTTTTTTTTTTCCTTAGCTGTTTTTATTTGTATATTTCTGTTCAAACTATGAATGTGTTAAAAACAAAACAAAAAACTCGTATCTGCTCTCAAGTATAGTGAAGTAAAAGTATAAAGTAGAAATTTTAGGTAGCTGTACAATACTTTACTACTTTTACTTTGTTACGGTTCACTATTGCAGACAATACTGAAACATGAACTGCTAAGCTTATAGAAAAGTCTCATGCATTTCAGAACATGTTTGTTGAGACCTAAACTACAGGGTTAGTATTTTCTACTCTATACAGTAAGATGATTTTTTTGTCCTTTGCAGTGGAAATTATATTTAAAAGGAGAGTACACAAAATAATTTTAATTTCAAATTGCAGATAAAACATCTGCGTGCTCAGATAGCTTCATATAAGGCTTAAATCAAATACTTACTAATAACAATTGTAATGCTAACTCTGTTGGATCTGAATGGTCACTACCCAAACCCCAGCACCTGCAGCCAATCATGAATCACAGTTAGTTCAACCTTTGCAGCTCATTGATTTTGGAGGTTCTGAGCTTTCACATGAGGCCTGTCCATAGACTGAGAATGAGACAAACTTACATGTGTCTCTGTCTGCAGGTTTAGGCTCTGGTGACCCAGGTTCAGTTGCTATTGATTGTGACTATTCAAATCACAACGTTGAGTCAAGTGCAGTTCATCTTTCAGCCCTAATGCTTTGTAAAAATGGCTCACATTAATCATCAATAATCATTATCTGACCTAAAAAC
Organism: Periophthalmus magnuspinnatus; assembly: GCF_009829125.3. Classification (NCBI taxonomy): domain Eukaryota; kingdom Metazoa; phylum Chordata; class Actinopteri; order Gobiiformes; family Gobiidae; genus Periophthalmus; species Periophthalmus magnuspinnatus. Next base: position 9,174,484 of record NC_047133.1, read on the forward strand.
AGACTCTAATCTCTCCTGTTGTGTTTCTTCTGTAAACATCTGGATCTTGTCCTAGCCTTATCTGAACGCTACACAATGTTATCATCTTTGTATCTAAAACATTTGTGAATCTCTGTGTACTTCCACTGTTGTATTTATAGACGCTCCATTCTATTAGTGCATTATATGAGTGATAACATCTCGGGTGCAGTCGGCCTGTCTGCTTGAGGACTGTCCCTCTCTTCCTGAAGCTTTGGGCTGAGTTTCAGTCATTGTGAAATCAGTGAAGAGGAAGTGAAACGTGGGCCTTTGCAGATCACAAACTCAACGCTTTCTCAACAAATACGACCTCCGAAATGAACAGTAGAAATACAACTATGTTACACTGCCGGGGGTCTGCAGGATTTTAAGACGCATGCAAAAATACTACCTGATCTAAACTACACTTCCTTCTTAAAGGTTTGGGGGCCACACATCACCGGAACATAATGTGAATACTCTTAAACCTAAAGTTTGCAAATATTACATATGATATCTTTTATATAATCTATCTTGCACATGTCCCTCTTGTCTGGTCCCTCAGGTCCGTGGCAGCTCGAGTCAGGCGCGTGAGGCTCTGAAGAGACACTTCTCTGAGCTTCAGTCTTCGGCCTCTCGTCTTCTGGAGGAGAGACTGTCCGCTCTGCTGCTGGAGGTCGACTCCATCGAGGCCGAGAGCATCAAACCTCTGGACGACTGCCAGGCCCTGATCGAACACGGGGTGGGGCAGGCCGACGAGCTGCTCAGAGAGGGTATGCGATCATGAGGCATTAGACCAGTGACTCTTGACCATAGGGCCAGGACCATAGTAGAGTCGGCCCATGGTAGGACCTCCTTGCTCAGTACATTATAATACATTTAAAAAGTGAATAGTCGGTCTGTAAATATGTGATTAAGTTACTCTGTACATAATTGGGTGGACCCCTAGGATAAAAAGGTTAGGACTGAATGTAATCGAATAGGAACTAGGAATGTAATGAATTGAGGATCTGACCATGAAGAAACATCATAAAAATCCTTAATAAAAATCCCTTCAAATTCAAAATAATAGTTTTTCATTTGAAGAAAAAATATAAAAGCTAAAAAATAAAATAAACTATTCTAACACCTGTTTTGTGATTTTAGGGGAAGCGGCTCTGAGGTGTGGTCTGGGCGAGAAGGAAGACAAATTGGGCAGCTTCACCAAAAAGGCTCTGCACATCCAGCTGGATAGGTAACGACACATCTAATACACAGAACTCATACAGTGAACCTTTTAAAAGAGGATGTACTTTTTCATGTAACAAAGTCAAATCATTTTTTCCCATTTTGCCAAAGCACATATATGTTGTATTAGCGTATGAATGAGATTGCTGTGTGCTGTCTGCATCTAATTATAAATGGCTTTATCATCTGTAAATCAGGAAGTGCACAGTGTCATCGACATATCTACCCATTTTCAGTAAAACTCCGCTCTGACCACTGAAAGTTGTGAAAAGCTCTTATAAGCCAAGATGCTAGAAAAGTGTCAGGAAAGTTTAAAATCAGCAAGTTCTGTTTTTCACGTTTTTAAGACATTAAGTCAAATTCAGATACAGCACCTTCAAAATTGTCTTTAAACTTGGATTTCTGTTTTTTCCCGCAGTCTCCCGGAAGTCCCTGCTCTGGTGGATGTGCCATGTGTCTCTGCCCAGCTCGATGACTCCCTCTTGGGGGCGCTAAAGGAGAGAGTGTCGCGACATGGGGCCGTCTCCTCTTACCCTCCGGTGCAGATAGAGGAGCTGCAGGAGCGGCCGGGCGGGGTACTGGTGCGATGGTGCAAGGTGAGGAAGAGAGAAAGGGCTGATGGAAAAATTTAAATCAGAAAACAACAAATAAGAACTGATGGAGCTTAACACAGAATTTATATATCAATGACTGATGTTCTCTGATTTTGGGGGGTTGGGCGTGGTTAGTACTTGGATGGGAATAACAGGTGCCACTGCGAGAATGCATTTACTCTTATGTCCTTCGGCAAGACACTTTAACCTCATTGACTAGTTTGAAAGTGTTGTGTGACTAAAAGGCTGACGGCACAGATTGGCAGTTTCACATGCATCATTGTACCCGAGTGTGGAGTGAATAAATAATGCACGAAATTGTAAAGTGACTTTGACTGGCTGGAAAAAGTAAAAATGTAAAAAATCTGTTGATTATTATTTTTAACTTGTGACTACTGCTGCTGCTTACTACAGCTCTTTGGAAACTGCTGTGTATAAAATATGGTTTATATAAAGTGGCTGCATGGAATCTTATTATGTAAAAAAACAAAACAAAATAATCATTACCCTGTGGTTTAGACTAGTGTTTCCCAACCACGCGTACAGGGACCAGATATGAAGGAAAGGACATAAATATCGACAGTGGCTCAGTTGGTAGAGTGTTTGTCCACTGTTTCAAAGGCTGGTGGTTTGAATCCTGCGCTCTACATAGACATCATTGGTTGAGTGGTCAGATCCACTGAACCACAGGTTGGAGGTGCAATTCCAGCTCCCACAGATGAATGCTGTCGTTGTGTCTTAAGACTTAACCCACCTCACCCCCAGTGTGTGCGTACACTGATGTATGAATGTGTGTGTGAATGGGTGGTTTCTTGATGTAAAGTGCTTTGACTGCCATTCACCAACAAGAAACTAGAATGGTTGTTGTTGGCTATAATAATAATTTAAAAAACACAGTTACATGATGTAGGGGATACTCACAGTGTGGGACAGAGGGTGGGAACTTCTAAAATACATAGCTGTCTTGAATTCATTCACATTTCAGTTTTACCTTGACGTGTTAAAAGTATGCCCTGTGAATTAAATCTTGATTTCCAAAAAAATACTATTTTATTACAATATTTGTCCAGAAAACATTACCCAGCAGCCCAAGATGAACAGCATATTACCTCTGTGTTCTGTGTGTAAATGTGTTCCTCAGGTGGACGAGGACTTTGCAGCTGCAGATTTCCGGTTGCAGTGCCGGCGTTCGGGCACCGGGGGGAGCCAGTATGAGGATGCGTACATTGGCAGAGAGCAGGAGTTCCTGGTGCTTCATTTAGACGCACACACAGATTATCAGTTCAGAGTGAGCGCCCGAGGAGAGGGACGGACCGAGTGGAGCCCATGGAGCATTCCTCAGACAGGCTCCACCACACTGGCTGCACACGGTGGGTACTACACACAACAAGGGACTTTATTTAGGAAGTTTAAAGGTAGCGTATCTAAGATTTTTTTCTGAAATCTTGCTTAACTGGGTCGCTAAATATGAAGAGTAAGGAACACTTTATTGTTGCTTTAGGGATATGTGTCCCCATCCTCACTGAGTTGGAATCCTGTCACTCACAAATCCACACGCACTTATACATACTGTACTAAACTGATATGCAACATGAATTAATATTTATTTATTTATTGATTTATTTATTTACCTTCATTTCAGTAGAGACTGGCAATTCCAGGGCTGAAATGATGAAATGATTCTAGCGTAAATGTATGATGTTTAAAAACATAGTGGAACACTTCATGTATTACCACATAGATCAGAAAGTAGCGTAATATGGGCCTAAAACATGACCTAGAACATTTCACTCTTCCTTTTTAACCTCCTGAGACCCGAGCTCTTGCATGACATGCTTGATTAATTTCTCTTTGTTATTTGGTCTGGCTGGGACCTGATGAGTGTAAATACAAAGAATTATCTTTTTACATTATGTAGTTTCTGAGAAAAAAATATGTAAATCAAATGTCCTCATATGTGGACATTTTACTCATTTTGATAAAACATTTAAATAATGATTTGCAAAAACTATTTATTAAGACCCTGAAAACAGCAGCATTTGTCCTGATGTAAAAACAAAATGAGAAACAACAATTGTGCCTCTTGGAAGAATGTGTCTCATGTGAAGAGCTGCTGACAGGAGCAGGAAGAAAAGCAAAAAAAATTAAAATAAAATATTCTAAACATTCTAAACTGTTAAAAATGAAAATATATAATATATTTACATTGTTGCTGTTATTGTATGCTGTTATTCTTCATCTAATAATTTGCACTGTGTCCTAGACAAGCCAAAAACGTGTTGTCCACATATGAGGACGCCAGGTCTCAGGAGGTTAAGAGAGCAAAATACAGTAGTTAGTCATAGATAATCAAATACCTCCCTATAGATGTCCTCTCTCTCTGATTGCCTCCCCCTCTCTCTTACCTGTGTCAGAGTGGTGTCCTGGGACAGAGGGCTACGTGCTGAGCTCCAGGAGGAACATCGCACTCAGAAACGACTCCGTGTCTCGCTGCTGTGTCCTGTACTCCAGAGGCCCCACCTACTTCTGTGGACAGACCCTCACCTTTAAGTATGGCCTACACTGCTCTACAGAAAAAAAAAAAAACACAAGCATTTATTTATTTTATGTAATAGATTGAGTTCACGTGACATCTAGAGTTTATGTAGTTTAAATTGAGCTGGAGACCGGTCAGGATTTTATGGTGGAATTTGTCTTGTCCTGGTTTATGGTTAATATCTCTGTAATTACTGGGTCTGTCCTCATGAAACAAACACTGCCACAAACTTCAACGTTTTCTCTGTCAGTATATGTAAACGTTTAAAAAAGTGACTTTATATTTTTCACAATAGCTTCAGAAAGTGGTGCCATTATCCAACCCTTATGATTACTGCCAGTTGAAATGACTTTAAGCCGTGAGACTAATGTGGCAACAGGGCGACAGTAGCTCAAGATTTTGGAGCTAATCTCTTACAAATATAAATGAGGCTTAGGACCATAAGTTTCTTTCAAAAACAGTGAATCTCTCATAGTTATATAGGCCCCATGCCATCCATCTGAAATGGTAACATCAGCGACTCATTGAATAAATTCTAAACTATATGTATTATGTTGATGTTTGTGTTCAGGATCAGTGCTGTGGGGGCGCTGGATCACAGGGACAGTCTGGGGGTCTGTGTAGACGACAGCAGAGGAGAGGAGTCTCTGCAGAGGGACCAAGCCGTCTGCATATCCACCAACGGTATGGAGGACAACACTCTCAAAAAGAAGGGGCCAATGCATTCATTTAAGGGGGCATATTATGTAAAATCAACTTTTATGAGCTTCTACCATGTTATAATGGTCTTGCCTCATTGTTAGCTTTCTCAGTTGTATTTTCATTGATTCAGCCATGTTTGAGTTGAGTAATCCTGTATTGTCTTGCATTCAAGGCTTTACGCAAGGCAAGCTTATTTGTATGGCATTAACAGAGGAGGCATTGCAAAAAATCTACATATTGGAACTGTCTACCATGTTATAACATTGTTCCCTCATCAAAAACATGTCTGAAGAGGCTCTCAAACATCCATGCATGTTGGAGTAATTTAGCAATCTCTCTCAGGTCCTATTCGAACCCTCATTTGGTTAAGTGTAAGAAGCTCCACCCACAAGCCTATGTCACCCATGCTCCCACACAATAATTCTCCATAAATATACAAAAATGTGATACAAAACAATACACTATAACTTCTGTTGTCAAATTTCTACAAAACAACAAAAGAATTCAATTAACTGAGAAGTTGTCTTGAATCATTTATTATTATTGTTAGACAGAGCGTTGTCTCACCCTAAGCTGTGTTAGTGTCAGTACATACAGCATATTTATACCACGCAGATAAGAATTACATGAACCAGAAAAGCAGTTTAGACCCGTTTAAAGGAGCACAAGGCCAAAACACTTGGGGCACAGGATAAGCAGTTGGTCTAATGTGCATCAGTGGACAACAGAGCACGGTGTAATGGACCTCCAGGTCAAATGGATAAGAAATAGTTGAAAGAAGAATTAAGAAACTGGGACTCAGAGGTCTGCATAGTACCCAGTCTATATAAAGTACAAATTAGGTCAAATACTGTAAGTAAAGATTTCCATAACACTTCACAAACCTGATGTGGTGCAGTAGTTTCTTTGTATTGTTGTAATGTGGTAGCACTCTGAGGGGGATTGACTTAGTACGGAGAGCAAAGGATTAAAGTCAGAGCATCAAAAACTAAACTGAAACTTATAAAACATGTTAATACGTTGTTTTTGGCAAATATACACTTTTCAAAACCATAAAAAGTAACATGGTGATCTAAATATGTTATGTGTTAGCAGTGTAATAGTCCTTTTAGATTAATTTAGCAATTTACAACAAACAAAAAATAAATAAATAATCATCTATTTATCCTTCTAAAACGTCTGTCCTCTCGTTTGTCTCTCTCTCATTTCAGGTGCAGTGTTCGTTAACGGTAAAGAGATGACCAATCAGCTGCCGGCGCTGGTCTTGGGCGCGGCTGTGACCTTTGACATGGAGATGGTTAGCGTCCAGCCCGGTCTCCACGGCGACGGGGCGAGCGTGGCCAAACTGCGTGTTACGATTGGCTCAGGGAACAGGGAAGTGGTCTTTGATTGGCTGGTGGAGCACAGCCTGGACGCGCTGTTCTTCGGCTGCTCCTTCGCTCACTCCGGGTGGAAAGTACTAGTGTTTTAGAGCCGTGCTGCGTTCAAGTGCTCCTCGGAGGTCGGAAATCAGTGTTTTCCCAGATTTCAAGATATCAAATTGGAATAGTTGAAAGGCCATAGCGTTAGAGCAGAACTGCCAGATTTTTGTGTATGAAAAAAGGTCCTGTTCCTGATTTTTTTTTTCCATGTATTTGGGTAGAATTTTTCTCATCCCAGTACAAATATTTTCTTTAGCTTTGGATGTCAAAATAAGTCAGCTGTGTACTGTCTGCTGTGGACTGTAACTATAAAGTGTTTTATTATCCAAGAATCAGGAAGTGTGTGGTTAGCATGCTAGTTGTTGTGCATTACCACGACGGCAAAACTCTGCTCTGGCCTCTGAAAGCTGTGAAAAGCACTTAGAAAGACATTGATGTGAATACTTAAGATATTTGTTGTGATTTTAGGCTATATAAAAATAAATGTAATTGGATTTAATCACAAAATTTATTTAAAAGTGCATATGACAGGTTTTCATGTTTTTGTAATTATTCCTTGGTTCAGTGGGGATTGTACATGTGTCAAATATTTATCATAGTTTTACAGTTAAGTGGCAGTTTGTGGGGAAAAAAAAAAGTTTAGAAAAAAAGCACAGAAATACAGGAAGTAGTGGGGAGTTTTCAAATTCAAGGACAATTTACACATAAGGAAGGTGTTTTTTCTCATCTTGAACCTCCATTTAACAACTAGGGAGTTCTCATTTATTTTTATTTGTCAGATAAAAAACAGTTTGTGATTTAGGTATGTTTTGGCACTTGTTTACGTTATGGTTGCTGGGTAACAGTTATGAAATTACCTTTACGCGTACACTTGTCAAACCAGGAAGTAGAATCATGAACTTTGCCAAAATGGAAAAAGTACAGAAACTTTTAGTCAAATCTTAAATATGATAATGATAATGTTGGATATGTTTAGTGAAATGAGTAATCTGACCTGTCAAATGCATAACTTAAAGGTCCTATATTACACCAAATTGACTCTTGTGAGCTTCAAGTAAAGTTAAAATGCTGTTACCTCATCGAAAACATACCTGGAGTTGTGTTTTTTTTCATTCGAACATGCATAGTTTGTGCGTTAAACATGTGTGAATGAAACAAAACCCAACTCCAGGTCTGTTTGTGATGAGGAAAAACATTATAACATAGATCACAAAATAGTGTAATATGGGCCCTTTAAAATCACGACCTCCGAGGAGCACTTGAATGTAGCAGAAAATCTTTCACCAAAATGTGGACCAAGAAGTGCACACGTTCACAAATCAGTGTCTCCATGTCAACCACTTATTTCAGATGTAGCTTTGCAGAAGGCGGTACTAGAAATACAACATGTGTTTTCGTATTTAAAAACTAGCCTTTTTTTTGTACATGAACAATGCTATGGAAACATTTGGTGACGTAATGATGCAATTTTGTTTTTTTTAATATTTAGTTTTAGCTTGTTTGGTGTTGTTTCTTACAGCTACTGCCTCCTTTAGCCTTTTGTTTGTTACATCACTGTGAAAATACAGTTTAAAGCTCCCGTGTTATGTTATAGAGATGTTTGGGGGGGGGTTTATAATCTATTTCTCTCCTCTAAAACAAACCTGGAGTAGTGTTTTGTTTCATTCACGTATGTGTTTAGTAATCCCCCTCTCTGTTTCCCCTTCTTTGGACCACAGATCTCTTGCCCCCACCTTGTGATGTCATCAGGTGGTAACCCAGGAAGTGTTACCCTTTGTTTTTAAACCCCACTGTCCTAAATTTGACCCATTTTGATCATTTCTGTGCTCAGATTTACTTCACTACACACTATTTTTAGCCTGATTAAAAACTGCATTAGTTTGTTGGGGTTTTTTTTACATTAATGGTCTGTAACCTTTTCTGGTGGTTTGACTGGCATGCTCCTCTTTATGGTATTAAACTTGTCTGTCTCCACGGTGACAAGCAGGTGGCTCCACTAAACCAAGTTGCAGGTCAGATCTGTGGAGAGGAGCATGCTTACAGTTTTAAGAATGCATTTTTGTATTTTTAGCCATTTAAGACCAACGAAATAGATGCAAGATCGAAGTTTAATTCCATATTGCGGAACACAGAAGGCAAAGCAGTAACTTCGCCATGGAGACAAGCAGGTAATGCATTCTCCAACAGAAAAGTTACACAGTGCAGCTTTATAGTTATATCATTCCACAGCGTGAAATGTATGTCGAAAAGCCCAAATAATGCGTAATATGGGAGCTTTAAGTTACACAGTTATACTAGATTTTGTTTTATAAATATTTAACATTGAGGAGACTTGAGCCTATGACAATGATTACGCTGTTACACTGTTTTTAAATGTTTTGTGCAAAGATAATCTGGCAGTATTCACCTGAACTGTGTCATTGTAGCAGGACTTGGGGTTTTGTTGAGTCCGGTTTACAAAGTGTTGATGCTGTTAATAATAAAACGGAATCACATGACTATTCCGTGTTGGTCTTTTATTTTAGTTGTCATGAATTAACAATAATATTGATGATACATTTTATTTTTAAGCGCCTTTCAAGACACCCGAGGATGCTGTAAAGGCGGTGTAGGATTGTCTGAATGGGTCAGTTTTGAGACGTGATTTGGAGAGAAAGGAAAAAGGAAGGAGAGAGGAAGAATCCGCAACTGTAACTCCATCCATAACAAGACGAATCGAGGGAACAGAGCTGAAGAGATTAGATAATTGGTCTGTTAATAGGTTGCGTTCACGTGTAATCAAAACTTTGTAGCATTCTTATAATTTTAAACTGAGGTGGAAACAGGTTAGAATTCAATGGTATCGATTCTTTTCCTCAGTATCGAAATCAAATTTTAAATTTTAGTATAGTAACAAGTTGTTACTAACAACAGACCTTTGAAATAACTAAATGATAATGTTGAAGTCAGTTTGAGTCAGTCGTGCAAAATAAACCACAATACTTGGTATACAAAAAAATAAGTGTTGTGTTTGATTGAATGATTGTTAAACAGTATTATAATTGTTGGTTGGTGTCATTCAGATCTCTGTATCGTGTTTTAGCCGTGTTAAATTCCTCAAACCTCTTCCATCTCTCGTCTCTATACCCTCTCCCCCTCTTTCCCCTCTGTCAGATTACAGATTTGTTGACCTGGTTTACGGTTCATATCTTTGTATTCACTGGCCCTATCCACATGAAACAAAAACTGGCACAAAGTTCAGCGACATCTATGACAGTAAAAACAAAACTGAAATAATTCTTTTCGCATTAGCTTCAGAGAGTGGTGTTCTTCAACCCCAAAGATGTGTGTGATGTCCTTTTAAAAAGACACTGCGCATATTCAGATATTGTGTTATAGTGTCGACCAATTCCTTACAATTTTATCTCACACAATACTTCAAACATAAACATAGAGCTGATTGAAGTGTCTTGCTCAATGACACACCGATAGCTATATTTTTCTAATTACTTGGCTTGGTGGGATCGTATCTGTGATAAATATTTATTATAATTTTACATCAGCAATTTGTGAAGAAAAGTAAAAAATAAAAAGTTGGAAAATACAGGAAGTAGCCATGAATTCTAAAATGGAATAACTCTACTTTCCATCCAAAATGCACAAAACAAACAAAGACGGCATTTTTCTGAAAGTTTAAACATTGAGTTTACAAAATAAAAATGTTTTGATCTGACAAATAAAAAACGAAAACTGTTATAATGGTTGCTGGGTAACACACCTGTCTGTGTCCATGTAAGTAAAATTAAATGTTGTTTTGATTCAAATTCGAGGACACTGGCCACCGCCTGGCAGGTTTCTTTCTGCTCCGTTCAACAAGTGGTGGTTGAAAATGGATTCCTTTGAGAAGGTTGACCTGAACGGGTTTGAGGAGTTGATGGAGACTTTTGTAGGAACTCTCTCAGACTTCAAGTCGCAAAAACGGCGCAGAACGGAAAAAGTCAATCCAAAACCGAACAGGAAGCTGAAAAGTAAGAAAGCTAAATTAGATGTCGTGGAAAATGAGGCTGTATTGCTGGATGAGGCTGCTGTGACAAACAGCGACGAGCTACAGAATAGAGCTGTGAGTAGACAACCTGAGCAGGACCAGCAAAATGTATCGCAACTAGACCTTCAAAACCCACAGGACCAGCAAAATGTGCCACAACTAGACCTTCAAAACCCACAGGACCAGCAAAATGTGCCACAACTAGACCTTCAAAACCCACAGGACCAGCAAAATGTGCCACAACTAGACCTTCAAAACCCACAGGACCAGCAAAATTTACATCTATTGGACCCTGAAAACCCACAGGACCAGCCAAATGTATCGGTACTGGATCTTGTGTTTAAGGAAATTGAAGAATTTCTGCTGTCTTTGAATCAGAACCAGGAAAATGAGCAATATTCAACCCCACTGGTCTCTCCGTATCAAGAAAATCCACAAAATCAACAAGGCCTGCAGCCACTGAGCCGTCATAAACAGCCAAACCAACAAAATCCACTGCCACTGGTCCCTCCGCAAGCTCCTGAGTCAAACGTGAACCAGCTTCAACCACCACTTGCTTCAACACAACCCCCGTCCATTCCGATCGTCTACTGCAACCAACAAGTCATGTCTTATTCAATGGGTGTAGATGCAAGTCCACAACGTCCACAGCCATTGGTCTATCAGAATCCGGCGCAGAGTCAAGCCAACATAATGAGAAATCATCCAACATCGTGGCGGTGTCCTCTTCACCAGCATCATGTGCCACAGCAGCCTTATCCAGGAAACTTCCCTTATCCCGTGCTCATCCCAGAGTCCCGCATCCGACAGATTGGGATTTTCAATGGACAAGTGATGTACCAGATCCTGCCGTTAGGAACACAATAAGACAGAAGACGACGTGTTTTTCCTCACACTGGAAAATTCTTCAGAAGGAAGACATAAAACCACTCTCTTACAAAAAAAAAAAAAAAAAAAAGAAATAAAATGCTTAACTTTACACTTTATCTTGCCTATTTTTTTTCTGAAACTAAATATAATCATGTTATATAGAAATTAGTTGTCTAACGTGCCATATGGACTGTAAACTTCAGGTTTGTGAGTCAATACAGTAACCACAGTAACTCATATAATAAATTTAGCAAAGCTTTAACAAAACCTACTCTATCCTGTTAACATACAAATACATCTATCTATAAATTTAAAGCAACAATTTACAAGTAGTTTTTAGACTTTAATGGCTGACTGTTTACATTTAAACATGTCACATTTTTGTATTTTTTACAGCAATAATTACCAAAAATATCCAGCATCGAGAGAAAATGTTGCTGCCTGAAAAAAAAACAAAAAAAACCCAATTGTGCTTAAAGGTCCTATATTACACAAAATGGACTCTTGAGAGCTTTAAGCAAAGTTAAATTGGTGTTACCTTGTCAAAAACATACATGGATTTTTTTGTTTCACTGATACATATCTGCTCCCTTCAGACAGATATAAGGCAGTGTCCACCTGTAATCTGACCAGAAGTGAAGAAGCAGCTTGGATGAGCAGCCAAATGTCTTCATTCCTACAACGTCTTGTCCAGTTTAGATTTTGCTTCATTCACACATTTAAGTGAACCTGTATTGTTGGTCTGTCTACATCTCCAAAGCTCAAAATACTCCATCTTGCAATGTCACGAAGCAATAGGTTTCAAGTTAACAGCTGCCTTTTACATTTAGTTGAGTAGAGATTGGAAATTCCAGGGCTGAAATTAACCAAATGATTGTAGTGAAGGTGTATGGAGTTTGAAAACACAGTGAAGCATTTCCTGTATTACCACATGACATCACAAGGTGGAACAGAGTGTTTTCTGTTTGAGAGAAGAACACAGCCTAAATATAATACATGTAGGGTTTGTGAGTTAAACATGTGTGAATGAAACAAAATACAACTCCAGGTATGTTTGTGATGAGGAAACATAACAGAGATCAGAAAATAGCGTAATATGGACCCTTTAGACCTTCAGCTTCAGTTAAAACCAAAACGATGTATTTAATATTTGCAAAACTAAAATTTCAAAACGTTGTACTGAATTTCACAAAGTGGTATGAATCAAAATATAACAAATTGGTGCAACAGAGTTCTACAAAGTTTCAAGTTGACAGTTCCACCTCTTGAAACTGGAAAATTGGAGGTATGGATTGAAATTAATAGCAAAAAAAAAACTTGATTTGATGGGAGATGGGTGTCACCATTATAAATAAGTAGAAATTTGGAAGTTGGTTGAAAAAAAACAACTTTGGTTTCTAGATCTATGCGCAACAATGAATGAAAAAATCTAGTCCTTTATATTTACAGTTCTTGGTCAAGACGTGGAGCGAATCTTAAATGGATCCGAGTGGCACGATTATGATCATTTACATCATTTATAAGGTTACATCGATACTACAACTAGTATCGTCTAAACTGAGCAGGTATCGATACTAAAAAAAAGTCCCATTCACAGGATAGAAATGAACCTTTCCTGAATAGCTTTAGAAAGATCTTGAGCTGTATCAGAACAAGTATAAGACACATAGACTAGTATACGCCCATGGACCACTATGGAACCTACTGGACACTGAGGGATTACACAGATATAAGGCCACATGGGAATATAAAAGAAAGTACTAAGATTTGTTCAAAATAACATTCTATTGTCTAAAGAAAGAGTTTTTGATTATCATTATGGTATCAGAATCGGTATCGAGTATCAAGGCTATTCCTCAGTATCAAATTTTTAGTATCGTATTAACACTACCTAACTTTTCTCTTGAGTACACTTTGATTTCCCCCATAGCAAGGATTTGTTTAGACAGATTTCAGCTCGTACTTCCTCCTTTCGCTGTTTGAAAATCTGACAACTTTCGACTTGTTTTTGAGTAGTAGAAAACCAAGATGTGTTGACTTTCTTCAGTGTATAAGTTGATTTAGCAGTGATTGCAACCTTCTAGGGCTGTTATAATAATAATAATAGTATTGCCTTATACTTGTAATGCCTCTCAAAGTGCTCCACTATAATAACTATGCATTCACTCCACATTCAGTGATTGTAAGCTAATATTTGCAGACACAGTTGAGGCAGAGTAACAGAAGAGAGGCTGCCAATCTGCGCCATCGGACCCTTTGACCAGCACCAACACTCGCACAAAACTTTCATACTAAGCAAGTTGGGAGAAATGTCTTGACAAAGGACGCAACAACAGAACTTGGTCCGAGCAATAATCGATCCTCTGACCTTTGTGATTGAGGGACCACTGCTCTAAACACTGAGCCACCGTCATCCCGCAGTCGTTTAGTCATTTAGTCTTTTAGTTCGGTTATTTAGATCATAAGAATCCAAATAACCACCAACAGCAGAAAGTTTATTGAGTGAACGAGTTAGCTGCAGTTTTAGTATTGTTTGGCTTTTATATTCAAGATTAAACTCATGATTGACAAGTTTAATTTGTTTTTATATAAATATGTTGTGTCCTGGTACTTTTTTTCTGCACGAATAGTTCTTTTTGCATGAACTCCCCCTGCAGGCGTAGTCTTGAGAGTGCAGTTTGGGTCAGATACACAGACATACAGAATAGTTTAGAGAGCTTCTGTCACACCTCCTTTTTAGTCAACAAATTGATTAATAGGCCAAGTGTTTAGTCAACCTCAGCCCTACGACCTTCTCTAGATCTTAGTCACCTAGAGGATCTTACTCACATTTTAAGATGACCATACTAAAAGGACCAAACATATTTTTTCACAATTAAACAAAACGTTATAACCGTGCCACTCTTTTCCATGTAATTCCACTCGTTTTAAGGCAGAGCATTTAACATTCAAATATTCAAGTTTTACAAGTTACAGTTCAAGTTTTTTTTCCTCTATATCTTCATCTCTCGTCTTCCGCCTCGGCTCCGTTCATCGCATCCGAGCAGTTTTTGAATTCATCCGACTCATTATCCGGTTGTGATTCGGCGGCAGTCTCCCAGTCCTCTTCCTCCTCCTCCTCCTCTTCCTCCTCTGTGTTGTTACTCCGATCCAGTTTAGGTTTTTGCAGTTTCTGAATGTCCCGGAGTTTGGACATGGCGATGTCGATTGTTGCCGTGGTGATGAGGTTGAAGTCGTGCATGCTGACCAGGTGAAGGAGGAAGTTTCGGCACAAATCGTTCTGGACGATGTACGACCCGTGGAGATCGGCGAACAGAAGGCACGCTGTGTTCATCTGGTTGTCTGCGATAAACCTGGAATCAACATAAGCGGTAAGAGTATTATTATTACTGTTGTAGTTTATTAACCAAAAAGCTGTGAAAGGTTTGGTAGATAACAAATTCCTAATGTTATAATTCTTGTGTTCACTGACCCGTGTTTCATAACGTGGAGGTTCCAGAGCTTCATGATCTCTTTCTCTCCTTCATTGACGTCCGTGAAGTCTTCAATTTGCTGCAAAACAAAATCTTGTTGGTTTATGCATAAGAACCAGATTATCAGTTAGGATATTAGTATTCAATGTTCAAATACTAGTCCAGACCGCCTCAAGAAAAAAAAAAACATAGCTCCTCAAAAGTTGCCAACCTCATTATGTGAATAACTTTGGAGTCAAGATCACAATAGAGATACAAAAAGATAGAAAACTGTCAAATGGGCAACAAAATAACTGTGTCCACATTAGGGATGTTATATTAGTGATCTCTGATATCTGATCGGTCCCAAATTGAGAATTTAGATGGAATTTGCCACAGGTATTTTTTAAGCACTGGCCCGGTTTGTGTGAAAATATTACTGTAAATCCCAGAAAATGCATTTTGTTATTAGTTTCACAACATGGATAAGTTATAGTGAAGTTTTCAAATTCATGTAACTTAAATAAATTTGGTCTGTACTGTAGATTTCAAAAGCTGAATATCAGTATCAGCAAATATTGATTATTAGCCACAACAGCAATACAAACACCAGATCTCTATCAGTGCAAAAAAAACAAAAAACATAGTGGACAATCCCTATTCCACATAGTCCCGAGTGATGGAGGTGGCCACATATTGTGAGCCAGTCTGTGTCTCTCAAATACTCTTTTCTACGCCTAAACCATGAATCAGGTTTCAACCACAGCCTGTATAAACAAGTGGAGTGCAACGCTGTCAGTCAAACCTGTTGCTCAAGCTTACGGGAGCAACATCGGGAAAGGACGACGCCTGAGTTATCTGTTATTAATGTTCATATCTTGATTTATGGACACAATA
The DNA here is from genome assembly GCF_009829125.3 of Periophthalmus magnuspinnatus. NCBI lineage: Eukaryota > Metazoa > Chordata > Actinopteri > Gobiiformes > Gobiidae > Periophthalmus > Periophthalmus magnuspinnatus. The sequence goes on from NC_047133.1 coordinate 9,190,203, forward strand.
GCGAAATAAAAATACTAAGACCAAAATGACGAGACTGACAGCAGCAGTTATAGAGAGAGACTTTTTCAAGATAAAGTGAATTGGAGCCAGAGTCAATGGAGCCAGAAGTGCGCCCATGCTCGCTTCCACTTTTGAACGCAGTGGCTGACAGGTTAGCTATGTCCATTCATATACACAGTCTATGGTTTCAGCTTGAACAGGATTAAAACGGGCCTAAACATTGCTGTACCTTAATGGTCTTCTCCTTGAGCCAGTCAGGGTCTCTCTCGTCCTCACTGTCCCGGTCCATTTCCTGAGCTCGGAGCGGCATACAGCAGTCACTGTGGAAGTACAGCCTGTTGTGTCCGCTGATGTAGGTCCTGGTCTGGTCTCGCTCTCCGTCCTCAGACTCCAGGAACTCGGAAAGACTCGGCTTTAACCGTCGAGGCCTGGAACACAGTTAAACTCGTGAGGTCAAAACTAAATGTAGGCCTTATGTAGAAAGGCCTGTCCCCGTAAAATTAAACTGACTAAAAATGAGCACGATGAATGATAATATTGAAACTAACTTATGCCTTTGACACATAAACCTAAACCTAAAGGAGGGATCAGCTGGCAAACTTTTACTATATCAACTTATCTTTCAGTATGTGATATGAGGAACAATAATTTTTTGGGGTCAATATTTATCATGGGTACTTATTGGGTGTTAGTGGAAAATGTTGGCTATTTTTCTGTACTACTATGAGATTTGAGCTGTAGACAGTTGAGTTATGAACTTCTAGGACTCATTATAGATACAAAGTAATTACATAAGTGTTGCATTCGCCCATTTATTTCTTAAAATTCATATTTTTTTAACAACACTGTACATGTAGAATACTTTTATGGGGATACCGGTAATTCTGCTTATGGTTTGGTTTCAATACAGTATTATCTTTTCTATATTTACTTCAGAAACATATCGCTCTTCAAAATGTGTTATTGTGACAGGCCTAGTTAGTCATAGTATCTATTATTTTCAAATGGGCGTGATTGACAGGTGGATTAGCCAATCAGGGACACACATGGTCCGTCCATGTTGGAGAAAATTAAGTGAAAAAATATCACAGGAGATTAGTGCAGATTTCTGCAGAATCAATGAGTGAAGCCAGGATTTGACAGGCAACTGAAGACCACCAAAAGGACAGAACTCTAAGAATCACCCCTGCCTAAAATTCTACAATAAAACTGTATTGTGCTAAGCAGGGTATTCAGACCTGCAGACGAGAAAGTGAGTGACCGCGGTGCGTTTGACCGGCCCGTTCCTGCTGAAGGCAAACCCGGGCTGGCTGTGCATGTCCTGAGGGTTTCCAGCGTAAGAGCCGTCGTAACAGTCGTTTATGGAGACCTCGATCCGAGCGCCTTTAGGGTGAGGCTGAGGAGAGACAGGAACAGTGAAGAACAGGGCTCAAGAAATCACTGCTTCACAATTTAACAGTGATATTTTTATTCAGTTGGTAGCTTTCAATAGTTTTGTATGTTAAACATTAAAAGAGACATTTTTTTAATACATGTATAAGTAGTAATAGAAGCAAGTAGTAGAATAAGGTTAATTTGTCTTCAGTATTTGACCCACGCTTCAGTGTTGTCTGGAACAGTTGTGCAGAAGTAGCTTACAAAGTGTGGAGTGAACGAAAAAAAAAATTACAGTGCAGTCCACGCATGTCCAACCTATGGCGAGGGGATTAAATGTGGCCCTCAGATAAATTTTTCTTGACCCTAAGGCTTCCTGGTGAATTGGCCATAATTACCCTTAGCAGCACTCTCTATTGCAAGCTTTTTAAATCTACTTTTGAGACCCTCCTGAAGCACTTTGAGGCTTTACTCATTTATAAAGTGTAACACATTTGCACTTTATTTTATACTGGTATATTATTATTAGAAGGCCTCACCACATAGATGAAGATTAGGCATAGTAGAAGTAGTAGTAGTGATAGCAGTAACACCAGTAGTAGTAGTATAGTAGTTGAATATGAAGCATAGTAGTGGTAGTAGTTATAGTTGTAGTATTAGTAGTAGTAGTATAATCCCTCACCACATAGTTGAAGATGAAACGTGAGTGCGACAGTTTGAGGTGTTTGAGGAGGCTGTAGAGTTTCCTACAGTTGATGGTGCACCAGGGGCAGTGCAGGTCGTCTCTGGCCTCGGTCTGCTGACGGGTGTTGTGGTTGTACTGGAACTGAACACAGACAAAACATTTATATCAACAATGTGTTTTTGGACAAGAATCATAGTTGGATTTGTGTTTCCAATAACATTCTGGCTTTCCATGTACCCCTCTTCCTCCCTCCCAAGTTCCTCTTACCTGGTAGAAGATGCGGAGTTTCTGTCGTGGTTCAGACAAGACGGGCTCTTTTTTCATTTGTACATCCATGTTTACAGACTCTTTAACAGCTGAAAACAAGAAAAGGTAATACATACATTTAATAATTTACATACTTGAAATGTTTCAGAAATGATTGAAAGACACAAAGGTCAATAATGAGTTTGCAAACTTGGTTAGTTGCGATTTGTCCAAAAATATATGTCTGTACTCTGTTTAGTTATAGTCCTGGTTGGAGCCCTGTCTAGTTCTGAACTAGACTTGGTTTGGTCTTGGATTAGATCCAAGTATAGTCCTAATTTTGATGTGTGTGGAAGTATGACGTATTATTTTCTAATTACAAAAGTAGATACTAACTGATGAACCTTTTATTGTAAAACCACCACATGATTTTTACCTTGTGTAGGTGATGCTATCGTCCTTGTTTCCTGGTTGACGTCAGAGTTAACTTCCTGGTTGACTTCCTGGTTAACTTCCTGGTTGGTGTCGGTGTTCCGGGTGGACAGAGGTTTTGTGGTGGGGGCGGAGGGGGTCTCTGAACTGTCACTGGTCCAGCGGAGAGTGAACTGAAGAGTGGGACCTTGGGAGAAGTTTTCAAATGGAGGCAATCGCTGTAAAGGAAAACATCAGGAATAGGTTAGGTTAGGTGAGTCCAATCCTTGAAATAAGACCAATAATTCAAACATTTCAAGTATTTGGCTTCATAGTGCCAGCTTTAACAGGTGTTTCAAAAGTAAAAATAGGTCTAAACTTTAAATGATCAATTTGTAAAAAATTGCATACATCAAGAACTCATCAGGGCTGTATTCACTTTTGCACACACGTATCAAAATTGGGATAAACTCGGACTATACCCGGAAGTAAACCTGGACTAAACCAAAAAGTGTGAATGCAGCCTAAATCTGCAGTAGTTCAATTGGTAGACTCTACTCCACTTATCCCCGAGGATGGTGAAAGAATTGTTTGTTTGAATGTCTGCACTCTATGGACCCTCTTTATTTGAGGGAGTTACAGCAGCCCTATACTCCAGAGCCCCTAGGTCAGCTGACCAGCTCCTGCTGGTTGTGTAACATTTTCAGAAAATTAATTGGTCAAACATTAAACCTGGTCTAAACCAAATCTACGACTGCGTTCACACTGGGTTGCTCTGGATTAGAGCCCATTTTAGTCCTTTAGTACTGCTCTAGTTGTGGTTTATTCCAGGTTTAGTAGCTAAAGGAGGACTAGAATACTTCAGCCTATAATACTTAAAACATATCTATGGTCAATTAAGAGAGCATATCAGATTTTCAATTTCTCTACATACACTACCAGTCAAAAGTTTGGACACACCTCTCATTTAATGTTTTTTTAAATATATTTTTGCTACTTTCTACATTTTAGATGCATACAATCACTTGGATGATTTCAGCCCTGGAATTGCCAATCTCTATTAAATGAAAGGTAAAAGGTCACTGTTAACTTGAAAGCTACCACAACATGACATCACAAGGTGGAACAGAGCATTTGGAGCTTTAGAGTAATAGGCAAACCAATAATAAGGGGTTACTCAAACATATGTGAATGAAACAAAACACAAATCAAGGTTACAATATTCTAACATGGCTTAAAGCTTTGCATAATAACTAAATATTTTTCATCAAAGCAAGGGGTGTATACTTTAATAATCTGAATATAGATTTTTTAAAATATAAGTTAAGAGTAATTTAATGTTTTTTCTACATAATGATACATAATGGAATTATAAATTCCCAATACGCACTCTTCCATCCACCGTGGTCTCCCATGTTGCCCTCTTTTTGCCAATGGGACTGTCCTCCACCTCCTGCAGAGACACCTCATACTCTCCATCCAGAAGCTGCAGCCTCCTTAAAGAAAAATATTACATTTATAAAATTAAACCAAGATAATCACTTCTATTTGAATATATGCTCTTGTAAATGTTGTTTATGTTTTGGATGGTGGTGATGACCAAAACTACTGTGCATAATTAACATTTTGAACTGAAATTAGAGTCTTAGTTTTACCTGTTTTTATCAAAAACCGTCATCTGTGCCACGAAAGTCGTCTCTGTCTCATCTTTGAGAGAAGAGCTCCTCCGCTTCCTGTTCAGCGTTTCCTCTGAGAAATCTGAAACACACACAACTTTACTACTACTATGTTATTTTCCCTGCTTGTACAGCCTGAATACTGTCCAATATTGTTTGTGATATCGTAGGAATAGTATACAATGATTATTTATTTAACCACAGATTTAAAAATTCTAAGATTTTATTTAAAAGGTGCGCTATGTAACTTGTTTCCACCAGCTCATTTCCAAGAGAATTTATTGCTTTGGTTGAAATGCTCGAAATGTTCCACAGTATGGCTTTAACTTCTCCAGTGACAAGCAAGTGATGCTACCATACCAGTCCAAGTTACAGGTCCAGTCTGCTGAGAGATGAACCCACTGACACTAAGAAAGCATATTTTTCATTTGTCATTTTTTTTTGTAATAAGTTGACCTATAATTGACAAAAAATAAATAAATACGGAAGTTTAAAAAGTCCCTGGAATTGCCCATCTCTGCTGAACTAAAAGGAAAAAGTCGCTAAGAAAATTACTATTTCGTGACATTACAAGGTTGAACAGAGCATTTTGAGCTTTGGAGATATAGTCTAATAATAAAGGGTTACTTAAACGTGTGAATGAAACAAAAAACAACACCAGGTTTTTTTTTTTTGAGGAGGCAACAACAATCTAACTTGGCTAAACACTCACAAGAATTAATTTTGCATAACATAAGACCTTTAATACCCTACTGTGCAGCCTTGCAGGCAAATGATATAATGTGCGCAGTAGGCCTGTCACGACAACACATTTTAAAGTGTGAAATATTGCTCAAGTAAAAATAGACAATAAACGATAACACTGAAACTAATGTAGGCATCTGGCACAATAACCCTAAAGTGGCTCCCCCCCCCCCCCCCAAAAAAAAAAAAACTATTCTAAATGTACAATATTGCTAAAATTACCTGCAATAAATAAATATCAGACACTTTAGTAATGAGTTTACAGTCATAGAAGTTATTAATTCAACTTCTACAGCTTATTGCATTACCATAAAATAACAAAAGGAAAGCAAGGAAAAGATGCATAAAATAAATACTGACCCTCAAAAATTGTTATCTATCCATCATGTATTAAACCATAAATCATTGGTCTCAGCTGCTCAGAGTGGTGTGAAAGATCTGATCAGAGTAGTATATTAAAACAATAACTTAAGTGTGTTCTATGTAATTTAATCCATGTTTATAATGAGAGAGGACATATGACACATTACAGCAATTGCACTTCACTCCAATGAATGTTCTATTAAAATGCCAGATAATAGCATTAGTAACACCAACATAACTCTCTCCATTGTGTGCTGACCTCTGCTGTGGAGGGCGTCCCCGTTGGTCAGGCTGTGGTTCTGGGCCGGTCTGAATCCAGGGCAGCAGACTCTGAAGAGCAGGGAGTAGGACTTGACTGTGTGCTGGTTTGTGGGTTCAAACTCTGAGCTGGGGACCATAAGAGAGGCTCCGGTCTGACGGCTCTGCACCCCACAGTCTGGATTCAGGGGGACAGACTTTTTACCTGCTGGGAAGTGCTTTACTGGACAACTCACATCCTGAAAGTAGACATAAGAAGATAAGATAAGATAAGATAAGAAGATGGTAAAGATTAGTCCTGGGTTTGTATTCAAAGTGAATCCTCTGCTCCATCTAACCCTCTCTGCATCCTCTGCTCAATCTGACCCTCCATCTCTCTCTCACAAATCAACCAACATCATGTCTTGTTTCACTACATCCAAAAATCGCTTTGGTTTTTTTTTTCAGCCCTCCTGATTCCTGGCAATTCCAAACTTAATATCTAAGTTCTAACTTTATATTCACTCTCCTTCCTCTGCAAGTCCAAATACACCATCTTCTGTCACCAATCCTTCCTTACAAAGTTTGTAAAATTCACAAATAATTAGTTTTGAAGTATTACCTTTCTCTTTTTGTGGCAGACTTTAACGAGAAGCACCTCCAAAGATACAGTGTTCTGTTCGTTCTCACTGTCCTGACACGATCGTCCTGCAAAAGCAAATCAACAAAAATGTTTTCATGCCACCCAATTCTCTCCTCTGATGTACTAAAAGCGCAAGTACAACAAACAGTACTTTTTGCTTCTTGTATTATCATCAAGAAACCAAGATTATTGCTTAAAAGATAAAATAGATCAATCAACAATTTAAGCACATTGAGCAGTACAATACAATAATAAACAAACGTTTCAGTGCAGCTCAACAGGTCGGGTCATCAGATCCAGTGTCAGAGACAATACATACCCATATTGAGGTGTATTAAATGAGGTAAAAAAAAAAATAGAACAAGTCTCATTAATATATCTTATCAATTGCCTTTGTATTTTTTTTATGTAAAGAAACTTTATGGACACCCTGTATATCCAGTTGTTTTATTTATTTGATATTTTACCCTTCAGTTCATACAAATACCGTGGTATAGTCTATACCTGTTTTATGGAAAAATCCAGTGAAGGTGAGCTGCAGGTTGGAGTTTAGACTGTGGGCAAAAAGAAAATATTAAAGACAATTATCATTTACAAAAGAGTGGGTCTAGTTTAGTTTACTGCAGAGTCTAAATTTGAATAAACAATAAGCTCTACCTCAGAGTCTCCTGTTCTCCTCGAGTCTTCTCCACTTTGTACAAAAAATCGTTCACCTTCCAGTTTTTCCTGAGACAATAGATACAATGCCATTTTTGTACTAGAAACATCTACTGGACAAATACAAACACATTTGCACTTTTTAATTTAAAGTGACAGTATGCAACTTTGTAGAGATGGAAAGTAAACTGCATAACTCAGAAAAGTCTCCATGGAGATAGACGAGTTTTATGATATACTGTGGAAGATAACAGCCAAAGGAACAACATTTCCATGGAAACAAGCAGGAGGAGGCTCTCCTCCAGGCCAAATTCAGTCTGCCATTTTCTTCATGTTTAAATTCAGAAAAGTCTCCCACAAAAGTCTACATCTCAAGAAGCACGTGCTCTGTAGCCTGAGTCATTATGCAAAACAGTTCAACTGAAATCTCAAGTCACTTAGTCACAAACTAACAGTACTCTGAGACACTATTTATACAACTATTACAACTGCTATTTGCTACAGTAATGTAATGTACAGTAATAGTAATGACAGTGATAGGAGTGTGAAGGGTAAAGCAGTGAATGACCAGAGTAATCATTTTACTTTAGGTTGTACGTGTGTACAACTGTTTCAAGTGCATTGTTCAGGTGGTTGAATGTTATATTAAATGCCTCTCAGATTTTTGTGTAATAGTGTATGTATGCATGTATATACATTCTGAATAAATATTTCAATTAGTTTCAAGTAGCTCCAACTACTAGTATTACTCATAGTACTACAACTACTACAACTCCTATCAAAAAAATAAATGCTAGCATGGTTACTACTGTTAATACAACCGTCACAACTATACTACTTGTAGTAAATGGTACTAAAGGCAATATTATAACTACTATTCTCACTACTACTACTGCTACTACTACCACCATCACCACCCCCCAATACCTCTACAGCACTGCAATTGAAACTGATTAGCATACAACTAACAATTAACATACATGACCATTCACACACAGAGTGGCTCCCTCTTTTCGGCATTACTCGAAAAACTAAATCACAACTCTGCCCACGCAATGCAGTCTACTACTACTACTATTACCGCTGCAGCTAGAAGACTTGTTTCACATGTTCAGAGTTACTAAAAGTGAATCTTGAATTGTACCTTTTGGTGTTGTTTCTCGAGTTTCTGTGGGACATGTACGTTAACGTGCGGTGCAAGAAAATGGGCTGTAAAGAAAGATAAAGGATATATTTGAGCCTGGGCACAGTACAGTCTAAAATAAAATAAAAAGGAAATACTCACAGCGATCAAGTTCCTGGTACGAAGGAATCTGTAGATCTGGGTTGGCTCTAGAAGAAGATAGATAATGTGGGATCATTTAGATTGATAACTGAAAATCAAACAATGCGTTGTTTTTTTTTCCATGACCGATGACAAAAGCAAAGGAATCTGCTGATAATTTTTTGCCGATATGTGGGGCCGATTTTCATAGCTTTTCCCCAATTATGTCATTTTTGTATTTACTAAAACTCATCCACAATCATATTTTACTACAAAATTAATAACTTAACTGAGAACTGTGTACTCCAATTTTGTACAGTACCCTCTTCGTAGTAAAATGTTCAATTAAAGCTCTAGGCGTATTCTTTAGACAGCTGGCTGGTCTAAATGTATTACCAGCCTCTGTTGGAGATTTTAGGCCGACAGCCGATGTACAAAAAAGTCTGTATTCAAAACCCAAATAACTACCATTACTTCAAATGACTGACTTTCCATTGTTCAATCACTCTACAGTCATGAAGCAAGTTCCTAGTTTGTGAACTGTGTTCACAGACTATGGCAATAAAAGTCTTCTGATGACACAGCTGCCTTAGGGCACAATGGCAGAAATGTGGCCGCCAATGTATATCCAATTTACTAATCAAACGGAGACTCTTGGATTACTTACTTTCAATGGTGTATACTCATTGATCGTAATCTGTTTATTTGACTTAACTTAAAAACCAACCAATCATCAAATCAATCACCAAAAATGAGTAATCTTTAGTTTACGCAACTAGAACTACAGGATATGCAAGTCTCAAACTTTTCAGACAAAGTACCACCAAAGAAAAGATATGGCCACCAGATCTTAGTTAAGTCTATAAAAGGATTATTCCAGGTCTAATCTAGGCCTAAACCAGGTCTAAAAGTGGACTGCATTATTTCTATTGTAGTTTCAAGCAAGAAATTTTTTTCCAGAGAACAAAAAAGTGCATAAAATGAACTCTAAATTAGGTAAACCCACAAACTAAAGAGCTGCCCAAGGACCACCTGAAGGAGCTTGCGTATGGTAAACACTGTGCAAGAGATATAAACAAAGCTAAAACATAATCTTTCAACTGACAACTAAATGTACTGCCCTCCCTATAATCTTATTCAAACCCTGTGGTCAACTTGTTCAATTTTGTGCACACTGTCAAAACCACATTTTGGAAAATTATGTTAAATCTTGTTCCTGCTCTGTGGGAGTTTACAGCCTGTTACAGAATTAGTAATCATCATTTGTTAGATGTTTTTTTTTCATCTTTGAATGAAGTGACTGTGGGGAAAGTTGACACAAGACACACTGAAGAATGACAAGAATTCACTGTGAGCCGGAACAAGTCAGCAGAAACAAGCCTACAGCTACAAAACAAAAAAAACTACAGCTAAAATAATGCATAAAGTTAACATGACAATACAATAATACATGAAGTCATATGTAATAACGCACATAATACTTTTGAGCTTTTCTTTGATTGAACAAGGATCACATTTTGAACTAAGCTAGGCCACTTTTAGATTTTGCAAAGTTGCTTATAGCTTCAATAACAGTAATAATATATTTATATATATATTAAAAAACAGTAAAAAATATAATTTGCAGTAATGTTTTAATGCTTCTGTCATTTGAATACTTAGTTACTTCAAATGGAAATGATTTGAGCATTTGACATAGATTTTTATTAGTATCTATTAAATAAACAGTCTAATGGGCTAGCTGTCTGTAATTATAAACAATTATAATACACCTGTCTTTAATTTATAACACGTTGCAACATATCTCCACACAAAGGTACTGGATGTTTTACAGTACACATGTGTCCACTACATGCTCACTTTACAAGTTTGCGTTCTATATATTTGAGTATAAGTATATTTATAGCTAAAATGGATAATTCTCTGAACTGCTCGGTGCCGAGTGAATGTGAAAAGAGGGTCTCACTCTCGAAGGCCTGCAGGAACAGCTCGTGGTCCGCTTGAATCTGCTGCACGCTCGGCTTCTTGTTGGTGGAGGACGGCGGGTACAAACCATTCGTTTTTCCTCCTGAACCGTAGCCCATCGTGGAGCCAGAGTGTCTGTGTGGCGCCATTAAACGTTGATCCTAATAAATTAATTCTAAATATTAAAAAGAAAAAAACACCACGAAACAAAAACTCGGCTTCCTTTGTCAAAACAAAAGAGCAACGCTTCCACAATCCCGTCCGCTCATGAGAAATGTCCTCATTGTACAAAAAGTGCTTAACTTGTAACTGTTTGGAGTTTAGCGTTGATCCAAATGCTTATAGGCTGAATCTAAATCCTCTGAATGGACGCACAACACGGGCAGCAGCGGGAGAGAGTGTTTGAAATGCGGGAAATTGAAACCATCCTCCGGCGAACCATCCTCCGGCTTGCTAACACACATGCTAACTTCCTTAGCACGCCGCTAGCTTAGCCACCGCTCTTTGCTAACCGGCGACCCATATCCAGCTATCCGGTTCTTTAATTATCAAATAAACCTGTACATTCACAGCAACAATAAGTATAATATATATCGATAAATGTCCTCGAATGCTGTTAAAGTGAACAGATAACTAAAATATGTGTTTTAGTTATAAACCGCCTGTTAGCACATTGTATTTTGTAATGCTACATAAACACAGCAGCGTATCCGGTTTAGGGCTTTTATTTAAAACGTTTTTTTTAAAAAAAACACTGTGAAAGCTAACTTTGCATGCTCATAAAAGATAAAACACTGTATTTTTTTAGTTATTAGCTGAAATTCAATTATACCTTGTGAAACAATCACAGATGCGATGAAATAATCAATATAAAAACAGCATGCTTTTATTTTAAAAGGGTTTTATCCACTGTTATCGCTTTGATTTCGGTATCTCTGACGTGATTGGCTGAAAGTTTGTGATTTCTGTTGAAAGATCCCGCCTTCGTCCTCTACAGCCAATCACAGCGCTTTTTTCCTAACTCTTCTTTTTCTCTATGAAATAACGTTGAAAGACATAATATATCCATAGTAAGTTGTTTATTATGTTCTGATTCTGAAGGTTTTCAGTTTTTAAGGTCTGTGTTTTGAAGTTGAAGTTTCTTATTGTGATAAACGATGATATTTAAGGCCATTCCTCTGATATTTTAAATGGAGGCAAAGTGGTGGAAGAAGTAGTCAGTTTTGACACTTAAAGTACAAAAACCAGAGCAAAAAATAAATTAATTAATTAAAAAATAAAATAAAAAACTAGTACAGTAAAAAATAAAAGTAGTTCACACAGATTTTGAAATCTAATAAAGCTTCAAATGTGGTGATTTTGATAAAGATTTGTGCTGAATTTTGTTGATGAGAAACAATTTAATTAATAGTTTGTTTGTTTTTTCTACCTGCTTTTATTTGTATATTTTAGTTTGATCAAACTATGAACTCAAATTCATGCTCTCAAATTCAGTGAAGTAAAAGTAAAAAGTATTCACAACATTTACTTAAGTACAGATCCACTACTGAATTCCAGTAAGCTTTTTTCCAAGTGAATGTACACGTTCAAAGCTGCAATAAATACATAAAATAATACATAGAACTACAAAGTACAATGTGCAAAACCATAATGAGTCATAGATATATCAAATTATTCCACCCTGTACAGCTCAAACATTAACCTATTACTACTATCCCAAGAGAAAAAGGATGCAGCTCCATAAAGTATTGATTACCTCTGTCATATTGAACACAAACTCAAAAGAAAATATTGTGACAAGCAAAATAACTGACACAGTGAAGAGATAATAATTTTATCTACACAAAAACACTACGGTGCATTGGGTTAAAATCATGGTTTATTCATCAAATGGTTTCCCTTGTGATAAAAGGCTTAATTTGAAACAGATGGTAGTGCACACATGGCATTAAAAACACCAAACAGCATCAGTACCTTTATTATCAAATAAACTGAGACATATGAATTTCACAGAGCAGCTCTATATGCAATGACAAAACGCAACATTAAATGATAATTTAAATTCATTAAGTTCAGACAAAACCTATACATTAAGTCAACAATTTTCATAGTAATCAGCAGTGAAATTTATCCAGTGGAGTGAAACAGGGCAGATAAGGTTTTCATTGGGAGAAGAAACTATAAAACAAAGTGTAGGATTCATTCTCATCAGTTCTCACATGTTTTGTGCTGGCAATTAATAATTTTCATTGGCTTTCATTATATTACACGATGTTTAGAAGATTAATCATTTGGGCTCTCAACTTTTTTATTAAACAGTTAATATAAAACCAGATTGATTATTTTGATTATTTTGTACCATGTCCATTCAATATTTTTATTTTAGGTATATTTCAAAGGTTTGCAAATCAACATGGATTTATTTATTTTACATTTGACCAGGATAGTCCCATTGAGATTTTAAGGGGAGTCCTAGCTCTTAAGGAAAGTCTATGGAGGTCAACAGTCCCGCTCACTTTGAAGTCTGCTCTGGTTCTGGAAGTAAATTTCCCATTCATTGTCCCATAGACTTTTCGAAATACTAAAATATTAAGAGTTTAATGACTAACCAGCTATGTGGTAACAACATCCATAATGCAGTTGTTTTAGCTCCAAAAAGCACATTTAAAATGCAACATTCTGCAAAATGCAGAACTGAAATTGCAGTCACTGATTACCACAGAGCTGATTAGCTGTGAGCAAGTTTTCAAGTTTTTAATTTATATATATATTTTTTGGAAAAGTCTATGGGAAAAAATGAATGGGAAATTTACTTCTGGAAACAGGAGGTAGGCAGTCACTATTGAGAAACCAGAGCGCCTACAGGAAACCTACGCAGACACGGAGAGAACATGCAAACTTCAGAAAGGCCCCCACACTGCCCCCAGACTCGAATCCAGAACCTTCCAGCTGTGAGGGAAGAGTGCATACTGCTCCCCAACATCAACATCCAAACTGGCATTTCTTCACGCTTAGTGACAGTCAATGTGCAAAGTTATCTTCATGACTTTACATGATGAGCAGAAACAGGAAAGAGTTCATCTTATTGTGGATTAGGATTGAACTGCACGGTGGCCAAGAGGTTAGACAAATACACAACAACTTCTAGCTTCGTAAAAAAAAATTGTTGGATGTATTTCCCCATCATCACTCCCATTTTATGGTCTAAAAAAGCGAAACATATGGGAGATGTCTCTGCCTTAGTGTTTTCTCAGTAGAATATATGTCATCATAATGATAAGGCCAGCGGAGAGACCAGCAATCACAAACTGGTGAATGGACAGTACATTTTCAAGTGTGTGAATGCGCTCCTCCATGGCGCTCGTGTGGAAGTAGTCGTAGACCCCAGCCCCAATGCTCCACAAGGCCCACACCGCATCCACCACAATATGCATGATGGAGGGAGAGGAAAGGTCACAAACTGGAGGAGAAGATGGAAAGATTATTGGCATTTACACTGAATCATGAGTGGGAAAAAACTGTAATATCTATATAAATACAATAACTGCATAGTAATTAATATCCCATACTAGTAGGATATTATTATACATAAAACTACAAAACTTACACATGCTACTGAAATGTCTGTGTTTGCTGCATTCGTTTAGCAGCTCATTTGTACTCTGTGGTGTAAAAGTCTCACTGGACAAAGTCTCACTATGAGCAATGTTCTGTTCATATCTCATACTTTATGAGGGTACTACTTTTTTTATGATTTAAGATAAAATGTAAGTTTACTTTATTTTATTGGGTCTTTAGTTGATATAAGACTTATTGTACTTATTTTCTTACGTTACTAATATTTAAATGTATTTTCTAACTATATTCTTCTGCTGGTTGGCTCTTATTAAAATAATTTCTCCTTGGGGATGAATAAAAGTAATTCTGATCTTGTGTTTTGTTTTTGTGTGTCTTTGCAAAATGAAGACATATTCCCCAAACTGTTCATTCATATTGGGTAGGAAGATAAGGAAAAAGTTGGTCAATATTACTTATCATGTATTTTGGATATTCTTAACAGATGCATGAAACTATGCAGTGGCCTTTAAAAAATGTAGAGCCAATGTTGCCACTTGCAGAATACAAAACAGGCGTGTCACCGGATTTTTTTCTTTCTGACATATTTAGTAGCTTAGGATAAAAATAAAGAAGTAACACATGGTAACTCACCAAACAGGTTACTCACGTACAGTCGAGGGCACATAAAGTATTTGGCTAAAATGTACAGTGTGTACTAACAAACTTTATAGCAACAGTGATTTCCATCAATTCTGATTCATAGTTAAACCAAACCAATATCTAAAGAACACGTTTAAACACAACTAACACAAACAAATACATTATTATAAACAAACATAGGTCAAATGAAAAAGATATTCAAATATAGACTGTACACAGTGATTACCAAATTTGGTCTCACTGAGGCTAGCACTTTTACCATCGGCCAATTAATTTAGCTATCTGGTGTTGATTTGTGTCTGTAATGGTTACTTACAACATTAGATTAGGTAATTCTCGTGCCCGAAGTGGCAAAATTATCTTGATAATCGCTGATAGTGAAATATAGGGCTTATCATGTTGTCATTCGAGTACCTACACCCTGACCCAGAGCAGCTGTTCTGAGCATTTCCGCTGTTCGGCTACTACTTCCGGGTGTCGGCGAAAGCGTGGGAACCGCGCTGTAAAAATCATAAACGATCATACAGTCTATGTAAACGATCTAACAAAAGTAAGTCTTTTTCTGATTAGACTGTAGAAGTAGACCATTCTGTTATGTATTTGTATGAACAATAGCAAGGTCTGTGGTTACATGGACACAGGGACAGCTAAAGAGACGCTTTTTGGAGTGTTGCTTTCTCAGAACAGCAAAATTATAAAAACATACCTTTATTCTTTGTAATATGCATAATTAAAGATTGATATGTCCATTTAACTTTATGTAAATGGACGATAGACATCTTCTACGAATATTTTAGTGACAAGATACCGTGTTTTTAATTTTTTACAGTGTCCCACACGCAATACCAGGCGCGGTGGCCAAGTGGTAAGGCGTCGGTCTCGTAAACCGAAGATCGCGGGTTCGAACCCCGTCCGTGCCTACGGCGTATAATGGGACTGATAATTTTTTACATTCTAAACTTTAAATAAATCCAACTACAATAAGGTATTTGTCCTAAAAGTTACAGACTTAAATGCTATTGAAATAGAGAAGACATGTAATAGTGTTGTCACAAAAGATTCAAAAGCAATATCAATTTTGATACAACAAAAAAGCTAATTGTTTAGACAGTAGAACGAATTGGTTTCATTGCAACAATCTAGAATATCCATAGTTTAAGCCGAACCTGGAGACAGGTCAGAACTCTGTGGTGGAATTTGCTGTTTAACTGTCAGACTGCTGATTTGTTGAAATGGTTTATGTTTACTACACTGCCTGGCCAAAAAAAAGTCGCCACCTGGATTTAACTAAGCAAATAGGTACAAGCCTCCTCCAGATGGTCAGATCTAGGTTAAGCAACAGTCTGTGCTCAAAGAATGAGGTCAGCTGATTATTACCTGAATATACTGAATGACCTGGTGATTCCATCAATGAATTTTTTCTTCCCTGATGGCACGGGTATATTCTAAGATGACAATGCCAGACCTTCAGACTCTACCATCATCAATGCAAGATCTTGGTGAAAAATGTATACAACACTGGATGGAAATAAATCTTGTGACATTGCACAAACGAAATCGAAACAATGCCACAGCGAATGTGTGCCATAATCAAACCTAAAGGCGCTACAACGAAATATTAGAGTGTGTGACCTTTTTTTTGGGTGGCAACTTTCTTTTTGGTCAGGCAGTGGATCTCTGTAATTACTGGACCTATCCACATGAAACAAAAACTGGCAAAAAGTTCAATGTCTTGTTAGTGAGCATAAATAAACGAAAGTGAAATATTTTTTTCATAATATCCTTAGAAAGTGGTGCTATCATTCAACTCCAAACAGTCATTTAAAAGGACCTTTTTTTAGTTTAATATTGCAAGTTTGTGTAGACAAATGTTGACTCAGCATTAGGGCATTTTTGTTTTGGATATTCCTTTCAAAAATAGTAAACCTACCATAGAGTTATAGACCCTTGATCACCAACTGAGATAATGACGTTATCAAAATATAGTGTGAACCCAACCTATTGTCAGCTTAAATTGGAAGCTTCTTTAATTTTAACGTGAGAACTCATTCTTTATCATTATTATTCATTATTCAGGACATTTTATTGTATTTATCAGTAATATGAATTTATTGCTCTGCTTGTTTTAGACTATGGGAAGCGCCATAGTCTCCTATTAAAGTGGGGCTAAATGTCTCGTCGTAGTACTTGGTCCTGTAGGCAAACAGAATGATCTCTCTCTGCTCCGTCCTCAGTTCTGTGGCAAGACGCAGAGACAATGTGAACGTGCTTAAGTCCAGAGGCTTCTGGGGCCGAACAGTCACGTAGTTTTAGCCCGATTCAGGTGCCATTACTGATAATTATTGTAGTGAAGTAAAAGTAAAAAGTATCCACTGTAAAATTTACTGAAGTAGTGTACTTCACTACATGTACACTACATGTGATGTTTGGAATTACAGGCTGTGGTGAACTGGGACGAACAGATTCAGATGCCTCCTCTGGTTCACTGGGGGTCTTGTTTGTACATATGGTAACCTCCTGTAGGGTTACATTGTGGTTGCTGGTTGAATCTCCACTTGTTGTTTATTTATTTTACCTTTATTTTACCAGGCAAAACATTAAGAACAATTTCTTATTTACAATGTTGGCCTGGGCATGCCAGAGTAGCCAAGGGAAGGGGAGTTAACACAATTAGACACTCAACATGTTGGACCTCCTCTGGTGCAATAGAACCCTCTATTTGATTGACAGCCTGATGAGCGGTGCCCTGAGGAGTCAAAGAAGGTTCAGGGGTGGAGGCCAGAGGAACCATAATCTCCTCTGGGGATGGGATACAGTCCTCTGCTGAACTTCCATACTCAGCAGAGATGTCCTGTGGAGCTGAGGCCTGTTTTAGTGTAATTACCACAGGTTGGGTGATCTCCTCTGGTGGTACGGGCTCGGCAGGACTTGAGGTGATGTCCTCCTCAATGTCCTCCACTCCTTGAATCGAGTTATCAACAACATCTTCAAGAATAGAAATATCTTCAGGTGTTGGGACCTCTGCTGTATTTTCCTCTGGTGGGATTGAGTCCATTGCTGAACTTAGAGGCTCAAGAGGTGCAGACACTGGATCCTCTGCTAACCTGACAGTAGGACTAGTGGTGTCCTCTATGTCCTCCACTGCTTGAAACCAGCCATTAACAACACTGGCAACTTCTGGTGGAAGAGAGAACTTCTCAATGAAATGGGCCTCTTGGCATCCTGAGGAGCTGGGATCTGGACTGCCCTGGGTCCCTGGTTTGGTCCTGATTCTTGGCTTGGTCCTGGTTCCTGGACCAGTCGGGTAAGCGCTCTTAGGGCCTCCTGGTGTTCCCTCTTCTGTCGTGCCCTCAGCTCGTAAACGTGCTGCTGGAACAACGCCGCCTCGTGTGGCTCCATTGGAGGGTTTTGGCTTTCCATTTGCTCTGCAAACCCCATCATCCCCAGCATTTTCTCTGCTGCCAAGAGCTTAGCCTTCTTTTTGCTGGGGGCCATAGCCTGACACGACATTCTGCCCACTCTTACCTCCATACAATACCGCACCCTGTTATTGGCCAAGGTTTCAATGGCGACGACCTTAAACTCAGCCGACTTCTGCTTTCTCATCATAAGTATTTCCACCAGGGCACTAACAGGATCTTTATTGTAGAAGAAGTATGGACGCTCCAGTGGGTCCTTGGGGTCAAGGTGCGGTTTGCACCAATACGGATTTGCATCCTCCGGCACTGGGAGATTCTTCAACATCTTTACAACTTTTGAGGCTGCGTTTAATTTCGCCTGTTTCTTTGAGGGACCCGAGCCGTAGCCGACAAACTCCCCCACTCGCACTTGAGAACTATCACGAAAAAGAAATACAATAAATAAATATAAGTGAATTTCATAAAATACATACACGTTACATGAAACTTAAATTAAACAAAAATAAAAGTACACAAACCTCGTGAAGTGACATCCACGAGGGGCTAATTGGTATCTTGGGCTCTTTCTTCTTATTCTAAATACATTTAATAAAGATGTCACATGTTGTTTATTATTTCTATATTTTGGCCAATCTATTATCTTGAAAACGTGGCTGTGGCGCTGATGGCTGAGTGCGCATCTAATTAGGGTCGGGCGGAATTTTATTTAAAATTGTTTTTTCCTTGGGTTTCACCACTAGATGGCGTAAATGCAAAATTTAAAAGACAAACATTAAATTGAACGCCTAAATGTGGAGGGACTGTTAGATTGTGATCCAACGCTACATGATGGAGCCAAATACTGGGAGAGACAGAGAAATGTGTATCCAGAGCCCATGTATATGTGTGTATTTATATACGTTAGCAGTGGCATTCTTGTGTATGCCTGCCTTTTTTTTAGAGAAGCTACGACTTGAGTGTGTCTAATTTAGAGGTTACTGGACGGGTTAGTTTTGTCCATAGAG
Source organism: Periophthalmus magnuspinnatus (assembly GCF_009829125.3). Classification (NCBI taxonomy): domain Eukaryota; kingdom Metazoa; phylum Chordata; class Actinopteri; order Gobiiformes; family Gobiidae; genus Periophthalmus; species Periophthalmus magnuspinnatus. The sequence goes on from NC_047133.1 coordinate 9,209,109, forward strand.
ATATGTAATGCTATGCTAATGCTAACAATTTGTCCTTGCATTTATTAGGCCCGAGCCCCTACAGGGCGTAGGGCCTATTGCTTCCGCAACGATGAGTGCGAAGCACTCATCGTTGCAGACTGTCTTCACGAAGTTGCGCGCGAAGCGCGCAACTTCGTGGCAGCACCGCGACCTTACACAGACTCCTGTGTCCTAGCAACCCATGCCGTAGGCATGGGACATACATATTTGTTCTTGCTAGCATGTCAGCGTCAACATTGAGTCAATGGGCGAAGCCCATTGACTCAATGTTGACGCTGATGCAGCGCGAAGCGCTAATGTCCCCAAACACACTCCTGGCATCGAGCCCTATCCAAGCCCCCATGCCGCAGGCATGGGCCATACTTGTTACTGCTAAAATGAATGGAAGTCAATGGGAGGTCAATGGCGGACCCCGACGCCATGGCGAATGACGAGCGCGTTAGCGCTCGTCATTCGCCATTGACCCCACGGTGACGTGGGGAAAGTCGAGAGCTTTCAAAAAACGTATAATATGTCATTGTAATGTTATCGGATATATTGTTTTTGCTAAAATTATTATTATTTTTATTATTATTATTTTTTTAGGCCCGAGCCCCTACAGGGCGTAGGGCCTATTGCTTCCGCAACGATGAGTGCGAAGCACTCATCGTTGCAAACTGTCTTCACGAAGTTGCGCGCGAAGCGCGCAACTTCGTGGCAGCACTGCGACCTTGCACAGACTCCTGTGTCCTAGCAACCCATGCCGTAGGCATGGGTTTGCATATTTGTTGTTGCTAGCATGTCAGCGTCAACATCGAGTCAATGGGCGAAGCCCATTGACTCGATGTTGACGCTGACATGCGTTAACAGGAGTCAATAGGAGGAGTCGCCCCCTGTCGCCCCCTGCACAGACTCCTGTATCCCAGCAACCCATGCCGTAGGCATGGGTTGCCTACGGCATGCATTTCAAAGTCGTTATAAGACTTTGAAATGCATGAAAATTTGGAAATTTTCATGCATTTCAAAGTCTTATAACGATTTATTCACTTCATTGAGGAATGTGAAATTTGGCACAGTGATTCTTCAGGGCGTCACCGTCAAAAAAGTCCTAGGGGCCAAGTGTGTATTTTGCACGGTGTTGCCATGGCGATGCCTGGAAAACCCATGTTTTTGCATTTTGTGCATCAGCACTTCATATGTGTTTTGACTTGTTTGGTGACAAGTGCAGCCCAAAGTCGCAATAAAAAAGGGACAAGTGGCGCGTCAGCGCCACCCACAGGGAGTGCCGGGTCGGCCGAGTGCGAAGCACGGCCCGCGAGGGCCGTTCGATGCCGCTTGCGGCTTTAATTATTTTTATTTCTTCTTCTGCTCTTTGAGCAGTAATTTGACCCCCTGAACATTTTCAAAAACTCACCAAATTTTGCCCAAAATTCAGGTCTGCCGAAAAATTTATTTTTTTATGTGGTGCATCATTGGGCATAAAAAAATGGCGCGACAGCGCCCCCTGCAAAAGTCAAAATACATTGCGTCAATGGGAGACGTAGCGACGTCAAGTTTGGCTTAGAGCCATGAAATTTGGTACACGCATTCTTCAAGTGATGCCAAATAAAAAAGATTATTATGGCCACGCCCCCTGACGCACCGGAAGTCGGCCATCTTGGATTGAAAATTCCAAAATGCAAAGTCAGCGTTTTCGCTGACGTCGCATTTTCGTCAACTCCTCTGAAGGAGCTTCACCTGCAGGGCTGAAATTCACTGTACATCATCTAGACAAGCGGGGCATCAAAAGTTATCCAATTCATGATGATCCATTTTACGGTTTCCGTGCGGCGAAGCCGCAAAATTCCATCAGAATTTTTGCAATTTTCAAAAGTCTAAATTTGCTCCCGTTTGCGCATGCAAACTCCGATTTTGCTCAAATTCAAATCATTTGTAAAACTTTTGGGCCTAAAGCTACTCATTATGACAGAAACTAAATTGGCGCGACAGCACCCCCTCCAGAACATCTAATATATTTGTATGGAAAGCCGAAAATTTAGTTTTCCCAAATGTTACCAAATTTGACACAAAATTCCATTGGGTCATCCCAATCAATAAAGTCAATCAGACCTATGTCGTCTTTTGCACCGTGTTGCCATGGCGATGCACCAAACTGCCAATGTTATCCTAATGGGAAACCTCCCACTTTTTCCCATTTATGGGAAAAATATTAGTTTCATAGAATAATGTGAAATTTGGCACCATGACTCTTCATATCATCCTGATCAAAAAAGTCAATGGGACCCATGTCATATTTTTCACTGTGTTGCCATGGCAATGCGCGAAAGCGCCCATGTTATCCTAATGGGAAAATTTCCAAATTTTCGTACATTTCAAAATCTTATAACGACTTATTCGCTTCATTGAGGAATGTGAAATTTGGCACAGTGATTCTTCAGGTCGTCCCCGACAAAAAAGTCCGAGGGGCCAAGTTTGTATTTTGCACGGTGTTGCCATGGCGATGCCTGCAAAACCCATGTTTTTGCATTTTGTGCATCAGCACTTCCCATGTGTTTTGACTTTTTTGGTGACAAGTGCAGTCCAAAGCCGCAATAAAGAAGGGACAAGTGGCGCGTTAGCGCCACCCACAGGGAGTGCCGGGTCGGCCGAGTGCGAAGCACGGCCCGCGAGGGCCGTTCGATGCCGCTTGCGGCTTTAATTTTTTTTTATTTCTTCTTTCTTCTGCTCTTTGAGCAGTAATTTGACCCCCTGAACATATTCCAAAACTCACCAAATTTTGCCCATAATTCAGGTCTGGTGAAAAATTTATTTTTTTATGTGGTGCGTCATTGGGCATAAAAAAATGGCGCGACAGCGCCCCCTGCAAAAGTCAAATTTTTGACATCAATGGGAGACGTCAACGTCAACTTTTTCATACTGCCACGAAATTCGGTACATGCATTCTTCAAGAGATGCCAAACAAAAAATATTATTGTGGCCACGCCCTCTGACGCACCGGAAGTCGGCCATCTTGGATTGAAAATTCCAAAATGCCGAGTCAGCGTTTTCGCTGATGTCGCATTTTCGTCAACTCCTCTGAAGGCGCTTCACCTGCAGGGCTGAAATTCACTGTACGTCATCTAGACAAGTGGGGCATCTAAAGTTATCCAATTTATGATGATCCCTTTTACGGTTTCCGTGCGGCGAAGCCGCAAAATTCCATCGGAATTTTTGCAATTTTCAAATTTCAAAATTTGTTCCCGTTTGCGCATGCAAAGTCCGATTTTGGTCAAATTCGAATCAGTTGTAAAACTTTCATGCCTAATTCTCCTGATTGTGAAACAAATAAATTTGGCGCGACAGCGCCCCCTATAGAATAACAAATAAATTTGTATGGAAGGCCGAAAATTTAGTTTTCCCAAATGTTACCAAATTTGACACACAATTCCATTGTGTCATCCCAATCAATAAAGTCAATCAGACCTATGTCGTCTTTTGCACCGTGTTGCCATGGCGATGCGCCAAACTGCCAATGTTATCCTAATGGGAATCCTCCCGATTTTTCCCATTCATGGGAAAAATATTAGTTTGATGGAATAATGTGAAATTTGGCACCATGACTCTTCATGTCATCCTGATCAAAAAAGTCAATCAGACCCAAGTCATATTTTTCACTGGGTTGCCATGGTGATGCGCGAAAGCGCCCATGTTATCCTAATGGGAAAATTTCCACATTTTTGTACATTTCAAAGTCTTATAACGACATATTACCGTCAACGACGAACACAAAATTTGGCACAGTGATTCTTGAGGTCGTCCCCGTCAAAAAAGTCCAAGGTGCCAACTTTGTATTTTGCACGGTGTTGCCATGGCGATGCCTGGAAAACCCAGGTTTTTGCATTTTGTGCATCAGCACTTCACATGTGTTTTGACTTGTTTGGTGACAAGTGCAGCCCAAAGTCGCAATAAAAAAGGGACAAGTGGCGCGTTAGCGCCACCCACAGGGAGTGCGGGGCCGGCCTAGTGCGAAGCACGGCCCGCGAGGGCCGTTCGATGCCGCTTGCGGCTTTAATTTGTTTTTCCATCTGAATTATTAACTGACCCTTATACTCCATTGTATGATACAAATCTACAACTTAATGCAAAACATCTACTTTTCAATGTCTTTAAAAAAGATATTGCTGCAAAATAAAATAAAATGTAAAAAGAAAAAAGTTGTTGAACCAATCCTAATCCTATCAAAGTAGGTGCTGTAGATTTTGTCACCAGAAACACAATTTTGTTGAATTTTAGTCCGTCTTATCCTCTTATATAAATTCTTTAAATTATTGCAATAATCCAAAAGCTTTGGAAAAAAGCTCTATGTACAGAACTTGAAATATAAAATGCAGTATTGTATTTTTTAGTGTCAACATATTTTTTGAATATGTTGACACTAAAGTAAAAAAGTTGTTCATATGTTGTGTTGTGCTGACATTACAAGACAATGTGACTTTAGTCAAAGATGTACATTTATCTTTTTTTATGTCTAAAGTTAAGTTTTACCAGCAAGAGACATAGATGAAGAAAGGAGCACAGCAAACAGCTTAATTTTGTCAAACACACAACACATTTAATGATGATAATACCATATTCTGACATACTTGAACACAAAATATCTCAAATGTCTAATTAAAATGGGACTAAATACTAAATAAATTTGTGTTAACTTTCAGCTTTGTGGTCTAAAAACGTTAAACTAAATAAATGATGTTTAAACTGTGCCTCTTCTGTTTAATTACACACTGGACACGGGGCTGTGTGCTCCTATTTTTGCAGTACCTTCTTTGGACTTAAATGTTCAAATAAAACGTTATACATAATTCTTGTACATTTTGGAATATTCTGCCTTCAGTTGTTTTTTCCTGTCTGTGTTTTGTCTTCGGGACAATAAGACTAAACTTTTTCTTGTTCCTAAAGAGGTGTTTGTCCGTTCGCTGTGAGACGAGAGCGCGCAGAAGCGAGAAGGGAAAAGGACAGAGCGCAGTTACAAGAAGCGCTGCTTCAGATCAGATGCGCCACTTTGTACCCTAAAATCAGCAAAATGGCTACGCACAAAGCTCTTGTTTAGTAGAGTAGTAAAATGTTGTAATTCCGCCTATAATAAAATGCGGGACGTGTTACTTGAGTTGCGCCTATAAGCAGAAAATGTCAAAACAATAGACACGAGACGCTAAAAAAAAAACTCCCTTTGAGCGTTGTTCATTTATTGATATTTTTCCTTGAACTACTTTTCCTTAAATTTGAATATGTTTGACCCTAAAATTAAGCCTATCTCCAAACATACTTTTTCAAACCTGTGCGCATGCGTAAAAGGACGGTTGCTATGGAAATGACCAAAGCAACTCAGCTTTATGACGTAAGCCCTGTGTTGTGTGAGTTAGTTAGTGTTAGTGTCTTGGCTCAAAGAGGACACAACATTACTAGCTTCTGAAGAGGTCAGCCACTTACTGATATCCAGAGAGATAGATACTGCAGACTTGTTTAACAGACAAGCGCGGAATATCACAACAATTACGAGCTTAAACTTTGATAAGTTATTGAAATTAGACGAAAAGATGGAAAGTCAAAGGCCAAAGGAATTGTACAAAAATGACTTGGCCCTTTTGCATGAACTGGCTTTGGTGCACAATCTGCACGTCCAGTTTGATGAAATGGGAGAAGAAGGCCCGCAGCACAGGCCGACCTTCCACATGGAAGTGCGAGTGGGGGAGTTTGTCGGCTACGGCTCGGGTCCCTCAAAGAAACAGGCGAAATTAAATGCAGCCTCAAAAGTTGTAAAGAAGTTGCAGAAGCTCCCAGTGCCGGTTGATGCAAATCCGTATTGGTGCAAACCGCACCTTGACCCGAAGGACCCACTGGAGCGTCCATACTTCTTCTACAATAAAGATCCTGTTAGTGCCCTGGTGGAAATCCTTATGATGAGAAAGCAAAAGTCGGCTGAGTATAAGGTCGTTGCTGTTCAAACCTTGGCCAGTAACAGGGTGCGGTATTGTATGGAGGTAAGAGTGGGCAGAATGTCGTGTCAGGCTATGGCCCCCAGCAAAAAGAAGGCTAAGCTCTTGGCAGCGGAGAAAATGCTGGGGATGATGGGGTTTGCAGAGCAAATGGAAAGCCAAAACCCTCCAATGGAGCCGCACGAGGCGGCGTTGTTCCAGCAGCACGTTTACGAGCTGAGGGCACGACAGAAGAGGGAACACCAGGAGGCCGTAAGAGCGCTTACCCGACCGGTCCAGGAACCAGAACACCAGGAACCAGGACCAAGCCAAGAATCAGGACCAAACCAGGGATCCAGGGCAGTCCAGATCCCAGCTCCTCAGGATGCCACATGGCCCATTAAGCCTCATAGTCCAGAGGTGGAGACTATCTCTACAGTCCCAGCCCCAGAACAAGCCACAGGTTCTCAGGACGTCACTAGTCCAGAGCTAATTGAAGCAGGACCCCCTACTGCCGAAAATCATGTGCCTATCAGTCCGGCAGAGACACCTATCCCACCAGAGAACACAACTGTGGCCCGTATCATTGAGAAGTTCTCTCTTCCATCAGAAGTTGCCAGTGTTGTTAATGGCTGGTTTCAAGCAGTGGAGGACATAGAGGACACCACTAGTCCTACTGTCAGGTTAGCAGAGGATCCAGTGTCTGCACCTCTTGAGCCTCTAAGTTCAGCAATGGACTCTATCCCACCAGCAGAGGTCCCAACATCTGAAGATATTTCTGTTCTTGAAGATGTTGTTGATAACTCGATTCAAGGAGTGGAGGACATCGAGGAGGACATCACCTCAAGTCCTGCCGAGCCCGTACAACCAGAGGAGATCACCCAACCTGTGGTAATTACAGTGGAACAGGCCTCGGCTCCACAGGACATCTCTGCTGAGTATGGAAGTTCAGCAGAGGACTATATCCCATCCCCAGAGGAGATTATGGTTCCTCTGGCCTCTACCCCTGAACCTTCTTTGACTCCTCAGGGCACCGCTCATCAGGCTTTCAATCAAATAGAGGGTTCTATTGCACCAGAGGAGGTCCAACAAGAGGAGATTGAACCAGCAACCAGCAACCACAATGTAACCGTACAGGAGGTTACCATATGTACAAACAAGACCCCCAGTGAACCAGAGGAGGCATCTGAACCAGTTCGTCCCAGTTCACCACAGCCTGTAATTCCAGACATGACAAATGGTCTGCCTCAAGCCTGTTCTATAGAGAAGAGTGTTGAATCAACTGGAAAAACCCACTGCCCTGAAGCCACACACTGCATGATCGCAGCAATGTTCAAGAAACTGGTTCCAAAACTCAAGCCGTTTCCAGACAATGACCAACAGGTGGCACTTGTTCAAAGACTCCGAAAAGTGGAGCACCAGGTTGTGATCCCTGAGAACAGCAAACTCAGAGCCAAAGATCTCAAAACCATCGGTAAAGCAGCTGCTAAAAGCCTTCTGCAAGAGATCGGCTCTGCGTCCTCATTGGTCTCAGACAGGAACACCGATTTCATTGAGTCCACGGTGAAACAACATCTCACCATTCAACTCAACACCTTCTTGGCCAATTCTAAGACAGGACGAACACGCTTCTTTTCAGGAGTGAGGAAGATGTTTAGGAGGAACATGATATGCAAAGGCCCTCTCAGCACCTATCTGCTGTCCGGGCCATGTCATTAATTCAAGCAGAGGACCCCGCCTCTCCCCCTGTCCCCTCCCCCAACCCCCTCCCCTGTCAGCACCTGTCACCTGCCTAAATGTCTAAAGTCAACAAGATTCTTGACATGATTGGATTCCTAATTTATTATGTATAAATGGATGAGACGGATACTAAAACCTAAAACAATTTGACACTATTTAAATTCACCTCAGGGAATATACCAGATTTTCTGAAGTGAATGACTAAATCAAAATATTCCAATATTTACAAATATTGGAATATTATACGTGTAAAAACACCAAATTACACCTGCACAAAACTATGTATCTGGCCCCTCCATGCATAATAATGTCTAAAATATAACCAATTTGGCACCTTTTAAATTCACCTCAATTAATATACCAGATTTTTTGAAGTGAGTGAAAAAAATAAAAATAAAAATAATTAAACAAAAACAGATGTGTGTACGTGATTTTATATTTTGTTTCCTTTTAATATATTTTTATATTGTCTGTTTCTTATCTATGGACCATATGTGCTCTCTGTGTCCTTAATAAAGAACACTACTACTGCGACTACTACTACTGCGACTACTACTACTACTACTACTACTACTACTACTGCTACTATAACTACAACTACTACAACTACTACTACTGCTACTCTAACTACAACTACAACTACTACTACTACTACTACTACTACTACTGCTACTATAACTACAACTACTACTACTACTGCTACTCTAACTACAACTACTACAACTACTACTACTACTACTACTACTACTACTACTACTGCTACTACTACTACTGCTACTACTACTACTACTACTACTACTACTACTATAACTACAACTACAACTACAACTACAACTACAACTACAACTACAACTACAACTACTACTACTACTACTACAACTACAACTACAACTACAACTACTACTACTACTACTACTACTACTACTACTACTACTACTACTACTACTACTACTAATAATAATAATAATAATAATAATAATAATAATATGAAGAAAAAGTTCATTTTGTTTTGATGGAGATAAGTATAATGTGCTTGTGTGTTATTGGCCAACGACTGTTTCACTGTTTGACTTTCTACCAGTTCATTAAATCAACATTTGTGTTAAGTCCTGTGAGGCAACTGCTGTTGTGATTTTGGCGATACACAAATACATTGAACTGAATAAATACAAATATAATGGGCTACATAACAGCAGTATTCTCAACAGTATGATATGGTTGATCTGTTACATACAGCACATCCCCCCTGACTTGTTATTGGTGAGACAAGTGACAAAACTATCACATCTATAGCTGAATGGTCCATTTTTTAAATGTAAATCTCAATTGTAAAATATAATAAACATGTCGACAGTGGTGGATGGTAACAAAGTACATGTAGTGAAGTACAGTACTTGAGTACAATTTACAGTGGATACTTTTTACTTTTACTTCACTACAATAATTATCAATAATGGCACTGGAACAGCACAAACAAACACTTCAACAAGAACAGAAAATGTCTGAAAGCTGGAGGTTCGAATCTCTCTCTCAACATAAACATCATTGGTCGAGCGGTCAGATCCACTCTCCCACAGGTTGGAAGTGCGAGTTCAGCTCCCACAAATGCATGCTGTCATTGTGTTCTTGGGCAAACCTCACTCTCCCCCAGCATATACAGCGTATACTGCTGTATGAATGTGTGTGTGTGGGTGAGTGGTTCCTTGATGTAAGGCACTTTGAGTGCTTTGAAGATGGAAAAGTGCTCTAAAAAATATGACCATTTACCATTTAAGTGCAAAGAATTGTTTATTATTGAAAGATTTATATTTGAGCTCTCCAGTCTTGATGTCCCTCTGTAATACTTACAACATTACATTCACAACTCTTGACATCAAAAGTAGTGAAATGATCTTGATAATAGTTGATAGTGAAATATAGGGCTTTATTTTAACTTCATTTCATTTTCCCAAACCCGCTAACTCTTCTGTTTCCTGAGATCTTTACAGACATTTTCTCTAGACCTGCGATTCATTTAGTGAGTCTCACAGTTAATAATTCACATGGAAAAACAATTAAAAAAAAAAAAAAACTGTTAGCATTAGCATAGCATTACATATCTCTATTGACAACATTAACCTGTCCAGTAACCTCTAAATTAGCCACACTCCAGTCTATAACATCTCCAGTTTGGACTGTGTTGCCATTGTCGGCCATTGCCTTTATAACAGTGTCTGGAAGCACATTGCTCCACAAGTTAATGTCTGATATTTCACCCACAAAACTTTGATTGGCATCAAATCCTCCAAGGTACTCGTCTGGGTCCTGGCCGATGATGATTTGACCTCCGCTGCGAACATTGTGTCGTTTCTGGTAGATTTTAGTCAGACTTTTCTTGCCGTCCATGAAAACCGATGTAGCTCCAGTGAGAGAATCCCAAGTAATGCACAGGTGCGTCTGCAGGGAGCCCAGTGGAGGCATCTGGAAGAACACGCCATCTCCGCTCAGGTACAGGCCGATTCTGAGGGAGAGAAAGAATTCAAATACCTTACACTAAGTTACAGGACAGTTACTTGTAAAGGACACCCCACTCACAGTAGGAAAGCATGTGATAAATAAATAAAAGCTGCAAGCAGGATTGAACGGCTACAGGATTGCGTGGCCCACTAAGGCCGTATTGCACCATGTGTCTCTGTTATTGCAGCTTTGGGTTGTATCTGTCGCTAAACAAACAAGTCAACACATTTTGGAAGCACTGATGCACTAAAAGGAATAACATGGATGTTTTCAGGCATTGCCATGGCAACACTTGCAAAATACAAATTTGGCCCTCCGGAGTTTTTGACAGGGATGACCTGAAGAGTCACTGTGACTAATTTCACTTTCTTCAATGATACTAATCACTTGTTGTAGTAATTTGAAACTCAAAAAACTGGTCCACCCAAAGGACAAAACCCCAAGCCATAAACAAAGTAATGTAGTTTACTCCACTCAGTGTAGTGAAGAGTGCAGTGAGCGTTAGAAAAGAGCCACTCCATAAGAGGATGTATCAACGCCGTCGTGAGAACTCCTCTGGACCCCAGTCTGCCGTACATCTCCATCTGAAGGCCACTAACCACTCATGTGAAGATAGTGAAGTCCAGATCTTAGCCAGAGAAAAGAAATGGTTTGAGAGGGGAATTAAAGAAGCTATTTTTGTTAGGAAAGAGAATCCTTCCTTAAACAGGAATGGGGGTCTGAGACATAATCTCTCCCCCATCTATACCTCCATCCTCACACCCAGAACAATGAGAACAATATCAGGGTCGTTAAGGGATGAATAGGGTAGTTCCAGCTGGCGACAATAGCTGCTTAAACAATACCTGTGTAAACAGCTTTTGTTTATAGTTTCAGCCTAATGGAGCTGATATTCAGTTAATGGGCCTAAAGCAGTGGTTCTTAACCTTGTTGGAGGTACTGAACCCCACCATTTTCATATGCACATTCACCGAACCCTTGTTTATTGAAAAATAAAATATGATTTTTTCAAATTCAAGACACATGTATGTTTTACTGGTGCACAAAATGAATCGTGCATTAACATCACTGTGTTCAAAGAATAAATACAATGCATCTTATGAGTTCCAATAATGAACATATTGTATTTATGCTATTTATTATTTTTAACATTTTAACACACACCGAAACTCCGCAACCAATTGCGCTCTCATGTAAATTCATGTCAAAGCAGAGGCATGGGGCTCTTTAAATATGTTACTGTCATTACAGCGATTATTTTAAAATAATTAAATTATTATTATTTTTTTTACTTTTATCCTTATTTGAACTATACATATTTTTGGAACAACTGATTGAACCATTTGATACTCAAAAAATAAAATAAAATAAAATATCATGAAATTTAATTAAATATTAAATAAAATAAAAAATTAAATTAAATAAACATCAAATGAATAAATTTAAATTAAATAAATATCAAAATAATACATTCAAATTAAATAAATATCAAATTAAAACAAGTAATGTATCAATTTGGTAGGCCACCTTATATGATGCTCAGTGCTCGCTGGTTTAAGTGACATTCACAAAGCGGGATGATTGTTGGCAATATTTGGCACGTTTACGCTGAAAAAACTCCAGCGTCTTATCAGCGTGACTGAGGTGTAATGAGGTGTCTGAACTTATTTGGCTTCATACTGTCCACTGCCACAGCAGACACCGGTCTGTCCTCGTGTCCCACCGGAGTCACGGTGAAGCCAAGTGCTAAATACTCTTCATCAGACTTCCTCGTCTTACTTTTCGGGTGACTTTCGTGCGTCTCATTACCTCCGTCTATCTCCGCCTTTCTTTTCATCCCTGATAAAATGTTTTCCATAGTGTCTCTTTAGCAAAAGTGTCTCTTGTTCACTGCCCTGTGTCACGATCTGTTCGCTCTCTCCTGCTCAATGCTGCGTGTGCGCTGCGTACGTGATACCTACAGTACTAGTGTCATACGTGGAGTAAAACGCGCCCCCCCCAGGCATCTCACCCACTATTTGAGAACCACTGCCTTAAACGCTTGCTGCGTTTGAACGGCGCATTTATGTCGGGCGGGTACTTCGACAGGCACACCGAAGGGTGCATTTTTCAAATTGGTACACGGCCAGAATCTGGAGACGCTAGCAGTCCGCAAATCATATGAGTCGGGTATGTGTCTTGACCTCCACCAAACCCATGAGACTGACTCACCGAACCCCTAGGGTTCAATCGAACCCAGATTAAGAACCACTGGCCTAAAGGCTCGCTCTATTGTTTTCTTTGTTTCTGTTGTTTGCTTTGGGTCTGAGGATGGAGTTATATATTGGGCTGAAACTGTAAACAAGAGTTGTTTACAGTTTCACTGTAGATTGCAAGTCCCTGCAGATAGATATAAGGCAGTGTCCACCAGCAATCTGACCAGAACGGCTTGGACGAGTAGCGAAACGTATTGACTCCTACAACTTTTTGTCCAGTTGACAGATTTAACTTTGGCATTTACTATTTTTTAAATATCAAGTTGTTTTAGACTATGGGAAGCACCATATTCTCCTATTAAAGTGGGTCTAAACACCTAAACTCCGCCCACAAACACATTTCAAATAGTGTTGCTAAACTGGGCAGTACCTGGAGGACTAAAGAAAGGAGTGAGGGGACAGGAGGGGCAGAGTCTTGGACATATGAGGAACAGGGTGATTGGTCTAACAGGTATCCACACTTCAAACTCTGCCCCTACTGACAGACTTTTTAATCAGAAACATCAGGCTGTAATCAGGACAGGCCTGTGTGATATCACATAGTACTTGAAATGGCAGTGGCCACTGGAGGCAGCTTACGCTGACTGTTGTCAAAAGGTCTAGGAACAGTAAGCAATAATATTAAAGACCATGTAGAAACTGTTTATCTCCACTTTAATGGGTGACTCTGGCCGTACCTCCCGTCCAGCTCCCTCCACAGGTTGAGCTCGTCGTAGTACTTGGTCCTGTAGGCAAACAGAATGATCTCTCTCTGCTCCGTCTTCAGTTCTGTGGCGAGACGCAGACACAATGTAAACGCGCTCAAGTCCAGAGGCTTCTGGGGCTGAACAGTCACGAAGTTTGAGGCAGATTCAGAGCTGAAGAGCAGGGACCGCACACTGACGCCCCCTGCAGGACAGAAATGAAGGGTAAGATACAACATTGCTGTGTTTCAGATGACATCATGACTAAAGAGGGGACAATATACAGTGATATCATTTATCACAACTCTGTTTTTGAGCTTTAAAACAAATAACAAATGTATAAGAAAACTTATAAGGAAAGCCATCAGTAAACCAGCTTCTGTTTTTGTTTGGAACAATGCATTTACTGATATTTATTGGAACTATATTTGGCTTTTGACAAGAAAATATTTTATAACTACTAAATTTTGTGAGGTGTGTCTGAAAATCCTGCATAAATGTTGCCCTGTTAATGCTGTCATTTCAAATCTCCACTTAAACATAGATCATCTTTGCTCACTTTGTCATAGCATTGAAGAAACAGTCACTGATGTATTTTAGGACTGCTCTACACTCAAATCTTTTGGAATGGCATATTTTTGTTTGTGACTTGCAAGCTTGATACAAACCTACAACTTAATGCAAAACATGTACTTTTTAGTGTCTTTGAAAAAGTTATTGCTGTTAAAAAAAAAAAAAAAAAGCTGAACTAATCCTCATTCTATCACATCCATTGCTTCAGATTTTGTCAGCAGAAACCCAAACTTGTTGAATTTCAATCTCTCTTACATTATTTTAATTATAGCACAAATCTAAAAGCTTTGAAACAAAAGTTCTCTGTACAGAATTTGAAATATAAAATACAGTATTATATTTTTGTCTACATTTGTATAATATATAATGCAAATTCTGTACGTGCCGTGTGAATGTACACACATAAGCCTCTTGCAGTGTTATTTTTTATACAATTATATATTTTACATTTTAAAATAGTAATAACATTTATAATTTTAAATGGTAGACAATAGTACTTGTAGTACTTTTTAAAACTTTTTTTTTTTAAATTGTGATAATCTCCAAACAAGATAAAAAATTGATCTTGAAATAAGACATAAGACATGGTCTTCTTCTTCATGCTCCTCTTCACCAATGTGTTGATTTAACTGTATTTTTGTTTAAAAATATTACTGAAATTGCTTGGCTGTAAAAAATACATAAAATTAATAATTTTGCTGAGAAAAAAACCCTAAAAAACCCCCAAAACAAAACAAAACACAAACAAACAACTATGCATGTTATCTTCTAGATTTCTCCCACCAGCCCAATAGTAAAATAGTTGTTTTAACATATTCATGATAATAATTATCACCAATATTTTGACACTAAAGTTAAAAAAAAAAGTTGTTCATATGTTGTGTTGTGCTGACATTACAAGACAATGTATCTTTACTCAAAGATATACATTTATATTTTTTATGTTTAAAGTTGTTTTACCAGCCAGAGTCAGAGATGCAGCACAGAACAGGAGCACAGCAGACAGCCTCATTTTGACTGAAATACACACAGAATTAATATTAATTAATGATTGATACATTTTGCCACTATTTAATTTCACCTAAATAAATAAAAACAGTTCTGTGTATCTGATTTTATATTTACTTTCCTTTTAACAATATGCACTATATTTTATATTGTGTATTTCTTATCTCTGGACCATGTGTGTTTGGATTAATACTGTACTGAGCTGTTGTGTAGAACCACTGCTATAGTTCATTATTATAAAACCCCGATCACCGCTGTGAGACTCATAGATATATGTCAAGACAAAGATATGATATTATAAACTATCATATACCAAACTAAGAAAATAGGCTGAGGACTACTGATAGGGATGATGTCATGATATCCAGACACACTCCTGAAGGATGCTCGTCACAGTCTGATTAAACTGTGCAATGTGCCAAGAGGCCTGGCTCATCTGTGCACCAATGAACAGACGCCAAGTCTGAACTATGGTAGGCTCCCACTACAGTTTGTCATGAAACTTATTGTATAGACGCAAACGGGCTGTCTGCCTGGGAATGTCGACACAGACTCTTTGTACAAGTATTACTTAGGTATTTTTATTTGGAAATTCTCTGGACTTTATTTCTCTTTCAAGTGTATTCTTTAAGTAGAACTGAACAAACACAAAAACAAAAGGCATGTGCTCTCTGTGTCCTTAATAATAATAATAATAATAATAATAATAATAATAATAATAATAATACACTACACTACGTTTTGAGAGCATCTGTACTTTTAACGCACTGGTGCACACTGACCTCAGCTGGAAAAAGATTGTAACTCCCATTGCTACTGCTAGAAAAAAGGCATTAACTGTCATACAAGACAAATCAGGCATAAAAATGAACACACACAATGCAGCCTGGCTCATATAAATGACTCAGATGTTTAGGCTTACCTCCAGTCCGATGTGTAGTCCTGGTTGATCAGTGGCTGCCCTTGTTTTTATAGTGAAGTGCCCTACTTTACCCCTGACCCTTGTGTTATCTGAATATCGACTTATAGTGGACTGTGGACCAAAGATATGTGGGTTTGCAGAAGAAATAAAACCAAGTGTCCAGAATATTTAGGGAAAAATTGGGCTGTGGCCTTATCTGTGTAATCCCTCAGTCGTCCAGGTAGGTTCCACAGCGGTCCGTGGGTGTATACTAGTCTATGTCTTATACTTGTTCTGATACAGCTCAAGCTT
Organism: Periophthalmus magnuspinnatus; assembly: GCF_009829125.3. Taxonomy (NCBI): domain Eukaryota; kingdom Metazoa; phylum Chordata; class Actinopteri; order Gobiiformes; family Gobiidae; genus Periophthalmus; species Periophthalmus magnuspinnatus. Next base: position 9,225,031 of record NC_047133.1, read on the forward strand.
TTCAGGAAGGTCCTGTCCTGTGAATATAACGTTTTAGTATCAATATCTGCTCAGGTGAGTATATAGTTCAATATCAGTTTTAGTAACTGATATTCAATACTTTAATCTTGACTTTTACCCTAGCCATTTCTACTTGTCAATCAGTTTGAGTCTTTTTAATGGTGAGGTCTGTTAGTAAAAACATGTGGTTTGGAGCTGAGTTCAGACCTGACCTCAGTTATTTTAACAGAGCCTCAGACCTGTACCATAATTTGTTTCAAATGGCAATGATTGAAGTGTTATGTTTGTTAAGATAAAATCAAATAAATAATTGTGATCAGTGAATGTCACAAACTATTTGGGAACTGTTAGAGCAATTTAAACTGGCCTTCAGTCCACTCAAAGTGTTTTTACTGCATTATTAATTTACACTCCAATCACAAGTGGCCATTCAACTGTAGCCACAGCTGCCCTGTGGCTAAAATGGACCAATGGTCTCCATTCAGAGTACCCTAATTATTCACAGTGAGTTCATAAGCGCCTTTCACCACTTTCAGAGACCAGAGTGGAGTTTTGACAACAACTAGCATTCTAACCGTGCACTTCCTGGTTATCAACAAAAAAAACGCTTTATAATTAGATGCAGACAGCACACAGTGGATTTATTTTGACCTTAAGAATGACTTATACAATTTATCTGTACTGGGGCAAAGCGGGGCAGACATTTTTCCATGTATTTGAGGAGACACATGTTGCTTAAATACATGGGAAAATGGGCACGGGTCCATTAGATGTAGTTATCTACATATTTTTTCTAATACTGTACTGTCCTACTTTTTGTATATATACATATTTGAGTTAATTGCAGACATTGTTTGCAGTGGGGCCCACAGTGATAACCTACTGACTCTTTTACATACATGGAGCCAAACACAAGTTACCACTGGTCTAAAGGCAAATGCAAAATCAAACGTTCCCTCTCACAAATATCTGGAAAAGGTTTAAAATTGTGTTTTGATTTTTATTTAAAATTATAATAATGAATCAATTAGACATGACATACAAAACCCATTGTACTGAAACAAACAGTGCCCTCCATTAATATTAGCACTTTGCAATTTAATTATGAACAAAAACATCCACATTGTAAAGTAACCCTTATTTGCAAACAGTGTTTTTTAAAAGCTAAGTGCATTCCACAGATATTGCTATATTAAAATGAGCATATATTTATATCCTTCATTTTCTTTTTCCTTCTATTTCTTTTTTTTCTAAACCTGCAAAGTAAATGCCAAGGAACAGGAAGTATTCTAACCCAGGCAATCCAAAATCAAGGCATTGTGATTGTTTGCTACATCACATCATCGTCAAGAAAGGGCCAAAAATCTTTATCACAGCGAGGTAAGTTAGGGTTTTGTGGTGAGAATGTCACTAGAACTAAAATATAAATTTAAATCTAGTGTTGGTGATATTCTCTGTGTAATCCCACAGTCGTCTAGATGATATTAACGAAAATTAATTATATCTGTGTTTGGGGATTCTTATATATTTGCAATCCGTCTGAGTATTATTATTATTATTATTATTGAAAATATTAACAACAAAAGTGCAGAAATAACCTTACAAGTTTTTGTTTTGTTTTAAAATTTCTGCAGAGTTTTGACTTATATATAATTTCTGCTTTCAAACAGGGCTGCAACTACTAAACAATTATTTCTATTGCCAGTTTAAATAAAGCTGATGAATAGTGACTGAAAAATTTTAGATAGAGGATTTTTACAAATAAAGTGTTTTGAGCCAGATAATTATAATTATCAAAAAACATTTTTAAAAAATAGTCTGACAAGTCAAGATTAGTCAATTAATCTTTGTAGCTCATTTTGATATGAAGTACTAAACAATATATAGCCCAGCTACTCCACACTGCACTCTAATTTTAGAGTGCAGTGTTAATGGAGGACACTGTAATTCTTAAAAAATTCCCTGAGTGCCAGAGTGGTTGAGTCTGTCCGAGTGCATTTGGTGATTTTTGAATACGTTTTGAATGTTTTTTTTGTGTGATTTTTGATGTTGTCAAGGGAAGACATCTTTGGGGATGTGGAAGTCCTTAAATGTGTAAAAGGAAATGTCTCCGTGGTCGACTGCAGCGAAGACTAGCGCCACCTCTGGACTCTGAGACGAGAGCTGCTTTAACACGGCCAAATCCGGGACAGGGTCGTTGAAACTAGAAAAAAGACGAGAAAGACGGTTTTAGAAGTGGGTTTTAAAAGGTGAACTAAGGAACTTTTCTAATGGAGGGTCCACAACCTCTTTGTTTCCATGGAGATGTTGTTGCTTTGCCTGGAGTGTTCTGTATCGATCTCCATGGAAACAAGCAGGTGTCACAAAACACAACAGGTAAGATCTGGAGAGAGGCAAGCCCATTCATTTTACGAATACCTGACCTATTTGCATTATGAGTCTTGAAAATGAAATGTATTTGAATTTTTAATTTTCATAAATCTGCAATGAAATAAACGCCATATTAATAACGTACCTGATTTTTACTGTAAAAATGTGAAACAGAACTATTTTATTTTAAATGGTTTGCAGTGATCCAAAGCTATTCCTCACTCACCTTTTGAATTCAGAATATCCTAATTATTTTCAGTGATGAGTTTATAAGTGCTTTTCACAACCAAAGCAGAGTTTTGCAGTCACGATAATGCTAAGAACAACTAGCATACAAACCGTGAACTTCCTGATTATCGGACAGTAAAATGCTTTATAATCAGATGCAGACAGTACACTGCGGACTTATTTTAACCTCAAGAGCTTGTTATACAATATATCTCTACTGGTGCAAGACACATTTTGCTCAAATAGAAAAAAATCTGATCCAGGGGTCTTTAAAAGTGTAGTTATTATAAAGCGTTTCTAGCTATTTCATTTGTTGAATTGTTTGAAGTCAATCAACTGTACATGCAGAAGCAAAGGAAAAATACCAAGTCCATGTAATACGCTGGATAATAATGCATTATATATGTAAATGCCAACAGGAACAATGCAGGCTATTATCGTGTTTGTTTATTCAATGCATCACATATGACCACAATGATTCTACTACCCTGTGTACCTCCTGGCCATTAAGCCCCATTCATTTCATTGTGTCCCTGTTGTGTCTAATGTAAGTGGATCTTAAATAAACATGAGTATTGTCTCCACCTGCAAACCACCATTCGTGCATAGGGCCTCCCCGGGTTGCTCTTCTTAAAACTTGACACTGAGTCTGGCTGAAAAACACTGAAGCTGATCCTCCAGTTGTCCAAGGGCTTCAAACTACAACACAAATACATGAATGGATGATTAGATAATACATACGGATCACAATAAATAATGTCACTTTACTAAAGAAGAGTCCACCATCTGCTTGTTTCCATTTCAATGTTATTGCTTTGCCTGAAATGTTTCACAGTATGGTATTAAGCTTATCCCTCTCCCCGGAGACATGCAGGTGATGGCACGGGACTGAGTTACAGTAAGAATATATGTTTTTCAAGGTGTTTTTGATCAATAAAAACACATGTAACTGACTTGCAATGTGGAACTTTCCAGAAAATTTGATTCTTATTAGAAACAATCATGAATAAATTACCCTGAAGCTCCTTCCAGTAAGTTAGTTGGTTTGATGATGCTGATTTTGTCCAATAGCTCCTCTGGAAAAACAAAAAAATATTTTGCTTTAGAGTTGTCAAAAGTATTAAAAATATGATACTAATTGATACTAAAACTATTATCGAAACTAGATTCTCATTTGAGCAGGTATTGATACTAAAAAAGTCACATTCACAGGACAGAAATGAACCTTTCCTGAATATCTTTAGAATGATCTTGAGCTGTATTAGAACAGGTATAAGACACATAGACTAGTATACACCCATGGACCACTATGAAACCTACCTGGACGACTGAGGAGCGGATATAAGACCACATGGGAATACAAATAAAGTACTAAGATTTGTTGAAAATTACAATCTATTGTCTAAATAAAGTGTTTGTTTTTTTAAATCATCATCGTGGAATCGGTGTTGAGTATTGAGTCAATTCCTTAGTATTGAAATTGAGTTTGAAATATTAGTATCATGACAACTCATGTTGTCACTCATGACAACAGATGGAAATTAGCATTTTGCTAAATCTGGTGCAGCCACCTTTTTAATGTATCTGCACACTGTCCTTCAAATAAATAAAATAAATAAATAAACTATTTAGTTTCAGTAAGCATGCGGGATGAATTAAACTAAATTAAACAAAACAATACTCCAGCTATGTTTTTTTCAGACATTCAAAACACTTCTAAAACCTATACAAGTAGTTTTGAAGAATATAGGATCTTTCAGTTTAGATACTGATTCTCTCCCTTCTCTCACCATGGGGTATGCTCTGTCTGGGGTCATGTAAAGGAGTGACCTCTCTGTCCCAAAGATGACCTGGATGGCCTCTGACCTCTGACCCCCGCCTGGCCAACAGTGCCCGATACTCTGCCCAACTCTTGCAGCTCCGCACCTTCAACACAGTACACAGATAACAATTAAAATAACATCGTCATATAACACTAATGATTAGAATTTGGATTTAACTGTATGGGACATTTTATGAATACATTTAGAAAGTACTGCCAATGAACACAGGACCAGAACTAGAATAACAAAAATAAGCGTTTCCACCCAGGACGCTGTACCAGATTAAAAAAAAAACTTTTCTGCAGTACAAAGTTATTCCCTAATTTCCTAATACAGTCCTAGCATCCTAATTATTCACCATGATGAGTTTATAAGTGCTTTTCATAACTTACGGAGGCCAAAGTAAATTTACAAGTACAGCCTCTTATAAATAAAACATAAAACATTACTCATTTAATACTGGTGGTAGTCAAAGGTGCCGTGGGCCAAAATGGTGGAGTGTGGCTGCCAGTCTGCACCTACAGTCCCACCGACCAAAGGCTCAACAATGAACCTGTTGAATTACTGTAACATACTCCACCTCTGGGTCCCTGTTCACGTCCATCCATCGTCTGTTTGCTTCTTCTTCTCTTTGTCGATCTTTTGGAGACATATAGACCTCCTTCAGGTTTATCCTCTGCCTCCAGGGAATGACGTCACACGGGCCGACAGTCAAAGCCCCAGGAAGAAGAGACGGGTCAGGAGCGGCCAAAGAAACAACGTCATCGGGCCGAGATCTGAGGGCTGAGCAAAAAACAGAAAAAAAAAGCAGAAGACTTACTTTAAATTGATCAAACTAGTGTGTATCACGGCATTTTATTGTGTGATTTGAAAACTGTTAAATCCCTGTTCAGTCCAGGTTCAGTCCAGGTTTAGTCCAGGTTTAGTCCAGGTTTAGTCCAGGTTTAGTCCTGTCCAATCCTTAGTCCTTGATCAGACCTGTTGAAGTCTTGGTTAAATTGTATTTTGGTATATATACATATGTATATTTTGTATTTGTATATCAAAGTCCATTTTTATTTACCTTATTTTAATGTATGCCTATATTTTTATTTTGATTTATTGTTTATATTTACTGTTATTATTCATTGTTTTAGTTGCACCAAAACGCAGAAGCAAGTTCTTGTTAAATAAAACTGATTCTGTTGTGACTTGCACAAACATCAGATCAAAATGAGACTTAACTAAACCTGGACTAGACCAGGACTTCACCAGGACTGGAGCACGTCCAAATCAATCTACATTAGGACTAAACTGAGCTCCTACACTTCTAGCTTGTCTCTGGGTAAGATCTGACGAGTAACAATCACTGATCATTGAGAAAATTTTAGAACTGGTTTAATTCTCAAACATGTGTGAATGAAGCAAAACACAACTCTGGGTATGTTTTTGAGGAGGTAACAACATGACTAAAAGTTCACAGAAGCCATTTTTGCGTAACATAGGACCTTTAAGTAAAAACATTCCGAATTTGGCATTCTGTTTTAGCTATGCTTCAGTCCTAGTTTAGAGTTTAGTCCCAGTTTAATCCTGATCCCTACCAGATCCCACATCTGGGAAGTGTATCGAGCTGAAGTCCCACTGTCGGGATCCAGACACGGAGCAGGATCCTGAAGTTTTGCCTGGAGACCACCATGACCGTTGTTTGACCTCTGACTTCCGGATCACGTCCTGTTTACAGTCAGGCTCCTCCTCCACTGACTCCACTTCAGTTTGACAGCTTATAACACAAAAATACAACACAAGCCTTTCAAAAATTTGCATTTTGTTTCATTCTACAGGTGTGCGATGTAACCTTTCTGGTGGAGTGCATGCTACCTGCTTGTTTCCATGGAGATATTTATACAGTATGGCCTTGGCCTGGCAGATAATGGCTTATTTTTGTTTGTTTAAATTTATGTATAGGTTTAGATTTCATTGAATTTGGTAAGGAAAACACTCTGGATTTTATAATATTTTCAAACCACATTGTCTTGCACCACTGGAAGAACATTAGAAGAAAAAATCTAAAATCAATCAGCAATAATTTGAGCCAGCAGTCAAAACAATTCAAACAAATAATCTGGATTAAACGGAATCTTTTCCACTTTAAATAGTCCATAATCAAATAGTAATAAAAAATGTAAACACTCAAAGCTAACACTTACTACAAATATAATTTATTTTGTTAAAACTCACCTTGGTGTTCCAGACTGTTGCCCTACAGGGTCCTGCTCCATTTGCACCACTGTGGTTTCATCTCGGCTATTACTTGAACTGCACAAAAGAGAAAATATTGCAATTATACAAACAAATAAAGTAAATAAAATGAGTTAAATAAATGGGAACATGGAGAATAGCTCTGAGGTTCCTATGCTACATTTTTTCATAATGTCTGAGATAAAACAGTCAAAGACGCAAAGAGGTGGTGAGAGTGTGTTACCGTGGAGGAGAGGGGCTACGTTTCCTCTTGTTGCCTCTCGCTGTTTGGTCTCTGGACACAGGCAAGTTCAGCTGACGAGCATATGCAGACGGCTCTGAACTGTGAGGAGCAAACATGATTTTTATATATGACAATAAACTGTACAATATATACATGATAATGCAAACTAGATATGCTGATTTAGTAGCATGTGGCATAAAATCACGCAAGCTACAGCAATGTAATTGGAGTGATTTGAGGATTTTGTCCATTAACTACTTTTTAATCTGGAAACCAAAACATCTTCACGTAGCAGACTTAAAGGTCATATATTATGCAAAATGGATTCTTGTGAGCTTTAAGCCATGTTATAATGTTGTTACCTTCTCGAACCCTGAGTGGTGTTTTGTTTCATTCACACATGTTTAAGTAATCCTGTTCCACCTTGTGATGTCATGTAGTGGCAGTTTTCAAGTTGACAGTTTCCTTTTAACTTTTGTTCAGTAGAGATGGGCATTTCAAGGGCTGAACTCACCCAAATGATTCTAGTGAAGGTGTATAGAGTTTAAAAACACAGTGTAATACCACATGACATCATAAGGTGGAACAGAGTGTTTTCTGTTTGAGAGAATATGCCGGATTTGTGTAATATATGAAACAAAACACAACTCCAGGTATGTTTGTGATGAGGAAACAACATTATAACAAAGATAATAAAATAGTGCAAAATAGGCCCTTTAAACCCGGGGATGAAAGACTGTATGGCTCCTTACATATTCTGTATCTTAAACTTTTTAAATAGCCAAATAAAGTGTGATACATTACAAATGCTGATAACGATATAACACTAAGAATTATTTTAATGTTTGTTATACATTTTCTTTCCATTTCTGATCATTATCTCAAAACATCACAATGTTTTATTACCTGGGATCAAATCTGAGCACCACGTATCCCAGCCTCTTAAGGTGTCCATAAACCTGAATGAGCAGAAACGGTCTCAGAAATGTTCTCTTTATTCTTTACTCATTTACCATTATTGTTAATTGCTATGGCAATGGTCCTGTTTTTTTTTTTTTATTCTGAAAGCCATGGATAGCTGTGTCAAACCCATTTTTCCACTCTCCCTTATTACTTCACCAGCCTTAACCAGATTCAGATAAATTTTAGATATATTACAATTATAGATTATTCATTGTTCTATGGAAATATGCAAGTATGTGTATATGACATATTCATTTATTTGTGTGTGTGTGTGTCTCTGTGTGTATCTGTGTGTGTATATATGTATGTGCTTATTATTAAGTTTTTGTTATTTTTTCTTTTAAAAAAATTATTATTTATTTTTTCTATTATCATCATTATGACTTTTACGGTTCCTCTTTACTTTGACAACTATGAACATTTGTCTTGAATCCCATATTTCCCTCACTTTTCTATGTCCACTTAATATTCCTTTCCCACTTGTAAATATGCACTCTATATTATAAATATTGACGTTTGCAAACAAAAAAACAACCTTTTTAAAATGTCTTACAAGATATTGTTGAAATGTTATTGATTTTGATGACAGGAAGTTCTCGTATCCGTCCTGTATTGAAAAAGGCAGGTCCTGGTAGAACACCTGTACATTCCCCTGTTAGAAACAACATATTTTATACTTAACATTGAATTATATACAATATTTATGGAGTAATATATTTTTAGTATGACACCACATTATGTAGTTACCACGTTAGTTATATCACAATCTTGAGTATTATTTATAAATCTGCTTAAAATTAAGTTTATCCAATCCCCAATTTTAATTATAATTTTTACTGAATAAGATCTAGTTGAGTATTAGTAATAAGTGTAAATGAGTTCTTTATGAGTTTTTTATCGTGTTATAATGCTGTTTCTTCATCCAAACATACCTGGTAAATTGAATTAATATTTCCATACCTTAATTTAAAGGTACAATGTAACTTTTCTGGAGGAAAGTCACCCATTTGTGTGTCTCCATGGAGATGTTTATGCCAGAATAAAGCATAATATGTGGGGTTTGATTTGCATTTGTAAAGACATAAAAATAAATTGACTGTCACTCACACACTCCATCAGGAACAGGGCTTCTTCAGGGAGCAGATACTGTTTCCCTTTGGCTGAAAAACCCATTGTCTGCCAAAACTTTCCCTAAAACACAACATTAAAAACATATTAAGTTTGGGTTAGTCTTGGTAAAGTCGTAAAAACATTCAACTACAAATCATACAACTTACAGCTGGAGTTTGAAGCTCAATGATCTGCTCTTCTGGAATCCACACACCTTTCACTAAACTCCCTCTGGTGGAACAGAAATATGCAAATTTACTAAAAATAACAATGATAATAACAACAATAACAATAAGTATACAGAATACAGTATTCTGATTTGACCACACAGGTATTCAGAATTCTGTATTTTTCCCAGAGTATTCTTCCCATCACAATTTTTTCTACTCACAGTCGTTCAACTCTCTCCTCTGAGATTAAACTCCAGTGCTCATTCAAAGCCTGTTCCAGTTTCTGTTTCTGCTCCTCAGATCCGTCTGGGATGAAGTCCTTCTGTCCTCTCACTGGAATCTTGTGACTCCGCGAACGGGCCAAAAAGAGCTCAGAAGGACTGGAATACAAAGAACAACAGTTACAATTTTGAAAGAATCATCCAATACTCCTATCCTATCCATGGATTTCAGGATGACAAAAAATAGGACCAAGCCCTCAAAATGTTGCAGGAATAGTCATGTATAGCAGGCACTAGCACTTTAAGATTATAGAGCCATGTAGTCGTTTCAAGGCTGACATTGCCCTGATGATGGAAAGTATTGACTGGTAAAATGTCACATTATTTTTCATGTTTTCAGTCATATTTTTTACAAACACTATAACGTAAGACTGTCAGTATCATGCAAAAATCCACCTGCTTCTACCCCGCTAAAAAACACTGTTGTTTCTGTTTCAGTTTTGTTTTATAGGAACACGGAGGAGGGCGACATATTCACATTAGTTAAAATTTATTATAAGTTATTTCAAAACGAATAATAAGTAGGAAGTTAATTTGTATGTATTCATATGCATGTGACATGTAGTAGTATTTGTTAAGTTGACTTAAAAAAACATGAAAGCTACATCCATGCTAAAAACACTACTGCTAACGTTAGCTCCATTTGGGCTACTCATCAAATATCGACACTTCAAGAGCGACAAGCACATCAAAATATCTAAACGAATTAAGGACATCTATGTTAAATAGTTCAGGTGACTAAAGTAATAAAACGTCCCGATTCGTACGTGAGAACCTCGCTGTAGAGGTTTGGTTTGGAGCTGCTTGTGTTTTGGTCCGCCATCTTGGAACGCTTCGACGGAGTGACGTCACAACAGCTTCCGGGTCCTAGCGCCGGACACGTCCACATGCGTGAAACAGCGGCCGCAGATGGAGAAGAGACAACACCGATGGATGTAAGGCAAAAGTGTTAAAATATGTACTTCTATTTATGTATCACAAACTTAAATAGCCTAATGAGTACAGGTTTACAGTCTATAAAACGTTTAATTTGTGGATACACAAAGCAAACATATTTTACAGTCATTTCTACTCAGGCCACATGAACAGGCAAACATTTGAACACTTTTCCCAGGTGCTCAGCTGTCCTCCATTATCTGTCTTCTACCTCTAAAAACAAACACGTTATCTTTGGCGCGTTTAGACTCAAGTCTAGCCTAGACTGATGTTCATTAATCATTCATTTTGATAAAAGTCATTAACAACATAGTTGTTTTGCCATTGTTTGTCGGGCTGTGTAGGGGTGATTCTGGTTTGCTCATGATATATTATATCATTGCTACACAGTAAATCACTTAAAATGACAGTTGGTAAACCTTGGTCTTGCGTCACCTTAATATATTTTGTTAAACCCATAGGCCTACAGACCTTAAGATTCATTCATTTATTCAGAGTAGTCAAAATCTTTCTTTAAAAAAAAAACAAAATAATATACACACACCTGTATTGCATTTGAATCGGCAAGGTGGGTGAAGGACACAACAACATTACTTACTAGAGCCACTGCAACCCCCACTACAACATCTGGTATTCCCAGCAGTATTGACCAAGCCCATCCATAGATGAGATCAGTATATTACACTGGGTTACAAAAAAAAACATTTCTGAAAGTTGTCTGTGTTTTTTCAACTGAATTAGGACCATTTAGCACCGCTGAATCCAAAAATGATATCCATTTTTCTCAGTCAGGTCAGGTTTTTATGCTAATTTGATTTAGAAAAATCCGATCTTCTGACTAAATTGATTACAATTTTGTGACATTATCAGTTGATTTTCTTTAATATTTCTTATCCAAAAAATGTTTTAGGAGATAAAAAATAGTTTTCTAACAGAATGTATTAATTAAATGTTACGTTATGTTAATTGATAAAGGTAAGTACATGTAAATTGGAACGTTACGTTATCATTGTGCAAAATTCAGGACATGAACTTCTGTTTTTATGAACCCCTTGAATGCTCAGCAGCAGGGATGTCTCTCTTCAGAGTCCAACAGTAATCAGCCATCATGACTGCATCCCAGCGTCCCTGATACCTGGTCTCCATCTCTTCTATGTCCTGATGGAATCTCTCCACCTGCTCATCACTCAGTGATCCCAGATTCTCAGGAAACCTGAACATTTAGCTCCTTTTGGGAAAAAGGATGTGGAGCATCATCATTAAAACCACACTGGAGGAATCTTTGTCACTGATGTCAGGAACTTCTACAAAGACAGAAACTGGAATTTCATCACAGTGAGCTACAGGACGACGTGCTGATTCACGGTCAGGATACTTGAGGCTGCTTCGGTTCTTTCTGTTGATCTCAGTCACATCAATAGCCCAGAAGTAGCTATTGATGTCGGCTCCCTCCAAACCATGGGAATTCCAAACTTCAGACAACTCTTTTTGCCTTTAGTCCACTGACGCAGATACTCGGTGCATGACTTGCATGCCATGTGTGGCGCCCAAGCTTCATCTTGGTCACCAAGTTTAATACCAAAATAAGCATGGTAAGCACGCTTTATGAAACTTGTGACTTGATTCCTGTTAGGATCCGCAGATGTAGCAGAATATGTCAGGCTTATTTTTGCAAGATCTTCTAGTCGAAGCCATTTCATTCACTTGTAATATAAAAAAAACAAACAATTAGTCATAAGTTGGCACATGCAAAATCTTCAGAATTTGTTTATAGCGAGAAATATAACAGAATTTTGCATCATATGACGTGAAAATACTCATACATGTAAACAAAATCGTCCAAAAACAAATATGTAACTTAGTTCAGAACGTTGACCTGATTGAGCAAAACCAATGTGGTTTTTGGATTCAGCACATCAAAATTATCCTAAATCAGCTAAAAAATCTTAGACAATAAATTTAGTGTTGACCAGTGTTATCATTGTTGCATTGGAGGTTTTTGTTTTTATTATTATTGTTATTATTATTATTATTATTATTATTATTATTATTATTACTACTACAACAATAATAATTTATATATATATATATATATATTTTTTTTTTTATCACAAAGTATGCTGAAATATCACATATCTTCCTTTGATATTTTTATTGAGACACTACAGGATTAAAGTGCATGGACAGGTTTGCATGTTTTTTCTTATGCTTAGTTGGTTTGGTGTGATCGTACCAGTGTGTCAAATATGTATGACAGTTTGACATCAGTTAAGTAACAGTTTGTGGAAAATAGCTGACAGGAAAAGTGCAAAAATACAGGAAGCAGCGATGAGTTGTTAAACGGCATATCTCTACCTATGTCGTCAACACAGTAAACTCCATCCAAAATGCAGGGACGATTTTATTTATCCACGAGGAACACATTTTTCTGACTAATTAAACATTTATTTAACAAAATACAGGCATTGTTACCTGTTTTTATTTGTTTGATCATGACTATTTTGTAGATGAGACAAGTTTTGACTTTTGTTTACATCATGGTTGCTAGGTAGCAGTTATGGACCTCACACTGTATGTCACATTTGATGTACGTGTCTAACCAGGAAATAAAATTATAAACTACAACAAAATTAAATAATTAGAAGAAACTAGGCAAGTTTGTTTGTCTAGTCTTAAATATAAGTTAACTATGTTTTAGTGAAATTAGCTTTAAACTTTAATTACAGGGGGTAGATGTAGGATATTGTGATCTGAAACCTAGTGTGTTTGAGTATTGCACAGGTGATGTACGACAATGGTGTTTCCTCTTATCTGCATATGTGTATTTGCTCACTGACTCAACCCATGGACTGCACAGACAACACAAAAGAACCGCAAGGTAATTAATATTTTAGAAAAAACCTCTGAGCTTTGTGCCATTAATTTGAAATGTCCATCTTGTTTTTTGTTCATATTGTTGTAGAGGATATGAAGACAGCTGGTTTAAAAGCGACTGGGGAGAAGGAGGAGAGGTCCAGCCATGGCTATGCTCCGGATCACAGCTCTACTGCTCCTACTTGGTAAGCTATTGAATCTATAGTACTTGATTATTTCACACTAGATTATTATTTACAAATTTATTGAACAATTGTTTAAAGCCACAATATTTAACTTTTTAGCCAGTACACACTAAAATAAAGACATAATCACGATAATTACTGTATCAACTTGCTGAAACAATTTTTTGGGGGGTCAGTATTTATCATGTGTACTTTTTCTTTGCACTACTAGGACATTTTTTTATTATGTTTTGGCTATATGATGAGATTTATGCCATAGAAGGTTGAATTTTAAACCTTTACAACTCATTACTCTTGCAAACGAATCACTAAAGTGTTTATTTCTGTTGTTTATTTATTGCAGCTCAGGATCTTTTAACTATATTGTACATGGAATAGTTTTTAGGGTTTAAATTTGCTCTTGAGTTATTGTGTCAGTGGGATAGATTGGTTGTGTTTATTGCACTGAAAAATATACGTTCTCTGAGCGGGCTTGCATTTCCACAAACCTGACTCTTATATGACCTGCCTCCTGCTTGTCTCCATGGAAATGTTGCTCCTTTGGCTCTAATCTTCATAAAACCTATCTGTCAACTTGGGTAAAGTTCCGAGGTTTGGTTTGAATGTTCCCCAGAATCATGCAGTCGATGTACCACCTCCAGAAAGTTACACACTGTACCTTTAAGTACAATATGAATTTGAGAATTATTTTTGTCCAACATATAGCTGTTATTTTGATTTGTTTGTTATTGCTACATTGATAATTGTACAGAACAATTGTGAAAAATATCTAATTACGATTTTTTTTTTTTTTTTTTTTTGACAAGCATTGTGATTAGATTTGAAATTTATGTTTTAATAACAGGATTCTGTTCAAAGCAGAATAATTGCCAAAAAGACTGTTTGTACAGATCAGGGTTAGCGCTTTTTCTCATTTTTTTTTTTTTTTTGAGCTATAAAAATACTGTACCCCCATTCAAATAAATGGAAACATAGATAAGTTTAATTCTACACTGTGAAACATTTTATAGGTAAAGAAATGACATCTCCATGAGACAAGCTGGTTTGCCAAACATCCACCAAAAAGTTACATAGTGCACCTTTAATTATTGTGAAAAGTAGATTTTGAAGTATGGTATATTGCTGAAGAAAATATAGATGATGAACAATAATATTAAATGCCTTTGTACCATTGACACAATAACCCTACAGCAGGATTTCCCCCAAAAAACTATTCTATATGTACAGTATTGTAGTAGAGTCAGAGGGACCACAGACTGTATATGGTGGGACGGTCGGCTGTGACTGGGGACTTGAACTGAAGTTTAGTAGCAGGGTTATATTTTTTTTAAGTTAAGGGGATTATGGTTAAGGTTGGGGTTAGGGAAATGTTTTGGGTTAGTCAGCATGTTAGCAGAACAAACTTAAAATAAACAACCAATTAAAATTCAAATTAATTAAACTAAAGACAACACAATTATATTTATATGTAGAATACTTCATTTTGTGCTATTATTTATTATGCCTCAAACTTAGCATTAGCATTAGCACTGAGGTATAAACATTTCTCACAGAAGTGTCTTTTGGTGATGTATTCAGTTTATTTTGTGTAGTTTTTAACATGTTGTCGGTGTTATCCAGCCGCAACTCCCTGTACACTGTCGGATCTTTAAATATTTATTCATTTTAGCGTGACTTGACAAAGCCCCATAGAGATACAACTGGACAGGAAGTAGTGACACTAACAGTGAGGTTGCCGGGCGCTGTTGCACAGAGCAAATTCATAGCAACAGAAGCTAACACATTACCATGACAACCAGAGCTACTTGTTCACCTTTGTCACTCCAGACCCGACTGTCTAACCCTAACCCTAGTGAAAGGCTTACTTCTTTCTACCTCTATGTGTTTCTTTGCACTCTACGCAGGCCTGTGCCACTCGAACCCTCCTCGCTGCTCGTACTGGAAGCTCTGGGACTACCTGAACCTCACCACCAGCAACACTTTTGTGGCAAACGTCCGTCCAGTTCGGTCCTGGACAGAAATTACAAAAGTCAAAATTGAGATGATCCTGTACAGCATTTTATACGTGGTCAGTGTCGACATGGAAGACAACGCATTCATTTAAATAATAGTGTTTTAAAATTACAGTTATAAGGTTAAGGTGGACTTGAACGATGGGGTATTACGCAAAATCAACTTTTTGGAGCTTTCTACCGTGTTATAACGTTCCCGCGTCAGAAACATGCTGAAGTTTTAGATGTCATCCATACATGTCTGAGTAATCGAGCGATATCTCAGAGACCCTATTTGAACCCTTTTTACTTTTTAAAAAAAAATGTATTTATTTATTTATTTGGTCATTACATTCAAATCAAACATTATTCAACTTGTATAAGGTTGTACATAACATCACCTAGGCTGAAGTAAAAAAATACATATAATGCCTAATCCATTTTAATAATAGAATTCAAAGAAAAGCAGCATCAGTTTTACAACATATGACTAAATATGTAAAAAAAATAAAAATAAACTACAAACCACGACAGTTCACATGGATCATTCCTGAGGCCTGTAATTTTCAAAAAGTAATGTTTTATACCTCTTTTTAAATGCTTCTATTGTGTAGGAACTTTTTAATTTATCATTTATATTACACTCACTAACCCCTCGAACAGAAATACAATGACGTTTTTTATTGGTTCTGGTCTTAATTTTTTTAAATATACCCGTTGGTTTAAGATGATATTGACTCTCTCTCTGTTTGAATAACATCTGTAAACAAGGGGGGACCTTATCATTTTTGCCTTGCACATCATTAGCTGTATTAGGTTTCGCTGTACTATTCTGTTTAATGCTTATCCCACAAGCCTGCGTCACCCATGCTCCCACAGGACAGTTTTACGTAAATATTCAAAAGTATGATACATTATAGGCAAAATCCCCCAGTTAAAGTATCCCTGAACCACTAACCATATTCTCAGCATATGTTTCACTATTATTAGCCTATTACTTATTTATTAATGCTGTTTTTGTTCCAGGATGAGAAGTCTCAAACTGTTCAAGGACACACCTGGACCACTATGGTGAGTTGACCTGGACTACTTTACCGATTATAGCATTAGTGCGGTGGGCACCTCTGCCTCTTTTGTTTTTTCGTTTTTTTTGGATCTTGGGGTGGCAGTGGCGCAATGGAATTTGACATCAAATATCAGGACTAATCTTCTAACCCGGTTTTGATTTGATTTCACATTTAAAAGAAAAGTGGCATGAATGTAAGGGTGCGATCACACATGTTTTTGCTTGGTCCTGGTTTGAGCTCGGTTTAGTCCAGATGTAGACTTGCTTGAGTCTTTTATTGTCCCGGTTTAGTCCTGCTGTAGTTCAGAATTCAGTCTAAATTTTTATGTAATTGATGTGAAAGAGTGAATGCACTCTACATTACTCTTTGTAATACATTTTAGATCCTTGGGAATATTTCTGTAGGATAATTTTGGCAATGTCCTTTTAAAAATATTTGAATAACTGAAACCCTGGTACCGTTAGACCTGTCACGATAACAAATTTTGAACTGTTTGTGTAATTCCTCAGTTGTCAAGATATGATCCATAGAAAAAGAAAAATTCAAATCAGTTCAAAGTTGAGAACTGAAGAGCTGCTCCTGCAAGTTTTTGACCAGCTGACATATTTGATATATTGCTGAAGTGACTATAGACAATAAACGATAATATTGCAACCAAACCGTAAAGCAAAATAATCTAAAAAAAGTAGCCTGTAATTCCACAATATTGTTTAAAAAAGAATAAATAAATATCATAATGCATCACTCAAGTAATTAGTTTAGAATTTTAAGTCATAATTTAACCTTCTACAGCTCAAATCTTATCATATTGCAGAAAGAATAACCAAAATGTCTCACTGGCGCAAAGAGATACAAGCACACACGATAAATGATGATGCCCAAAGGCTATTGTTTCATCTAACATATATTAAGTCGATATAATAATTATCGTGAAGGGCCTAGGTGCTGTTAATAGTGACACAATGCTTAGGGATTCCTCAAGACAAAAAAGGTTGTGGAACACTGTTGTAACCACGCCACTGTTGTGTGCCTCATTTGTTCTAAACTCTTCCTGTTTCTGTGCAGCTTTGGTCCAATGAGTTCGTGAACTGGAACTCTTCACAATTCTGCGGCATCGACGTCATCACCGTCCCTCGCTCCCTGCTCTGGATCCCCGACATTCACATCCAAGAGGAGTAGGTCTTTTTTTTTAATCCATGGCACTAGAATACTACTGACAACCCACAACTGATACTTTGCAGCTGACGTCATTAACATTCCCTGGGTGTGGGATGCTAACTGTAGGCATGCTCTGTCTGAGACTTTGTTAGACTTTAATTTGAGCTTTATTTTCACACAATCTGACCAGAAAGAACTGACACCAGGTGAGATGATTTGTGCTATCAAACAAGTCCCTGTCAAATAACAAATACAGCCAAAAGCTAGCTAGCATTAGCCAATAGTTTTTCATATAGTCGTCTTTTTTGTTGAAATTCAAACACCCAGGATCACGAACGCTCAGATTGATCACAGGCTTCTGAAAATCTGTTGTTTAAATTCATTTTGCATTTTCTTTTACATTTCATACAATCTTAAAATCTTACAATCTTTTTGGCAGTGTTTACTAATGTATGCATTGTGTCACCATGGTAACTGCTGAACATTCCTGCCATACAGAGACATGTACAACACCCCCAGAGTGACGTCACTGCAAAGTATCAATTGGTGGTTTTCAGATTATGTGTGATGATGTCATACTCCTAAATGGCGAGCAAGAGCCAGATTTCCTTATTCATTATCTTGTAGTTTCTTATGAAATATCTAGAATTAAAATCATTCATAACATCACTTGAAGTCAGGCAATTTCCTCCAGAAACCTCAAAATATCTTATCTTATTCTGCATAAAAACTCCTAGTAGTTTAGATGTGTACAAACATGTTATAAAATGTAATCCATAAATCCATAAATGTTGAACTGGATAAATGAATCTGCTGAATAGACTCTAGAACTTGTCGTATTTCAAATAAAATCTATATTTCAGCAATATTCATTTTAGCTGCCCTCATCTGTATTAAATAACATTGGCCTATAGAATGTTGTAATGTCATCTGTAACCCCGCACGTGTCTGGTTGTTTCGATGTCCTTCACTGCTCCTCTCCTGTGCAGCGCGTCAGACACCGGCAGTTCTTACGACAGTCCTTATGTGAACCTGTATCCGGACGGCTGGGCCATGACCACGTCCAGGCAGCTCCTGACCTTCACCTGTCAGCTCGACCTCAACATGTTCCCCTTCGACGACCAGAAATGTGACATCACCTTCTCCTCTATGACTGCAAGCGGTAAAAGCATCAAAACAAAAACAGCTTTCTTTGATTTGCAAAATTGGCAGGATACTACATATTCAAAAAAGCCTGTTTAACTTCACAAATTTCTCTCGTTTACTGTTTTAATTCTGGTTTAGTTTTGGTTTAGTCCTGGTTTAATTCTGACATAGTAATTTAAAGACCTTTTTATTTAGAAAAACTTACTGCTGATGTTTTTTGTTTTTAACAATTAGTATTTTAATGTTCTTTTATTGTAGCACTCTGGGATTTTGTTTAATTAAGAGTGCATTATAAATAAAATGTATTATTATTATTACATAGTCCTGGTTCAGACCCAGGTTGATACTTTTCTAATATTGATAAATTGCAATTGTTAGTTGTAAGTTATATCATAATCAAAACATTGAAACCTTAGGTAATAGGTTTAGAATTATCTTGAGCTGTATCACAACAAGTATAAGACCCAGACTAGTATACGCCCATGGATCACTCTGGAAACTACCTGGACCACTGAGGGATTAAACACAGATATAAGGCCTAATGGTAAAAAAAAGTACTAATGTTGAAAATCACTCTTCTGTTGTATGAATAAAGAGTGTTTTTATCGGGATCAATTCTATTCCTTAGTATCGAAATCGAGTTTTAAACCTTAGTATCGTGACAGCCCTACTAGTATTTACTGGGAACGGCACGTGAATGGGGCTTAAAGTAATTACTGTGCTATAACTGATGTGTACTGTAAAATAAAAAGTCCACATGCGGCTTTTTGTCTTGCAGCCGAGGCCATACTTCTGAGCTCACAGGGCAACGGCACACAGCTGACCAACCAGTCCAAAGAGGTCATCATCACTCAGGGCGAATGGGACCTGAAACACATCCAGATCAAGACCATTTTGAGAACAATGCCCGACAACAAGACGCAAAGTGCACTCGTCTACAGGGTAAGAGTACGGCATAAAGATCACAGTCGGATCGCACTTGTGGATAGAGTTTTGGTCAGTAAATTTGTTTAGGAAGTGGTAATGTTAAAGAGGAGGAATGTGTGGTATTGTTCCCTCATCAAAGACATTTATTTTAGGTGTCATACTTACATGTTTGAGTAATTTAGCGATCTCTCTGGCCCTATATGAACCCTTGAAGCCTATGTCACCAACCTATAACGCTCTGAAGGGGGAGTGACTTGGCATGGGAAACAAATGGAGGGTCCAAAAATGAAGGTGAAACTTATAAAATATGTTAATACGTTGTTTTTGGCAAATGTAGCACTTTCAGAACAATAAAAGCTAACATGGTGATGATCGTGTCATAACTGTACTTTCTGAGTGCGATTTTGGAAATACATCTAACTACGATTTTTCTGACAAGCATTATGATTGTGGTAAACATTTGCAATTTATGTTTTATTCATAGGATTCTGTTTAGTTCATAGTTCATGAAAAAAGACAGACTAACATAAGAATCACATTTCAGGACATGTTTGTACAGAGCTAAACCATAGGGTTAGCAGTTTGTATGCAGAATAAGTAGGGTCTTTTGTAGCCTTATTCACGGTAAGATCTTTTGCAGATTTGGACTTAATCCAGGGTTTTGGACAAGTTCAGTTTGGTCTTCAACTAAAGGGGATTTTCTGATAGAAGTGGACAATATGAAATTATCGCCGACAATAGTTTTAAAGATGCAAAATTTGACTTCTGGGCTATATTTGAATCCAGGCATGTGGTGAAGAGCTGCACCAATGAGCTTCTTCTGTAAAGTTATTGCAAAATATTACTAAAAGCCATATCTCCCAGCCCTAATTCATAACATCAAGTCAGGCAATTTCCTCCAGAAACATCACAATATCTTGTCTTATTCTGCGTAAAAACTCCTAGTAGTTTATATCTGTACAAACTTTTATTAGTTTGTCAGTTCATATTTTAATCTTTTTTCATTTCTTCTGGACAAAATCTGAACTTTGAATACAAAACATAAATCATAAATCTAATCACAATGCTATTAAGATGTTTTTCCCAACTCAAAAAATCATCCCTAACTTGTGTAGTGTCCTTCTGTGTGTTTTAGGTCAGTCTGAACCGCAGACCCATGCTGTATGTTATAAACTTCATAATTCCGCTCTTCTACTTCCTGCTTCTGGATTTGGCGTCTTTCTTCATAAACGAGGAGCGCGGAGAAAAGTTGAGTTTCAAAATCACCATCCTCCTCTCCATCTCTGTGCTGCTGCTCATTCTCAAAGATATGCTGCCCTCTACTGAGAAAACCATGCCATGGATCGGTGAGTCGACCAAATGAACCTACACAGATGGTTTACAGCTAACAATTACATGACCTGTTAGTGTTATCATGAAATTAAAGTCTGGCTAAACACCTAAACTTTGCCTAAAACCACATTTCAAATAGAGCTGCTAGACTGGGCAGAACCTGTGGGACTAAAGGGGAGAGGGAGAAGGAGGGGCGGGGTCTGGGTCTCCTGAACAGGTGTCCATACGTCAAACTCCGCCCCTGCTGTCAGGTGTTTGCAATCACAAACAATCAGGGCAGTCCTGTATGATGTCATGTAGTTCTTGAAATTGCAGAGGCCACTGGAGCCAGGACATTCATCATTTTGGCCTCAAAGCTGCAAATTTATCTTGTTTGCACTAAGATTACCAAAAAAACTGACTTGGAATAGTAGAAAAAAGTTGATTTAGTGTTTAGTTCCAGTTTAATATGTTCCCTTCAATACAAAAATAGAATCTGAGTTGTCAAAAACATTAAAATTCAACGTCTTTAGTTTTACACTGTCACAAGGATGAGTGATATGGCAAAGAAGAACCGCAAACAAAATCCAGACATTTAGTAATTGTAATAATAATAGTAAGAATGCAGAGGATCTTTTTAACACATGTACATGAATAAATTAACAACAGAAGTTTAATATCATACAGTAAAACAAAAATATCTCCATGGAAGTGAGGAGGTGGCAGACTCTCCACCAGAAAGGTTGCACAGTGCGCCTTTAAACTCTGCACCTGCTCATTATTACAATGAGCAGGAATCATTACTCACTTCACGGCACAAACCTGAAAACAAGCCTCAAAAAATTAAGATATTTGATAATTTAAGACAGTGAAATTTGTGTTAGAAAAAAATCATATTGGGAGAATAAGATGACTGTTTTTTATTCAGTTTTGTCTGAAAACTCGATTTCAATATTAATGCCCGGTACAAAACAGACTTTTAATTTCATCTAACACAAAACTAGTCAGTTTCTTTCTCCAAAGTCTGAACTCTTCTCCATACCACATAATGTCATTGATAGTAGATTGAATGACTGTGTATTGAGCTAAAAAAAAATGCAATTGTGTTGTTGATTTCAGCGAATTACTGCATTGGGATCTTCGCTCTGGTGGGCATCAGCGTTCTGGAGGCCATGACAATAAGTTTCCTGCTCAGTTTTGAAGAAAAAGTCAAAAAGCATCCAAAATACTGTAGAGACTGTGAGGGCAGCATTCATCTGGAGAGAACCAACTCCAAAGGTGAGTTTTGAATATGCAACAGTCAACAGACTAAACAGCAGATCTAGTCTACTACTACTACTATTACTACTACGACTACTACTACTACTGCTACTACTACTACTGCTACTATTACTAATCAAAGGTGGGTAGTGTAGCCAAAAATTGTACTCAAGTAAGAGTAGTGTTTCTTCAAAATAATATTTCTCAAGTAGAAGTTCAAAGTAGTCATCCAAGAAATTACTCAAGTAAGAGCAAAAACTATGATGACTATGATGTATGAAAAAACTGCTACTCAAGTAAGAGTAACTTAAAGAGTAACTGTCGGGACGTAACATCTGATTCATAATTTGAAGTTAATGTGAAAGGACAAAACATTAAATAATGCACAAAGTCTGGTATTTTCAAAAGACACAAAAATGAGAAAAAACACACTATATCTGAAGGAGCGCTGCAATAAACACAAATGTTCAAAAGATTTCATATGGTCAACATAAAGCTTTTGTCACTTGTAGACTTACTCACACTGAAGACTAACCAAAACCTTACTCATGTAAGAGAACTGTTACTTAAGTAAAAAATATTACTCAAGGAGGAGTAAAAGTATGCCTCTAGAAAAGTACTTTGAAAAGTGCAATTTCTTTAAAAAGTCTCTCTTAAATGTAACTGATGACTACTACTGAAACAACGCAATTAATCCATTATCTTACTCCACAGTTTACTATGAAAGTATGTGTTTATCCAGTCCAAAAGTTTTCTTGCCAAAAATAGTGATGGGCTGCACCAGTGATTTTTGTTTTGATCTGATACCTAGTAATACTATGGCAACTATACTGCAGTATCGAAATTAATGAATTGTGAAACTGCTCTACTACAAAGTATTTTACCTTATATTGACGCTCAGGGATCATTATCTTGAACTGAAAAACTAAATGTATGTGGAATTACATTAAAATATAAACAACATATTTATGAAACTGAATTTGTAAAAGTTGATTAACAGAGTTTTTTGTGCTTTTTGTGCTTTTCTCATTGTTTCGCATTGTTTTTCAGTTCCCTCTGATATATTTTTTCTTCCTTTTTTCTCGTGAGCAGGCACATTTGTTGTGATATGGATGGACCATGTGTGTCCCTGATCTCCTTATCCACCTGTTAATCACCTGTTAATCCTGCCCATCTGAAAACAGGGATCACTGGTGATCAGACTCACTCTTCATAAAGTATTAGAGAAGTGTGTGTTCTGGACCTTCCACCTAAAAACTTACACAGAACCCCTTTAATAATATTAGTCATAAAATCTATTAAAAACAGTCAGTAAAAAGAGTGCATTTGGTCATTGAATCTTTTATTTCTGCTTTCTGAACAAATTGATTTTACATACCGTAGATATTTGCATTATTTCATTATTGCTTTTTTGGGGCAAACCCAGACACAACATGATCCATGGGAACCACTTTGGTCAGAGCAGGAATCACGATAACCCGTTTCAGAGCACAAAGCTTCCTGAAAATAAGAAAAAAACAACATTGTTTTAAAACAGGGAAATTTGTTAGGAAACATCATATTGTAAGAATAAGATGAATGTCATTTTTGTAAATTAAATTTTGTCTTATTTTTATGCAAATAACAATACAGACTTTTTAATAGTGCAATTTAACACAAAAATTATATATATTTTTTTCCCCTCCAAAGTCTAAACTACGCTCCAAACCATATAATTGTATTGATAGAAGATTGAATGTGGACCTGTCCATTAAACGAGAGTTACACATGTAACTAAGGTTCTATGAATTCTGGATATTTACATGTGTCCACAGCACATAGGTCGAGAATAAATACCAACAAAGTTCTCTGTGACTGTGGAGCAGCAGTGGAAAAGGAGAAAATGCATACAGGAGGCACTCGGCCACAGGTGTGCTAGTACATCCTGCTGAAGCAGAGTGTTTGATTCTGAGAGGAGTTTTTGCCTTAAGAGAAAATCCGCAGCACAGCTCTGCACGTCCAGCAGATGGACGGCCCTAACATTCTGCAGACGAGGCAGTGCCCACAGGTGGAGCTGCTGAGCCTCTGCCAAGGAGTGAATGGATCTCGTGCCCCCTTTTTGGCTAAAAGCTAGATACTGTGGCTTTAAAATTGGATTAATTTCACTGTCCCACATTTTAGGGAAAATCCATCTAAGGGGAATGTATAGAGATTTTGTGTACAGCTCCATTGAACAACAGTAGCTTATTGGTCATATGCATGTTTTTGTTGCAGATGAGAGGGTCAGATGGAGCAGAGGATGCAGAGGAGAGAGAGAGCAAAAGGGAGGGTCAGATGAAACGGGTGATGCAGAGGGGAGAATCAGATGGAACAGAGGAGAGGATTGTGTTTTTTGTCATACACCTAGGCTGTTGACAGAAGTGTGAAGGTAATCCAGATGTGACTTGATTGTCTTCCATTACAAAACTCTTCAGGTGTTTTTTGAGGAAACGTGTTCCTTGAAATACACATTTAGATTTGAATTAGTCAAAAGACTTAACATTTATATGGTTCATCTTCTGGTTCATGGTAATCAGCTGCCAAGATACACACAAAAATTACTTGTTTTCTGAATATTTTCTAGTTTTATAGTTTTGAGGGGTTTTACCAGTTGAAATTAAATTTAGGAGACCCTTTTCCAGGTCAGGTTTTTGGAGATGCATGGTTCTCAATGTTTTAGGCCAATAAAAACAAAACAAAAACATATCTATGTTTTAATTTTTTTTGCCTGAAAATCTGCAAGACAGAAGAGAGCACAGGGCTTTTTTTCAATTCCCAGTATGGACACTCTGCGGGGAGAGGTCGGAGGGGGGACAGGTTTCACACCTGCCATCTACTGGTGAAAAAATAAAATAAACAACTTAGCAGATGGTAGCTTTAAGTGCAAAATAGAGGCGTTTAAACTGGTTAAATAAAAAAGAAAATATTTTGAACTCAAGTAATTGTAATTTGTTAGGCCTGTAACAATAACAAACTTTGAAGCAGGATATATTGGTGATGAAAATATAGACAATGGATGATATTGAAAAAAAATTGATGCCGCTGAACTCTAAAGCAGGGTTATATCCAAAACACTAACTTAAATTTACATCATTAACATGAGCTGCAATAAATAAATAGCACAATGAAACACTCTAGTAGTTTGTTTGTATCTATAACGAGTCATAGAAGTTATTTATTCAACTTTCTACAACTCAAATCTTATTGTAGTATAGAAAATAGCTAAAGATTTCCCACTTGTACAAAGAAAAAGTACCTACGATAAATACTGACCCTCAAAACTGATTGTTCTGTCTAACATAGGCTAATTAAAAATCATCTCTTGTGAGCTTTAAGCCATGTTTAAAATGTTGTTACCTCCTCAAATACAAACCTGGACTTGTGTTTTCTTTCATTCACACAAATAACCCTTTATTATTAGTCTGTCTACACCTCCAAAGCTCAAAATGCTCTGTTCCACCTTGTGATGTCATGAAGTGGTATTTTTCAAGGTAACTACCACCTTTTACCGTTACTTCAGTAGAAATTGGCAATTCCAGGGCTGTTTTTGGTTTGTTATATTGATGTATAGATATGACAGGCCTATTAGTGGTTAAACTGGTTTCCTCTTTGTCCATGTAATATTGTGGGCGTACTCTGCGTGGGTGAAGTGGGTACATAGTGGGTGGGCGGCGCACAACACACTGCAGTGTTCTTTGGTGCCACAGTCCATCCACACTATGTTTTGTCCCCTGAAGTTTTTGTTCTCGAAGAATATGTTGTTGCATTCTGTAGAAAAAAAAAAATACAATTTACAAACAGTAAATACAATAGACAGTTAGTTTGGTGAAGGATCTTGAAGGACGTAAAACGTCATTGCTCATAATATTAGAGATTAGACTAAAAGGAGGTTTAGGACTTTCACGCAACACTGCACAAACACACTCCATTCTTGCCCTATCACATAGCAAAGAACGTACTATGAAAATAGATTGTGTAGCACGGTCTCTTAGATTAAGCTGTTACAGATAACGCTGAATTTGATTTGAATGTATTTGAGCCAAGATAAATGCTTTTTGTGTTATTTATTTGTTTATCATTTATTTTTCTTTGTTTTTTTTGTTTGCATTCTACATTTAAAGCTGCTAAATAAGAACTAAATCGAGATGGTAATATATAAGCTACACATCTACTTCATATAAGCAATTGAATTAGATCTAGTCAGAACAAAACTAAATCCTGAAAAAAGTAATTCTTAATCACGACTTGTTATTCACTATTTTTCTTGTTTCATAAAAATTCAGACTGTTTTAAGTATCTGTCATTGATTGTACATTTTTCTGTTTTATATTTTCAGTGCAGTTTTCTCAGTTTTCTGCACTGCCAATTCAGAGCGGGGCTGTTGAAGGTAACGCCCCTTCCCGCTCACACCGCTGGTTTAGCAGGGAGCTGGCGCTTAGCAACGTATTCATATTCATGTTCATATCTTGATTTACGGACACAATAGCGAAATAAAAACACGAGGATCATATAGAGCGGATTAATACGAACAATTTAAGACCAAAATGATGAGACAGCAGCAGTTACGAAGAGAGGAGCGATGGTTTTTCAATGTAAAGTGAATTGTAGCCAGAAGTGCACCCATGCTTACTTCCTATTTTGAATGCAGCGGCTAGCAAGTTAGCTATGTCCATTTATATATACAGTCTATGTTTATAACAGATAATTAACATAGGTACAACATTGAAATTCATTCATTTTCATATTCAGTGCTAGGACATACTTGCAAAGAAAGTCCGAGCTGTGATTTCTGCATGGTAAGAAAAGCCAGAGATTTGGTTTTCTATTTTAGCCACAATAGGTGTCCGTACAACAGTCCAGCTGAATTTTAGCGTGCATTCATATCTAAAAATACAAAATTGAACAGTTATGGAAGAGTGTAGACATTTTATTTACATTTTTTGTTTAATAAACATAACCTATCTGTGTCCCTAGATATGAGGTAAACATGTTCAAATGAAGTATTGCTCTTATTGATACATGTATGTCTATGGAGGGATGTTAAGCAGTTACCATGGCGACACAATGCACACATTAGCAAACACAGCCTGATAAGTTTTTTTTAGATTATCTTAAAATGCAAGAAAAAAACAAAATGGATTTTAACAACACAATTTCAGGAGCCTGTGATCAATATGAGCGTCGATTGATTTTTAACAATAAAAAGTGAGAGCAGCTAACTGTAAAACTGTTGGTTAATTCTAGCTAGCTTGTGACTGTGATGTTATTTGAGAGAGATGTTTAAATCACTCTGTTGTTGTTCCATCTTAGTCAATTGTTTATGGTCAAATTGTGTTAAAATAAAGCTCAGATTAAAGTCTAACTTGAGAAATAGAGCTCGAAGCAGAGCAGTGCCCCCGGGAATGTTGGTCTGCAAAGTATCAATACATCCACATCTGGGTAGACCGTCTCCAAACATAAGACTGGTGGGACCGCAAAGATGGGAATTAGCATTTACCGTAAACAAATCAGAAATAGGAAAGTTTATTTGTATAGCACAATTCGTACACAGAGTAATTCAAAGTGCTTTACAGAATAAGAAAGACGTTAACACAATCACAATAAAAACAAATACACTTGGTGGTATTTGTTTTGCTGTTTAGTTGTGATGTAGACCTAGACTGGTCTTCTATGTTAGTAACTTTATGATCAAGGTAAACTCTGCCCTCGCCCCTGGAAATTGTGAAAAGTACTTATAAACTCATTGCAGTGAATAATTAGGATGCTCACACTGCATATGATCAGTGAGCAGTAACTTTGGACCACTGCAGAACTTGTCTTTTCCTCATTTTTAGGTGCCTTTATCTCCTTCCTTCAAGCAGATATAAGGTAGTGTTTTATCAGAACCCTATCAGAACTAAAGAAGCTTCTTGGGTAAAACATATTTACAGTTATGTAGGAACTAGACACATGGTGTTTTAATACTGTTCCTAGTCCTTTTTTTGGCAATTTAAGTGCAAACCACGTATATGTGCAGCTTTGTGTTCACAATCAGTCAAAATGTGTCTCTGCGTGCTGCCTCCAGTGGTCACTCCAAATTCAAGTACTACGTGACATCACACAGGACTGCTCTGATTACAAACACCTGGCTGCGGGGGCGTAGTTTGAAGTGTGGATAACTGTTAGACCAATCAGTGTTCCTTATACCCCCAGACTCCGCCCCTCCTCACTCTCTTCTTTAGTCTTCAAAGGGCTTGTTTAGCAGCTCTATTTGAAATGTGGTTGTGGGCGGAGTTTAGTTCGACTTTTAAAACCTTAATCCAGTTGGCAGAATTCAGATTTTTTTCTATAATTCATGTGTTTTACCTGGTCTTTCAGTGCAGAGTTTGAGGGAATACCCCGAAATGACTCCAGCAACCTCTTTCTTTGAAGTGGGGTCTCCAGTGTAAGACTCTAAGTTAGTATGACCCTTCAACATGGAGCAGATGTAAATACTGTGGAATAAAGACCAGATTTTAGACATGTTTTTGAGACAATAACTCTGGAGGTGGAGCAGTTGTGTCAGGGCTTGACATTAAAGGTTCACTATATAACTTTTCTGGTGGAGCGTCTTCTTTCTATGGAGATGTTGTTGCTTTTTCTGGAATTTTCCACAGTATCTATCACCATGAGACAAGCAGGTGATGGCACCCAGCCAAGTTAGTGGTCAGATCAGTGTAGAGGCGAGCAATCTTACCAGAAAAGTTACTTAGTGCTACTTTAACATAAAATTTACGGTTTAAGTTTCTCTTAAAGTGCATATGACAGGGTTTCATATTTTTGGTGAGGTAGTTTCTGTGGTTAAATATTATAGTTTCAGTTAAATTTTACTTATTGGCTGTTTTATTTATTTATTTATTTATTTTGTATTTTTTTATTGGTGGGTCTACAGCCAATTGTAGCAGTAAAAATACACAATTTTGAATTTAGACTTTGAAGGAATAAATTGGACTTTTTAGTCTGTTAAATGGTGCATGAGTGGAAAGCATTAGTTTGTTGTTTGAGAAGAGTTCATCAACTGTGATATGACATTTGGGGTTTTCAAATTCTAGCTTGTGATGATGTTATAATCCCAGATGGGGTCAAGAGTCAGATTTCCCTGTTGATTACATTGTGCTTTCTTGTGAATTATCCAAAAGGTAAACTGAGAAAACCTGATATTTTTCTATTAGTAACTCTAATAGTAAACAACTAAGTTTCATGGTGTTTTTAGAAGTATTTCTGTATACCTTTTGGTGTTCCCTTTATAGTCAGGTCGGTAGAAGGTAAAGAAATGGCACGTGGGTTCCTGAGTGCACATCTGCTGACAGTGGTTCTCATCTGGAGAGTAGACGTCCGACACCAGAATCCCCTTGAATTCCATATTCACCTGAAGCTCCACAACACACCCTGAAAATAAACAGGATCATCGTATTTGGACACTTAAAGGGCTTGTACTTGATGTTTGACTCTGAACTGTAGCCCTGCCCGCTTAGTCCTTCCACTACTTCGACCTTGCACCGTGACAGAGATTCTGTTGTCTGGCCAACTGTCGTTTTCCATGATTCTTGGCGAACAATATTCATGATCGGATGAAAACAAGTGACCCTGGCAGTAGATTCTCAGTTATTACTCAACAAAATGCTATGTAAAATGCATTGGTTACATCTTTTGGTCTAATTTTTCTTCAGGTACAGGCCCTTTTAGCCTTGGTATTTTCCTGTAAAAAATGTGTATGCTTGTGGAAAACAACAGCAGAATCATCCTTTGGTAGCTCTACATTGTAAGTTTTTTTGCATGCAGTAGATGCTTAGGCAAGGGAAGTTTATTTGTATAGCACAGTTCGTATTAGTAAGTAATTCAAAGTGTGTTACAGAATAAGAAACAAAATAATTATAATCACATTACAACAAATCAAAACAAATCATCATAAAATGTTGTTTAGATGGTAAAAAGCTGCAGATGTTATTGATTTAATGTGGCTGTTAAAGTTCAAGTCTGAGTCCATTATTACTCCCAGATTTCTTGCCTGATTTGAAGGTTTTAGAGAGAAAGACTGGAGGTGACTGCTGACACTTTCTCTATGTTTCTGTGGGCCAAAGATGATGACTTCAGTCTTGTCTGAGTTTAGGTGGAGAAGTTGTTTTGCATCTACACACTGATCTGTTGGATGCAGAGACAGAGTGAATCCACTGGCCCATATTCACCTGCTGCAGTGAGACATAGATCATCTGCACAGTTGTGGTAGGACACATTATTGCTGTGTATTAACTGGCCTAACAGCAGCATGTAGAGATTGAACAACAGGGGTCCCAGGCTTGACCCCTGGGGCACCCCACATGCTTAAATAAAAGCTACTCTGATATTGCATTGCTATTGGCTCTGTAATATTGATCTGGATGGCTGTTGTAATCATGTGGTATTTTTGGCCAATCACAGCTGCCAATGAGCTAAACAAAGTGCACCATTGTTACCTTGTTAACAGTGATGGGAATACTTTGAAAATGTGTATAATTACTGAATACTGAACATTAAACTGTACATTACACCAAGTTGCATTATATCAAAAAGTAAAATTACAGCTTTATTGTGTTGCAGCGTTGGTTATGCATTAATTTATGTTTATTTAGAGATGAAATATCACACATGTATGCACTGTAAGAGCTGTGTTTTATTTTTTTTCTTAATAATACCATAGATGTACAGTTCAAAGTACTGACATGTATTCCTTTTAATCTAGGAAAGTAAGTACCGTATTTTCCGGACTATACTGTGGACTTTGGAGTATAAATTGTACCAGCCAAAAAAAATACGTAATAATTTAGAAAAAAAAAACATATAAGTTGCACTGGACTATAAGTCGGTGAAATTTATTTTACAAAATTATTAATTTAGACAAACTATAGGGAACAATTGCACAATCAAGTAATCCTACAAAATAGGAACAGAACAGTGACAAAAGAAAAGCCCCAATATGTTCATAATTATTAACATAAATTAACATTAATTTGAGTGGTCGACTATTTCTGATACATTTACATTTTAGCTGTACATTTATTGACTGGTTATAGTGACTCATTTAAATATATTTAGTTTTTTGTTTCAAATCTGCGGAGAGTCACAAAGTGTTCCCAGTCAAAGGTTTTATTAACAAAACATTGAAATTAAAATAGTATATTAGTAAAAGTGTTAAACATAAAGTATAAATCAAAGTGGATATTCTGATTTCAACAGTGTTCCCATTACCTTGACCGGAGCAGAGGCCCCACAGGCAGAGCAGCAGCACCAGGAGCACCTGTCTTCTCATCTTGAGTTTACAGAAAACTCCTCTTCACCGTGGGCTTTTTATACAGTTTGAGCCCGGTCAAGGTGATGTTTATCTAATGGGACTGTCAAAATTAAGTATTGACAAAGGAGAAGAGATCCTGATACACACACCTGGTTATGTTGTGGTATTTAGTTCAAACAAGGATTGTGGAGTGTGATGTTTTAAATGAAAGAATGGGAGAATGCATGGTTTGATTGTAAATGCATGTTTGTTTGTAGCCTGCCCAGGGACTGCAGATGGAAACTAGCTTTAGGTAAATTTAGTGTAAAGCATTTCTTTTATGAGATTAGTGTGTTTGCGCATGGTCCCTGTTAACTAAATGAAACTAACCTTGACTTATTAAATATTACATATCATAATTAAATATTACATATCATAAGAACACAAATCCTTGCAGGGACTGGCCTTAATTGTGATTGTTACACCATAACAATCATGATTAAGGACATGAACTAAGCCCTTAAGTAAAGTTCAGGACATTGAGTTATTTTTTTAGCAGCATCTCAAAGCTCATAATATGCAAATGTCAAGGAGTTTAAAGCTATGTTATTTAACAAAGACACACAATCAAAGACCCAACTCTCGATCCTGATAAAAGACAGTCTGATTAGATGGCATAGGCACGGGAGCGTGACACAGTGGTAAATTAGTTTCAATATTAAATTGAGTGACCCACAATAACCAGTAGGAAGGGTACGGGTGTGTTTGCACAGTCACCATAGGAGTTCGTTGTGTGTTTCTGCTTCTGCAGCCACAATAGTGATCAGCAGCCACATCACAGCACTGCCATCTTGAGGGTGATTTGAACGTCATATCACTGGTTTGACTCGTGAAGAAATCCAGAAAATAATCTCTAGTTAACTAGTAAAATCAATAATTTGCAGTCCTACTGCCTCAACTTGAAGTACTACTAATACCACAACTACAACAACCACGACTTTAACTAGTTAACTGCTGCTACTATTGATAATAATATATATAATGTCTTGAATACTTCTTTGTCTTGTTTTCAGACCCTCTTGTTCTGACTGTGGAAGGTAAACTGACAAAGGCCAGTCCTCCTCCAGTGAGCGGCACGACTGAGTCTATTCTACTTCATCAAATTCTCTATGAAATCAAATCCACGAAAGGGGATCTGGAATGTCCAAAAGGCGTGAAGACCAAACCCCGGTTTGGAAAGCTGGCTCATTTCATTGATCAAGTTTTTTTCCTGTTATACTTCCTGACAGTTTGCACCTTCCTTGTTTATATGTACGTGGTGTGGGCCAGACGCTATTTTGATATGTAATAATAATGCTTAACTTTTCTGGTAGGGGGGGGGTTACCACCTGTCTTCATTTTGATCTTGTTGCTATGCCTATAATATTCCACAGTATGTCATTAATTTAAGTTATCTTGTTATTCAGTTGCAGGTGTTTTTTTATTGTTAAAAAACACAAAATATCATGAAAAACATCTGGTGACACGTTTCAGTTAATCAGTGGGTTTTAAGAGTAACTGATCTATTTGGAAGAAAAAGTACACAATTTAAAATA
Source organism: Periophthalmus magnuspinnatus (assembly GCF_009829125.3). NCBI lineage: Eukaryota > Metazoa > Chordata > Actinopteri > Gobiiformes > Gobiidae > Periophthalmus > Periophthalmus magnuspinnatus. The sequence goes on from NC_047133.1 coordinate 9,258,170, forward strand.
ACTAATGTGTGAAGAATCAGAAAATAAATCACATTACTCACCTATGACCACACCCAAGCCTTTAAAAATGTCCGATATAGGGCACCGCCTCTTTGTCTGGACGTGTGGAGATTCAGCTCAGAATGGCTGCATATGTTTTGTAACTGAATTAACTAAATGTAACCAAATAAAATCTCTTTAAAGTAACAGGTGTAAGTGCGGTATTTAACTTAAGGGTAGACTAACTAAAAGACTAAACAAACCACACCCGGGATAGTTATGTTTGGTGTTTAGTTACACATTAAAAAATATAGGAAATGTGTGAATATAAACAACATTAAGGTGAGATTACAAAGGCTCATTTTGTCATAATCCCGATTAACTCTGAACTGAGACAAGAATTGGAACAGAAGCAGAGCAGGTGACGCGAGTGAGAGCTTCATGCACAAAAACATCTTTGGTGTCTTAATAAGTTACTTTTTAAATAATTATTTTAGTTTTATTTCAATTCTGCATAATTTGAAAGGGTAAATACACTCTCACTCTCAGTTTGAGCCAGTTTAAACACATTTAAGCCTTGGTCCTTTCTCTCTGTGATTAGTTTGTTGTTAAAATTGGCTTCTGTCATATAAACAAATAGTGAAAGAGCCAGTATTTTGAACAGCTCTTTGAAATGAATGGAAAAGATTGAGATCCCATAAAAGAGCCAAAAGTCCTATCACTAGATGAAACTAATGTTAACTTGATATTTCAATAATCTGACAACTCCAGAAATAGATTTTAGTGTGCATGTAAACAGCCACTGTCAGATTAGACAAGGTGAAAAATATAATAATGAACTAAAATAGATATGTAGACAACATTTATGGAATAGATCAGAAACTGTTTGCATTGCAGTAGCGTGCAGTGACTTTTATGGGTAGACGAGCAGACTTGGTGTGGACATCAACATTTAGTCAATAACAATAACACCACTTTTTATTCAAACTACACTGCAATTTAGTAGATTTATTTTTATTGACGTAGTAATAATAATAATACTATTCACTACTTCAGTACTATTGTTAGATATACAATTATTATTATGCATCTAGAAACCACAGGAGTGAGCTCTACACATATGTAAAGTACTACACATAATGTACATTCATGAAGAGATACTAATGAGAACAGTGCACTGGTCAGACAGCCTTTCCTTAAAACTGCACGCTCACACTCACCACTTACAGATGCAAATCAAAACCACAAGTGTAATAGTCCTGTAATTCCACTAACGCTGTCGTTTCATAAACAGACGGTCTCCTCCACTGGTCCGTCTGGATCCTCCACTTCACACAAACTAGCCCTGAAACTAGCCCACTGTTTGTTGAAATGCCTTTCTGTAGAACTAACTAACATCTCGAAACATGAAGTAAAAATCTAGTTATTTCTGTCACTTGTGTTGAAAGTTGGCGCTGCTGGTGTTGTCTCTGGATCTATAATATGGGTTTATGCAGCGGTGTTTGAACCTGCTGTGCTCCTCAGTACACATGCACAATACTCTAAAACGTACTCTCAACATCGACATGGCCTCCGTAACACAGGACGACAAAACAAGTGAATGATGAACCGCGGTTGATGCAGTCTGATCAGTGACTAGTAGGGTGTACTAAAGGGCACTGTGATTACAACCATGCTTCAAACAGCCCAGAGTAAAGGGAAAACAAGATTATTTGGATATATTTAAATAAATAGTTCATTTTCCAATCCAATCACTTTATTTATATAGCACATTTCACAAACAAATGCAGTTTCCAAAGTGCTGCACAAATACATTACAGATAAAAACAACTGGTTAAGTAAATCAACATTTAGACTAAAATCAAATAGCAAAATTAAACATAATAAATATGTATATAAAAGCAATAAAACAATTACCAATAAAACAATAAAATCAAACAAAACAAGCAGTTTGCAGTTGAAACAGTTTGAATGTGATATGTTTCTAAGCACTTTTCACAACTTTCATACAAACAACAACTAGCATTCTAACAGAGCACCTCCTAATTCTTGGACAATAAAACGCTTTCTAGTTAGATGACAGCACAAAGTGGGCTTATTTTGACCTCAAGAGCTGCTCATAGGAAATATCTGCACTGAGGCTCAAAGACATGGAACAAAATGATTATAGAAGTGCATAAACTCCCACATTTTGTTTCTCTTCCACAGAAAGTATGTGTGTTACCTTCTGAAGTCCTCTCGTGATGCTAACTCTTACTTGGGAGAGCCTACCAAGCAGACTGCGCTCGCTGGGGTCACATTGGGGTACTCTCTCAAATCCTGCACTTTCAGACCAGGTAACACATTCTACAAACAACAACGTGCCTAAAATAAGCCTGAAACATGTCACAAATGTCATTGTCCTATTTGGCCCCTTTTTTAAATGTGTTTATCATGTGTGTTGTTTTTGATTAGACTTCTTTATAGAGTTTAGGCCTAGAGCTATAAAAATAAAAACCATAAGCCTGTTTGACCCTAATCATCAAAGTGTGAATGCTTAGTTTTCACAGAGTTTGATCACATGTTTTAAAAGAGACTGCATACACACCCTAGACTGTATATATAAATGGACATAGCTGACATGCTAGCCGTTCCAAATAGGAAGTGAGCAACTGGCTCCATCGACTCTGGCTCTAATTCACTTTACACTGAAAAACTGTGGCCCTCTCTCTATAACTGATGCTGTCAGACTCATCATTTTTGTCATAAAATGTTTGTATTAACATGCTCTTCATGATCCTGCTGTTTTTATTTTGCTATTTTGTTCATAAGTCAAGATATGAACATTAATAACAGACAAATCAGGTGGCTTCTTTTCCCAAGGTCGCTCCCGCCAGCGTTTGCAACAGGTTTGATTGGCTCCAGATTGGCTCTTTGGTTGCTATGATATTCGTGGCTGGTACTTGGCTCCAAATTCCCCTCTGTAGCTGCCAGCCTTGATGAGCTTCAATTGACCTGAGCCTATGGGTGACGTATTCACTTAGTCCACTTCTTTATACAGTCTGTGGTCCACATGCATCCATACACACATACATGCACATACACCAAACTACGGAAGAAATAAGAGGAAGAAAGAAATGATACACAAATTATAGTTACACAAGAAAAGAAATGATTATAAAAATAATAATTAAATGTAAACTGTATTTCTCTAGGGTTTGGTGGTACTTGCCATGTTTTAGGCTGGGCTTCGGTGGACTGGGGGTGGGCGGCTTTAGAACTGTCGTAACGGGTGTGTGTGGCGGACCAAAGGATGCAGACTCGGGAAATATTTACAGGATTTATTGTAGAAAATAGGACAATGTACAACCAGTGGGTGATCCGGGGGTGATCCGGAGGTGAGCAGGAACACAGGACACAGGAACAGACCACATGAAGGGACGACAGGACGACAGGCAGACCAGACGGGTATAGGGCAGAGCAGGCAGGAGACATCCAGGACCGGAGCACGACAAGAACACAAGGGCGCCAGGAATGCAGGCAGGAAAGACGTGACACGACAGGGTGAAGTGAACATGACAATGATCCCACGCTGAGTCTCCTCTCCCAGCTCCTTTTATGCCCAGCAGGCAGGTTGATTGCACTGATGGGCTGCAGGTGCGCGCGGGAGGAGCCAGGAGCCCAGCCCAGATCTGGCAGGTGAGGGAGGGAAAGAGCACGCAGGGAGGAAAACCCGGAGTGGACACTGCGGATCATGACAAGAACGATACGTTTCTGCGACCGGCCTTTTGTTCAGAAAAGCGTCAATCTTTACATTAGCATCAACAATACTACTACTACTACTACTACTACTACTACTACTACTACTACTACTACTACTACTACTACTACTACTACTAATAATAATAATAATAATAATACAAATACTACTAATACTACTACTACTACTACTACTACTACTACTACTACTACTACTACTACTACTATTAATAATACAAATACTACTACTACTACTACTACTACTACTACTACTACTACTACTACTACTACTACTAATAATAATAATAATAATAATACAAATACTACAACAACAACAACAACTACTACTACTAATAATAATACAAATACTACTACTACTACTATTAATAATAATACAAATACTACTACTACTACTACTACCATAGGTTTTGCATTATATGAGTTTTAAAATGACTTGAATTCTCTCCACGTTTTAAAAAATGCACTAAAATATATAACCTATCACTATAAAACAAATATAAAATTAAATGTGTGGACTGAAGTAAAAGTTTCCCAAGGCATCAGTTTTGTGGGCTGTTATATCTGTCTTTTGTTCAAGGCAATTTTATTTATCTAGCAGATAAATAAAATGTTCATACAACATTAAACTTAGTGTACCTTACAAGAACGCAACTTGATAAAAAATAAAAATAAAAAACAAAAGTTTTAGATAAACCAAGTAGTGTCATCTTCTAACAATTTGACCTCAGAAAACTCAAAATACTGCCATTAAGACATCAGCTACATGTGTAAACCCTGGTAAATGTACAAAGTGAAGACTGTTCTGTCTCTCTGTTCATTCTTTTGGTTGACCACAAAACACATGTCACACATGCAAGAATTTCAAAACCATCATATTTGACTCCACCCTAGATCCTGAAGAAAACAAGTCTTAGGAGTCGAACAAAGGGCTGTGCTTGCAAACCTTCTGTGTAATAAAATACTAAAACGTTTGGTTTATGTTGATCATTTCCTCATCTTTAAATAATTTCTGTTTTTATTAAATATCACCTCTGTGTGGTTTTATCATATAGTTATGTACTGTAGCCTGTTTTATGGCGTCCTCTAGTGTACAGGTGATATATATATTTTGTAAGAACTGAATAAAGTACTGAGCGCAGGTGCAGAAATCAGCTGACTTATGCACGTGTCATGTGACAGTAAAGACTCGTGCGTAAAGTAATCAGAAATAATATAACTGTAATCGAAACGTTTTCCGTCTGACCTTTCAAAATAAGTTCAATTGTATATTTTTCATCAAATGACTGTCCATCCAAGGCTCAACAAGACACGTAATATCTACTTATTTAATAATTTAGCATATGCGTATTGAGCGATTCAAAAATTAAAACTCAACACTGAAAAAAATTACCATTTTAATTTCCTTTGAGCTATTATATTGAAGGCGCCTGACCAGTGTTTCCGTTTTAACAGTTGTGCGACAGTTCTGAATCGGGTCAGCTGGTTGTTTGCAGTCATGGTTTAACTAGTGAAATTTTAAGCGGACTTTAGGGTGAATTCCCCTAATGGGCATGCATTTGAACGCTTAATTCCTGCGTTTTTGCTAACTTAACCCATCTTTTCGGGTTGATTGCGGTGAGACTAGCTAATGTTTTTAGCCTGTTAGCTTAATGTTAGCTGCTTCTCCTGGCTGTGAGGGTTAGAGGCAGCAGACAGCGTGGAGCATCCTCGTAGCACTCATTTTACACATTTACCGAGGTAAGTTTGTGCCAAAGTATTAGGCGTTTTGTTATTTATTTATTTTAAGTGAATCGTATAAGCCTGCAGTAACGCCACAGTGTTAAAAGATTGTTCTGTAATAGCAGTCCCAAAGATGCTAGCTAACCAACTTAGTTAACTGACAACAAATCAACAAATTATTTAAGGCCAGTTTATTTCATATCTCATAAGCATAACGTTAGTGACTACAGGGATGTTACTAAAATGATATTGAACTGAGCGACTTTACTTTTAGTGATACAAACCGAGTTAGTGTTGACATTAGTCTGCGTGTGATTCTCCTACCCTTATATTTAAACTTCTAATATTTTTTCTGTAAATAGGAAAACTGTTAAAGAAAACGCCTGAAAAATGGCTCAGGTATAACATCATTAACTCCACACAGACCTTGAGATCACATATATATCACCTAATTGCCACTGTCTGGACTATACACACTCTAAAAACATGCCATATATGCCAAACATGCCATAAAATGAGAAGTTTTCTTTCAAGCACAGAGCAGTATTAACAGTTCATTACAGAGCTATTACTTCACTGCAGTTTCTTATAGAGCTGTACAGGTAATCAAATTTGAATCCAGTTTAATCCAAATTGTTTTCAGTCACTTCTAATGGTAAATGATCAGATCGTATGTTGTGAATCAAGTGGTCTACAACCAATCCACTCACTGTGTACATGCACAGGGAAGTCTAAGTGCACCAAATGCAAATCGTCTCCGTCCACAAACCTGTCAGACCCCTCTTGTCCCAGTCTACGTGCAGTCATGCAGGCCACTGAACTGAATATGTGCAAATGGGGCTATAAGGTGTTTAGGTGCTTGTAGTATTTTAGCATAAGCACTAAAACTTTACAGCTATAATTACTAACGACAATAATTTAAAGTTAGTCCTTTTATGATCAAGATAGAGAATGAATTAATTCATGAATTAATCATTACATTTATATAGCCCCATTACAGTTCATTAATCATTCACTCCACACTCGGTGGTGATAAAATGCCGCTGTAGCCACAGCTGCTCTGGGGCAGACTGATAGAAGTGAAGCGGCCAATCTGCGCCACAGGCTCCTCTGATCACCACTAACACCACCACATTCATACTAGGCAATATGTGGGAAATGTCTTGCCTAAGGACACAGAAACACTTTTTGCCACTTGCACCCCAATAGCACCTGTATTCCCACAGTCTCCCATCCAAGTACTAACCAGGCCCTTGTTTAGCTTCTGAGATTTTACGACATCAGGCTTTGACAAGGCGGTATGACCATCAAGAAAACCACATAGAAATACTGATAGCTATTTACTTGTTTTAAATAAAACAAAATCATGATGGAAGAATACAAGGGAAAGTTTTTACTATATTACCTACTATTGATGAATGTATTCATGTTGTTTGTAGGGGATCACCAGTGCACCGCTGCCATGGCCGGAGGAATCACAGAGACCGGAGAGCCCTACTCTGCCTTTGTAAGGGTCCTCCATCTTCCTTTATACAGTTTAATAATATGACACCCTCCTCTGTGGCAGGATGCTATTGCTAATTCATGTAGCTTTTGTTCAGCTGACCTACTTTTTCCATTCCACTCTTTCAGCTTTTACTAACTTTTCTTGGCCTGCATACCTACACACTGATTTTCTTGAAGCAATTATAATAATAGAAAGAAAAAAAAAATGTTACGCATGTCATTATTAACAGAGTAATGCATTAAGAAAGTAGCACAGAATTCAAATATATACATTCAATGTGGGGAACTTCACTAGAGATTTATCCTGTCAAATTTAGCATTCATATTAACTTGGAGCAGTAGAACCAGGGGTAGTTGTTGTAGTAAAGAATTAATAATTCTGAAACTGAAGATCTGAAGAATCTATGGGTTAGGGTTTCCAAAAAAAATAAAAAAATAAAAAAATAGATAAAACTAGATATTCAACTATTAAACAAGTATCGATACCTTTTAAAACTGCACAATTAGGACACAATTAGACCTTTCTGAAAATGTTTTAGAAAGCTCAACAGAACTAGAACAAGACCACACATTTAAGGAACTAACATTTTTTTTCAAGAGTGTTTTATCATAATTGTTGTACCAAAATTGTGGCATCAAAGTTTTTCTTTTTTAAATTTGTATCAAAATCAAGTTTGAAATTTTTACTACTCCAATTCATCATCAAACTATTGTATCTGCAGAGTCTTTATGGGTAAGATAAGTTTCGATAAGTACCATAGGTTTGAAGAGGAAGCCTTCTGCTGACACATTCTCTTTAGGCCTCTTTATGATTGAGCTCTGATCAGCTGCTGTGTCAGCGACTGTTGACCGCAGAGTTTTACTTCTTAGATGCTTTTTTTCATACATAAACACTTTTTTTGTAAACTAAGAATGTCTAAATTATTATGTTCATTGGTTGTTAAGTCAGCCAGGTCACAGTATAAATGTAAGTTTCACATTCAAAAGTTTTATGTCATAAAGTTGATCACATAGTAGAGGAGGAGCTGATGTGTTAAAATGTGAATGGTAGAAAATGAAAGATTTCACTTGGTCAGTATAATCGTCATACTTTCTATACATCCCTTATAAAACAAATAATTTTACTACTTTTATATCACTAATCCATTGGCACCCATCAGGGCCCGATGGTTCTCCAGTTTGGTCTCTAAATAAAATTAATTCAAAACTCAATCTATGAATGTTTTTGGCCTCCTTTGGCTTAATAATTATTTTAGGATTACCTTATCTCTGGTTTGGAGATGTGTAAGGGTTTGCATTTATTCAGCTCTTCCATCTAATAGAATGACTCATTTTAGATTAGTGTTGTCAAGATGGTAATATTGCAAACTCAATTTTGATACTAAGGAATAGACTTGATACTCAATGCTGATTCTGATATCACAATAATAATAAAAAGCACTCTTTCGTCACAGTAGAATGTAATATTAAATCATATAACTCTTTTTTTATATTCCCATGTGGCCTTATATCTGTGTAACCCCTCAGTTGTCCAGGTAGGTTCCATAGTGGTCCATGGGTGTATACTAGTCTGTGTGGTCCTATACTTGTTCTGATAGAGTTCAAAATCATTCTAAAGCTATTCAGGAAAGGTTCATTTCTGTCCTGTCATGTGATTTTTTTGTATTGATACCTGCTCAAATCAGTATCTAGTTTAGATATTAGTTTTAGTATCCATTTAGTATCTGGTTTTTGGTACTTTTGATAACCCTACTGTAGATACATTCTGAGTTGTCTAATTTTCCTAATAAAATAACTTATATTTGTTTTACAGGTTGGGCTCATCTACATGTTCAACCTGATCGTAGGAACTGGAGCTCTGACGATGCCCAAAGCCTTCGCCATGGCTGGATGGGTGGTCAGCCTCACCCTCATCACATTTTTGGGATTCATGAGGTTAGTATCGCACACGGTTTCCAAATTATAAAGAATATGGTACCTCCACATAATCTACAAAATATTCTCTTTCCATGTTGAGCTTCAATGAAAAGTAACTGTACTGTTTAAAAGAATCATTTAAAGATTACACAGAGGCAAAACTCCAACAATTTGTAATAAACAAACACATATTCACATAAGAATTGTCTGTGCCACTGTAGTCTCAGAGTAATGGAATATATAAATAAATATGTCTCTTGTTCAGTTATATGACCACGACGTTTGTGATTGAGGCGATGGCGGCAGCAAACGCTCAGATCAGATGGAAGAGGAGAGAACAGGAGGAGGTGAGATCTTCTGTCTAACTTTTCAAACATGTCTGATCCTCCTGAAAACACCCACCAACCCCCTTTTACTGCCTAGAAAAGAGTTGATGAGAAATAAATATACTGAGAATGTACTGAGAAATAAATATACTGTATTATTGGCTACAGACAACACATGGTCTCATTCTGTCTCAAATGCTGCTCTTACAATATACTAGTATTGTCAGTAACGGTATCGAAAATCAGATGCTAAAACTAGCATTGAAACTATTCTATTTTGTTGTCTAATTAGAATATATTTATATATACATACATTCCATACATACATACATTTCCTAACATACAGTCTTCTTCACTGTGGCCACTTATACCTGTACATGACTCTGAGCTTTAAAATGTGAACGTCTGCAAAAGCAGTTTAAAACACCTGAATAATTCAACAAAAAGTCAATTCAACGTTGCATGTTTGACTTCCTCTCCGTTTGCCTTAGGAAACTCTCTATCGATCGAGCCATAAAGTCCTGTCTGTAATATTTGACTCCGTGAGCCTTTGTTTTATCGCCTTGTCTCACTACAATATAAACTCTATTTTTTTTTCATTTTCTCTCTTTGGGAGTTATGGGCCAGGGGACAAAAGCTTAGCCCTGATTCATAGCTCTGCTCTAAAGTCCGCAGCCGCTTCTGTTCTGAATAATGGACAAAGCGAGAGCAGAGCGGAAATGGCTGCGGCTGATGACTGGGGTAGTTTTCCTGAGTGAGGAGTTGCATTAGAAATAAAGAAGGTGGTTCACAATGATGCATGAAGTGTTTATAGAGAAAATACCAACGTTGTTTGTTTGGGCTCAGAGTAAAAGGGCCGGGCTATTAAGGACGAGAGGGAAATAAATGGAATATTTGATGCAGTAAGCTGTGACAAACTGAAGGTGCTCAGTTCAACGATACATGTGACTGCCCTCTACTGGCAATTCAGGGGAGAACTTTGTTGCTATGGAGCTCAACAGTGACCGTCTGCTCAGGTTCTGGAAGTCAATTTTCCATTTATTTTTACTAATATCCATTATACTGTTGTTTTAAGGCCAAAAATGCAATTTAAAATGCAAGAGTCTTCTAAAGTTTTTAATAACTTTGCAGTTTATAAAGTGTCAGAAACAGATTTTAAATAAAATTCCAAGTTTTGTTGTCATTGCTTACCATGTAGCTGATTATCCCCGAGCAAGCTTTTGGACTTCTTTTTAAACACACACACACACACACACACACACGCTGGGCTGCAGCTACTGATTATTTGAGTAGTGTAGAGGGCTATAAGCATTTAGTCGGTTAATCCTACAACAATGTTTTAGTTGATGTTTAGTTGCAAATTTTGTATGACTAATTTTTTTAGATCATAATAATTTATATGGGGAAACAGCAGAGAATGCATGGTGTGAGTTAGTCGATGAATTGGGAGTTTCTGAGCACATTTCTGTTTAAATAGTTGATTTAGCATGAACTCCTGCGCACTTGTAGTTTTGATAAGGGTCCAGGGATGGGATATAGTGTAATGATCTGATATTTAATGTTTAGTTCAAAGCTGACACCTTTTCTTGTTCTTGTAAGTGTTTGTGTGTTGTTGTTAATGTAACTACTTTTGTATGTGACACTTGGTTGCTATGCCGACAACTTGATGTAAAGGTCAGTTACTGGTTTGTTATGGAGACTGTCTCTAGTGAGTTGAGAGTTTGCTCTTGTTTTGGTGTTGGTTACGGCCTACAAAATAAAAAGAAAAAAAAGAAAAAAATAAATTAAACCACCAGAAGAATACTACTTGGATCGTTTTTACCACATGTTCTTTTAGTTTACTAATTGGGTAAACGGGATATGTCTTTAGTCGATTACAGCCCCAGGAGTTTACTAGTCAATCTGTTATTTCTTTTGTAAATTAAAGACTTTATCAAAGCATCATCAACCCAATCAAGGTCGAAATATGGTGACAAAGTGAGAGAGTTATTGATGAAAACCAGAAATTGTTTATAATTTTTTTTTACATTAATGTCACTGTTTTTGTGGTCTTTCCTTATCTTTATAGTCCAAACAACCTTTCTTTTGTTTTTTTTTTAGCGCTACTGTGACTGTTCGAATGACCTCAATTAAGCACAGAAATCTAAATTTTTGTTTAGTTATTTAGATGATTTAATGTAATTTGCAAACAACTAAATATTCTGTCTTTTAAAGGATCTTCATATATAGAAAACCTGCTATAACCCTATAGTTCCTTAGATATGTTCTGAAGTGCTAGGGCTTCCTGTATTTGTTAATCAGTCACTCAAACATCTTATTTATTTCTTCTATGTGCACTGTAAACTTCCTTAACATAAAAAACCCAAATTTAATCACAGTAATAATACAGATTGGCCCATTGTATATGTAGTTCAGTTCATGTCTGTACTAAACTACGGTGTGTTTCTTTGCAGACTGACGACAGTGACTCTACCTCAGATTATTCAGATGATGAAGTTATCACAAGAGGAAGATCAGAGCCTGAGACCAAACCCATCCTGTCCATCCGTGAGTGTGCTTGGCTTGTATCATTTCTATAACATGGCAGTACCAAGATGGCCACCGCAGATGTAGTTCATAACAGTAATAAGGAAAGTGCCTGAGGTTTCAATGCTGACAGTGTGATTTGCACTATATATTGACACTGAAGCAAAATTGCAATTTGAAAAGATCCACATTCTGTCTTTATATAGAAAAATCTTGTACTGGTAGTTTAAGTCCACATATGTATTCATAGGATTCTTGTTTTCGTTTATCAGCTCATATTTCAGTTTTCTCTCAAATGTTAATGCTGCTGCCTGCGGTTGTTTACAGTGTGCACTCTGAACAGAATCCTAATTTTAGATTGTTTTCCTGAAATCGCACATCCCTATTGTAAAATGTAGAAATTTGTCTCCTTATTCACATTATGAAAAATAAAACAAGAGCGAAGAAGTCTGCTTAAAGGGCCAATGTAAAGCTATCTATCTGATCTGATCTATGTTATAATGTTGTTTCCTCATCACAAACAGACCTGCAGTTGTTTGTGATGTTTTCTCCCAAAACACATCTCCAGATATGTTTTTGATAAGGTAGCAACATTATAACATGCCTTAGAGCTCACAAGAGTCAATTTTGCATATTTTTTTGCATAAGGTATGACCTTTTAAAGTCTAGTGTACATTTTTTATTTATTTTATTTTATCAGGAAGTCCCATTGAGATTGCAACTCATTTTCAAGGGGGTCCTGAGTACACAGTTAAAATTTAACAATTAATAAAATGGCTTGGCTAGTTTATTTGTATAGCACAATTCATACACAAAGTAAAATGCATAGTAAAATGTACATTGAATTATACTGTTGAGTTTTAGTTGATTTAAGAGTGTTCCATAAAAGAGGGGCAGAGAATCTTCCCTTGCTCTGTGTAGATTTGTGGTACTGCTACGTTCAGTCTTCCAGTCCCAGTCTCCCCTGAGAACTGGTATGGTAATGATGAGAACTGAATTGAATCAGGGAGGTGAGATACTGTGGAGGTTTTGCCAGTATAGCTTTGTAAATGAGGATATGGGTGTGTATAAGTCTGAGGGTCTGCAGTGAGGTCCAGCCAGCTCTGCTGTACAGAGCACAGTACTGAGTGTAATAACTGTCAAAAGTAATAAAAGGAAGTGTGCTGTAGTAAATGGTATCAGGATTTTTTAAGGTACTGTTTGCTGCGTGACCATAAATAATGTCCCCATAATCCAGGGAAGAAAAGACTACATTGAATTAATATTTTATGCTTTATTCCTGTAAAGAAAACCTATTTGAATTTTAAGTTTTTGTGAAATGTTGTCAATGTGTGTTTCAAAAGACCAAATACCGAGGTATTTATAGTGATGGACTTGCTCAGTGAGGTCACCATTTAAAGTACAGATAGGATTGTAGGAGCATGTGACAACATGAGATCTGGTAAAGTAAATAGTTTTAGTTTTTCCACAAATTTATGACCAGTTTTAGATTTATTAGTGACCTTTGAAAAATATCAAATGCATTTTGTAAATTGGTTAGGGCTTCCTGTGCAGTGGGTGCAATACAATACAAAATTGTGTCATCTGCATAAAAATGGGAAGTAAAATAGCAAGGTGAGGGGAAAATATTATTAATATACAAAGTAAAAAGTAATGAGTCAGTGAACCTTGGGGAACATCCTTTATTATTGACCATGGAGATGTGTATCGATCTGCCATTACTGGTTGTGATCTATTTGAAAAGTAAGTGAACTAATTTAGAGAAACCTTATCAAAACCAAGGGACACGAGTTTATTTAGGAGAATATTCACGTCTACAGTATCAAAGTCCTTTGAAAAGAGATGAACCAAACTCAGTCTCACACAATCATGCATTTTACTTATCCAAATAATAACGAGTTGTAGCCCTATTTTAAAAAAAAAAAATAGGATGAAAGATGGGATGAATTTATTTTATTAAATTGAAATAAAAATGTAGGAATGGTAAGGGTTGTAATGCAGATTAAATCCTGTGTGCCTGTTTAATGTCATTTATGCGTATGTTTCAAGACTACACAAATAAATATAAACAGGATAAAAAATATCCCCAAAGAAAATGTTTTTATAATTGTGTGATTGTAATGTTTCCTGGTTGCTCAGTTTCAAAGCAGACGAACTGTTGCTGTTGCTCCTGTTGTTTGCTAAGCAGCCCTCCAAATGACATAGAGATTTTATATCTTAAAGGTAACATGAGCCTCAGTCTACAGTATTTAAACGGGTATTAGCAAAGTAGTGAATCTTTGTTTTTCTTCTGTTAAACAAGCGACAGTCTTCACGATACATTCAAACCGCATTCATGGTATGTGGTGTGTTCTGTGGAGAGAATCCTAATTCATGGGTTTCAGCTTTCTGTTTATAGCTGCCATTTTGAGGACTTTGCATGATATGACGATCCAGATATAATTCATGTTTTTGAATGGTTAATTGCTTTATTTAATAATTTCTCTGAAACCCACGGATAGAACATGCCGTTGCTTCTCCTTTCCTGAATTGAACTTGTAATTCTAAATGCATGAATTTGAAGTGGTTTTGTTGCTTTATCCATCTGTTTATCATTTTCAAATTATTTAAGGATTTATATGGGATAACAGCTGAAAGAAAAAGTCAGTGAGTGAGTTAGCTGGAGATTAGGTATTTTTTAGTGTTTATATGTAGAAAAGCAAATTCAGCTTATGAATCACTAGATGTTTCCTAATACTTTTTCTTTTTTTAAATAGTTTTAAATGGTTGTTTTTGCATGAACTTTTTGCAGTTTGGGTCAGATACACACAAAGGACCTGTATTTACTCAACCAAGAATTTTAGACACAGCTCTAATACTTATTTAAATGAGTACGATTGTCAGTACTGGGAAAAAAAATCACAAACAGGATAAAACTGGACCTTTCAACCCACAATGGTGTTGATCTTATAAGACCAGTGTAATATTGAATACTTGAAATTATGCTGGTCCTATAAGTTAATGAATAAATCACTAAATCCAAGAGTGGCTTTCTTATTTCAATTACTTTAAACTAGGGTAGATGTTCTTTTTTTTTTTTTTTTTTTGCAGTGCTCTGATTAAAACGGTTTTGTCCATTTATCTCTGAGCCTCACCTCACATTCCCCTCTGCTCTCCCCCTCAGAGCGCTCCGGAGGTCATGCGGATCATTTCGACATCGTGGAGCGGGTCGAGATGGGGCAGATGGCTTCAATGTTTTTCAACAAAGGTAATCTACCAACCTCCTCCCTCATCGCCAACTCGCAAATCACATGACGCAGGACACACTGCAGCTACAGAGGTCATCTTTAAAGGGCTCATATTAAGCTATTTTCCGATGTTATAATGTTGTCTCCTCATCAAAAATGTACATGGAGTTGTGTTTTGTTTCATTCACACATGTTTAACACACATATCCTCCATATTTATTAGGTTGAGTTCTTCTCTCACTAGAATCATTTGGATTATTTCAGCCCTGGATTTGCCAATCTCTACTTAATAAATGGTAAAAGGTAGCTCTTAATGTGAAAACTACTACATGACATCACAAGGTGGAACAGAGCATTTTGAGCTTTGGAGATATAGACAGACTGATCAACCATGTTTCACTTAAACATGTGTGAATGAAGCAAAACACAACTCCACAACTATGTTTATGAAAAGGTAACAACATTACCACGGCTAAAAGCTCACAAGAATCCATTTTGTGTAATATAGGACCTTCAGTGCCTTATCTCCACAAAGACACCAGCGGAGAGCTAATTGAATGTTTGGATAAATTGGTTCTGGGTATTATCACCACTGTGAGGCCCCATTGAGGTGGTTAATGTCGCCGTCATTTTCTCCTTGAGCGCCGTGTACTTTCTCATGTGAGCGCTGTCTGCAGAAATTAAACCGATCTGAAACACGCAGCAGTGGCACAAAGCAATGATACAACCGATGCGTTTGTGTTGTACCTACATACCTATTTATTATGATCACAAATTTGTTAAAGGGCCATATTATGCTATTTTCTAACCTATGTTATAATGTGGTTTCCTCATCATATATCTGGAGTTGTGTTTTGTTTCATTCACACATTTAACACACAAACACTCCATATTTAGGATGAGTCCTGAATGGAAAACACTGTGTTCCACCTTGTGATGTCATTTGGTAATACAGGAAGTGCTCCACTGTGTTTTTAAACTCCACACACCTTCACTAGAATCATATGGGTAATTTCAGCCCTGGAATTGCCATTCTCTACTGAAAAGAAGCAAAAATGTAGCTGTTAACTTGAAAACTACCACTTCATGACATCATAAGGTGGAACAGAGCATTTTGAGCTTTGGAAATGTAGACAGACTAACAAAAAGGGTTACTCAAACATGTGTGAATGAAACAAAACACAACTGCAGGTATGTTTTTGATGAATTAACCACATTATAACATGGCTCAAAACTCACAAGTGCCAATTTTGTGTAATATAAGACCTTTAATGTGTTTTGAAATGTGAATTTGAATTACCAACTTTAAAGTGCAAAATACATTTGCTTTGTACAGTATTTTTTCTAGCTTGTTTAAACTATACTCCTGCTTTTATCAGTGACACTGCTTGTCCTTGGTCAACACAGATGCCCTACTGATTATGTCCACTAGATGTAGCACTTGCAATATGTTCCTATGGCTTGCACATATGTCTTCACCGAGGAAAGGGGGCCGACGAGGTAAAGGGGTAAAGAGAGGAGGAAATAAAAAGGACTGGAAACGTAAGCCTTAAAAAGGTCAAACAGTGAAATTGATCCTAGTGAAGGAAATGTGAAAGTGAAGCAATTAAGGAGCTGCCACATGCTCTGACGCTCTAGTCTACCCTCTACCTGTGTCCTCTCTTATATAGACAGAGCTGGTAGTGTTCTCGTGATATGTAAATTTCAAACTCGATTTCGATATTAAGGAACAGACTTGCTACCGATTCCGATATCATGATGATCATTTAAAAAACACTTAGAATGTCATTTTCAACACTAAATGGTAGTGCTTTCTTTTATATTCCCATGTGGCCTTATATCTGTGTAATCCCTCAGTTGTCCAGGTTGGTTCCATAGTGGTCCATGGGCGTATAATAGTCCATTTGTCTAATACTTGTTCTGATGCAGCTCAAGATCATCAATTCAGGAAAGGTTAATTTCTGTCCTGTGAATGTGACTTTTTCAGTATTGATACCTGCTCAAATGAGTATCTAGTTTTGATATTAGTTTTGGCATCTAGTATTTGATTTTCGATACTTTTGGCGACCCTACGACTGCTACAAATTTTGGTTGACGAAGACACCATCAACTGATTAATTGACTAAAGCTGTATATCCCTATGTACCTTCCACTGCCACATGCATTGACACTGAAGGAGAAGTCTGCCCTCCACCTGAGTTCTCCTTTTAATGTCCTCTGTCACGTGCACACAGGTGAGCCACGTGCGCATCCATCGATCCCTTATAAGGACGTGTCCCTCCTGCCCCCCCCCTCCCCCCTCCCCTCTGCTGTCCTGTGGGGCTGTTGGCTCCAATCACAAATGAATGAGATCGGCACGGCGCCCGATCACAGCTCCTCTATCTGCCCTCAGCTAGAGACACATGACCAAATATTACATCACAGTGCACCATTCCAGACTGAGCCAGGGCTGAAAATCCATTTATCTGTTAATTGGTTTCTTAAATGAGTCGGTTAATAACAATCGTGTCAAAAATAGTGACGAGAAAATCACATGGATTGATTTTGTTTTTTTACCTCACAATAGGCTGGTCAAACGGCAGAAAAATCAAGATTCTTATCGATTATTGTAGCGTTCTGATGTAAAGAAACACTTCAAATTTCTTCTGGTTGTTTATTTTCTGAACACAATAGAACCCTCATGTCTCTTTGTCAGCATATCAACCAAAAGTCATACACAAAAGCAGTTACAACAACAAAAACAACAACAACAACAACATGTAAACAGTTACAAGAACAACAAAAGGTGTCAACTGTGAACTAAACACAAAATATCAGATCATTACAATACTAACACTAATATCAAAACTAGATACTCATCCCTTTTCCTTGCTTTTTCTACTCATAAACATTTAATAATAAACGTTCTTTGAAGGTGAAATTAAATAAGTGGCATTTACACTCCATAAATTGAAAAAAAATAATCAAATAACAGTTGCATAATCTATGGTAAATAAACACATTCACCAGTGGGCAACATAGACTGTATATATAAATGGACATAGCTAACCTGCTAGCTATGTTTCAAATAGGTTGTGAGTATGGGTGTGCTTCAGGCTCCATTGACTCCAATTCACTTTGTATTGAAAAACTCTTGGTCCTCTCTCTGTTACTTCTACTGTCAGGCTCGTCATTTTGCTCTTAAAATGTTTGTATTAACCTGCTCTACATGATCCTGGTATTTTTATTTCGCTAATGTGTCTGTAAGTCAAGATATGGACATTAATAATAGAGAAATTAGGTGCCTTCCTCCCAGAAGTCGCTCCAGCTAGTGTTAGCAATAGGTTTGATCGTAACCAAAACCCCCCCCAAAAAACTCGTTCCAGCTTTCATGTATTGAACGATAAGTCGATATAGTAATGCAACTCTGTACTTACAATACTAAATACCTGAATCTCCTCTTTAGTCCTTATTTCTATCTATTTTGTGAAGGGACAGCACAGGCAGGATCCTTTAACTCACTCAGAACATCAGGGAAGCTGTGTTTCACCGCAGTCTATAGACCAATAATATTTTATTCATTTTAGCAGCCCCCCATCTGTCTTTAGTTAAAATGCAGGTTTTTGGTGTAAAACAGTGAGTTCTAGGATTGGGACTAAGACTGGGACTAGGACCGGGACTAGGACCGGGACTAGGACCGGGACTAGGACCGGGACTAGGACCGGGACTAGGACCGGGACTAGGACCGGGACTAGGACCGGGACTAGGACCGGGACTAGGACCGGGACTAGGACCGGGACTAGGACCGGGACTAGGACTAGAACTAAACCAGCTTTCTTGTATTGAACGATAAGTCAATATAGTAGTTATCGTGACAGGCCTAATTCCAGCTCCCACAGACGAATGCTGTCGTGTCCTAGGGCAAAACTTGACCCACCTCACCCCCCCAGTGTCTGTGTACATTGATGTGTGAATGGGTGAATGCTTCCTAGATGTGAAGCACTTTGAGTGACTTGAAGGTGGAAAAGAGCTATATAAAAACGTGACCATGTGTGACCATTTTCTTCTCACAATAATTGTAATATGGCATCCCTATATCCGAGAATTGAATTTAGTCTTGTGGGATTTATAAGTTTGATCTTACCTTGTCAATAATCCAAAATGCCTGTCTATTAATTCTCCCTGGAGTTTTTAAAGATAATTGTGTTCAAGACTAAATGGCCCATGACTCCATCGCGGTCTCAGGAGTAGTGACTTGATAATGTGTTGTCGCATGTTTCTAAACAGATGGGAGGGGTACAGTTTTCCTTGTTGCTTTTATGAGTTTTCGTAGATTGAAAGCCCTGAACGGTAAATAGCTTCAGTGTCCATCACGCTCCGTTAAAGTCCGAGAACATAAACGACTCCTCCTCTCTCAACGTCGCGCACGATAAAGCAACAAGGCTGAGGCTGCGAATACCTCCGGGCAGATGTGATACAGTTTAGTCAGGGCTTTTGTGGACAAAGTACAGAGGGAAGTTGTGTCTGCTTAGGGTCAGGGTGAGGGCTTAAAGGGAGACGGATCTTGTGTTACGAGAGTTCAAATATCTCTCGTAGCCCCCTAAAAAAAACAATAATACAAATAAAAATAAAATAATAATGTAATAAAATCCTTCAGGACCAGGACTAGGACCAGGACTAGGACTAGGACCTGGACAAGGACCTGGACAAGGACCTGGACAAGGACCTGGACAAGGACCTGGACAAGGACCTGGACAAGGACCTGGACAAGGACCTGGACCAAGACTAGGGCCAGAACCAGGACATGGGCATGGACCAGGACAAGGACCAGGACAAGGACCAGGACAAGGACCAGGACAAGGACCAGGACAAGGACAAGGACCAGGACCAGGACCAGGACCAGGACCAGGACAAGGACCAGGACAAGGACCAGGACAAGGACCAGGACAAGGACCAGGACAAGGACCAGGACAAGGACCAGGACAAGGACCAGGACAAGGACCAGGACAAGGACCAGGACAAGGACCAGGACAAGGACCAGGACAAGGACCAGGACAAGGACCAGGACAAGGACCAGGACAAGGACCAGGACAAGGACCAGGACCAGGACCAGGACAAGGACCAGGACAAGGACCAGGACAAGGACCAGGACAAGGACCAGGACAAGGACCAGGACAAGGACCAGGACAAGGACCAGGACAAGGACCAGGACAAGGACCAGGACAAGGACCAGGACAAGGACCAGGACAAGGACCAGGACAAGGACCAGGACAAGGACCAGGACAAATAAAATCAAAAAGTAGATACTAATGAATATTGTTAAAATGCAGATTGTTGTTGTAATACAGTGAGTTCTTGTGTCTAGGCACTAATAGAAATGATCAGGTTCCACATCTGTGCTTCTACCTTTTAGATATTTCAAGGAAAAGTACAAAGTAATTAAAAGGAAAATCTGTCTCTCGCCCCCATCTGGGAGTGTGACGTCATTACTCTCTACAGTCTGAAATCCTCCTATAGCCAGTAAACTGTCAGTCACACGATGAAGGTAATTTAGCTTTAAACTCCTTCTGCTGCTAATTAAACCCTCCTGCTGTGATGGAGACAGTTAGAGGACATCAGGACTCGGATTGGGCCAAGACTTAAGACCAGGACTAAAGACCAGGACTTAAGACCAGGACTAAAGACCAGGACTAAAGACCAGGACTAAAGACCAGGACTAAAGACCAGGACTAAAGACCAGGACTAAAGACCAGGACTAAAGACCAGGACTAAAGACCAGGACTAAAGACCAGGACTAAAGACCAGGACTAAAGACCAGGACTAAAGACCAGGACTAAAGACCAAGGACCAAGGACCAAGGACCAAGGACCAAGGACCAAGGACCAAGGACCAAGGACCAAGGACCAAGGACCAAGGACCAAGGACCAAGGACCAAGGACCAAGGACCAAGGACCAAGGACCAAGGACCAAGGACCAAGGACCAAGGACCAAGGACCAAGGACCAAGGACCAAGGACCAGACCGTGAGCAGGACTAGACCGGGACTAGGGCTAGACCGGGACTAGGGCTAGACAAGATCTTCTTTCAGAAAACACTCCTTGGGATGTCCTGTGGTAGTACAGAAAGTGCTCCACTGCGTTTTTAAACTCCACACAGATTCAATACAATGAACTGGATAATTTCAGCTCTGGAATTGCAAATCTCTACGGAACAAAAGGTAAAACTACCGCTACCACGCAACAGAGCATTTTGAGCTTTGAAGATGTAGACAGACTAATAATGCAGGGTTACTCAAACATGTGTGAATGAAACAAAACACAACCCAAGATGTTTTTTTTGATGGGTTAACAACATTATAACATGGCTTAAAGCTCACAAGAGTCAATTTAGTGTAATATAGGACCTTAAAGATGTGCATGTGTAACTTAATTTATCGATACACGCATTGTCAAGTCCTAGTCAGTTCTGGTCTAGCCTTATACTGGACCAGGACCACGTGAGACCACATTTGAACCAGAGCCATGATCCTTCACCAGCCTGACCCGGACTGTGACAGAAGCTGACCTCGGACTGAACTCTAAACTCGATTACAGAACTCCCAGAGGGCACAGCGCTGACCCAGTCCACTCTGAATCAGCGCTTTATCTCACTGTATGTTATGAGTTCTGTGACTTGTGGCTGTAGATCTTAATCACATACAAACAACAAATGTAATGTCCACAAAGTTTTCCTCATATTAATCTATCACAGTTTTCTATTCAGTTTTTATTTGGACTTAGTACACAAACAAACTTACTTTTCTTCCTCCAAAATCTGAAAGTCTAGTCCACACTGTCCTATTGGTTTGTTTCAGAAATTGTTAATTTCCATGACAACAGTACTATTTTTTGAATGCTGATAAATGTTGCCTTAAAGGGCCCGTATTGAGCTGTTTTCTGATCTGTGTTATAATGTTGTTTCCTCATCAAAAACATACCTGGAGATGTGTTTTGTTTCATTATTAACATTATTATTCACATTATTTACATATTAAACACACACTCCCTGCATGTTTTGACTTAATTCTTCTCTCAAAAAGTAATACAGGAAGTGTTCCACTATGTTTTTAAACTCCATACACCTTCACAATAATCATTTGGATAATTTCAGCCCTGGTATTGCCAGTCTCTACTGAACAAAAGAAAAAATTGCAGCTGTTAACACTTCATGACAACACAAGGTGAGCTTTGGAGATGTAGACAGGTTAATAATAAAGGATTCAAACATGTGTGAATGAAACAAAACACAACTTCAGGTATGTTTTTGAAGTGGTAACATTATAACGTGGCCTAAAGTTCACCAGTCAGTTTTGTGCAAAATAGGACCTTTTAAAATTAAAATGTCATCTTATTTATGAGAAACAATGTAGATGCAATTAGCACACACGTGAAACTACCCAAAAAGGACATGAGATGTGCAGTAATCCTGAATAAATGAGCACACATGTGAATAGGTGAAATATGTTGACTAGTGGAATATAGAGAAAATATCCAAAACAAAACCATGTATAAGCAAACATCTGTCCAATTATCCCATCACTGCATTCTGTGGTACGTGTTCCTTTGACTTGTCCTTTCTTCCTCCCACTCCCCTCTGCACCTCCCCTGAATACTAATTAACTCTGCCTTAACGAGAACCATCACCACTCTGAGGACGCCATCTTTTAATACTCCACTGGCTTTTACTTAAATGTCAAACTTATGCAACGAGAGCCCATGTGAAATGAACAGAGTTTAGCCCAAATATTACTCTAGTAAAAGTACTGTTACTTCAGAATAATATTACTATAAACTAGTAGAATTACAGTGTAAAGTAGCAGGCCAATAAATTAAGTAGGTAATTGAGTATTTGAAGAATGTACTACTCTGGACCAAACATATGGTTTATAATTTGAGGTTAAAGTTGTTTTTTTTCTTTTCTTTTTTTTTAAACCAGTAGATGTCAGATGTGAGACTTATTCCCCCTCCCTTTAGCTGGCCTTTGTTTCGGCTATAAACTGTATATAAAAATGGACATAGCTAACCTGTTAGTCGCCATCTTCCAAATGGAACAGCATGGGAATGCTTCTGGCTCCATTGACTCCAATTCACTTTCTATTGAACAACTGTTGCCGCTGTCTCTGTAACTGCTGTTGTCAGGCTCATTATTTTGGTCTTAAAATGTTTGTATTAACTCGCTCTTCATGATCCTAGTCTTTTTATTTTGCTATTGTGCTCATAAATAAAACATGAACATTAATTACAGACAAATCAGATGCCTTCTTTCCCCCGAGGTTGCTAGCCTTAGCACCAGGTTTGTTTGACAGCCTTACTAAGCGGGAAGGGACGTTACCTTCAACAGCCTCGCTCTGGATTAGCTCTTGCCTCTGTTTGCTATGATGCTCACGGTCGGAATTACAGATATGCAACTTGGCTCCAAATTTGACCCAAGTGCTAGGCCTAACTGCTAACCTCGCTGAGCCTCATTTGGAGCTGAACACTATGGGTGTCGCCACACTCTCAGTCCAGTTCTTTATACAGTCTATGGTTCAGGTTCACTTCCTCTCTCTGGTCTTCTGTCAGGCCAAAGCCAAATTTAAGGTGCAAGAAATAAAAGCTTTGTTCACACACAAACGTAATAGTTTTATAATAACTATACATAATTAGCTATAATAAAGAATGAGTTCATTCATAATGAACATAGTTTATTAAGAATGATTAGTAACTACTTAATTAAAACCCTAAACCCTGAAGTAGTTAATAAGCCTGAGTGATTCTTGTTAAACTGTTGCTTATCAAGAATCACTATCTTAAGGAGGACGCCTATTATACAAAATCAACTTTTCATAGCTTTTAATCATGTTATAGTTGTTTCTTCTTCTGATTTACCCTACCAAAGTTGTATTTGGTGTACTTTTGAGCAATCTTTAATCGCCGATTAGTCCCTGTTTTCGCCACCATCGGCACCATGTAAACTGCTCTGTACTTACTTTGTTCTCCAATTTTATTTTCTTAATCAATGACGTGCATAGGATTCGGCAATGTCACACACTCATTTTGGTACAAATGGAAAAAAAATAAATCACTTGTGTGATTTGCAGCCGACAGCTACACTGCTACATGGATGATGACATTTGTGGTGATGTCAGCTCCGATTGGGCACTGCAGTTTTCTAAAGCGGAAGTCAGCTGACTTGTTTCTTATATTAAGTTTTAGATAAATATCGTGATTTTAAATTAGCAAATTATAACAATGATCCAGTTGTATCATAGATTATAACTATATAGCAGACAGAAACACTTTGAAGTCATGCTTTATTAAGGCCAATTAAGGTGTAATTATAATGTGTAAATGACTTACAATTGGAATAATAACCCAAATTTTGGTACTTTTACTTTATAAAGTTGAAATACAAGTAAAAGTATGGTGGCTTAAAAAATAGATTTTCTTTTCAGTGGTCAGGGTCAGTGTCAGGGTGCATTCACACTTGCACAAAAACCATATTACAATTGTGATTAAACTTGGACTTAACTCCTTAACTAAACCTGGACTAAATCCTAACCTGGCAGATGTACTCTACCCCCCTTTGTAAACAAATAGCAGCTTTAAGTCCTCTGGTTGCTGAGAAGATGAATGCTGATACCTCTAGCCATATTCAGCCTGATGTAGCAGATCCCAGTGTCCCCTTTGTCAATTGCACAGTTTAATTTGCAGCGCTGGTCTTGTATCGGCAAACTGTGATTAAGAAAACAAATCTGTGATGAGACCGGCTGAAGGCTTAATTTGTCTCCAAAGTTTGTTTAATATTGTTCCTTTATGAATGGAGCTCTTGAAGTGTGACCAAGGAGATTGTGGTCATGCATTTACTTTGGGCCAATGTGATGAAAGGGAGAGTTACAGCATAGAAAGGCTATCATATCAGATGGCTACACTTTTCAAACCTGGCTAAAGCTGGATTGATTGACAGTTTGTGTGCAGTTTTACACCATATCGATCTGGACTGTTTCTTGTTGAAACTGTTGAGGAAAAAGAGGTACAGTGATCATCTTATGCCTGCCTGTAGTTTCTTTTAGTGTTCCTTTCTATACATTTTGAAGTGCGATAAATTGCTGAAGTAAATATAGACAATAAAATAATTTATGCCACTAACCCAAGAGCAGATTTATACCACAGAAACTCTAAATTCTAAATCTACAACCTTCAACCTTCTACAGCTCAAATCTCATCATATAGCTAAACAAACAAACAAAATTTCCTAGTAGTGCTAAAAAGGTCCTCACGATAAATATTGACCCCAAAAAATCTTGTCAATTTATATCACCATATGGTTAAAAGCAGATGGCTAAAATGTGGCCATACAAATCGAAAAATTGTCTCATCTCTTGTGGCAGTGTTTTCTTTTGGTAGTATTTTTATATTATGATTTAAAGCTTTTCTGTTTAAAGAACACATATTATGCAAAATAAACATTTTTGAGCTTTTAACGATGTTGTGATATTGGTTCCTCCTGAAAAATATCTGGATTTTTATTCTGTTTAATTGGTTAATGGAAAAACGCACCACAAATTTTCCAGGATTTTTTTTTGTTATGGCTGATACTGATGCCCATGGTCTCCAAATTTAAATTTACTACTAACTTACCCACAGTCATTTTTTGTTACCACAAATCTTAAAGAGAAATGTACAAAACAATACTACATAGCTGTCTTTGTCACTGTTCAAATGAAGCTTTGTGTATTCTTTAGGCAGCAGGTTAGCCAAAACAGAATATCGACCTGTGTCAGAGATGTAAGACCCACATCTAATACGCTACAAAGTGCAAATACTGGCACTTTGGCACAAAATAATATATCGGTCCATTTGAATCCCACTCATGCTTTCCTTAGGCTCCTCTTAACACTAAGGGATTCCTGAATGACAATATTACCACTGGCCTTGATGATTTCATTTAAAATATCAGTGCTTGCAATTTGAAAGTTATCTCTTAGCTTTGGGATCTGCGTATCTCTTCAGATAATCAGTCGCTCTCATAATAATCTCAGCCATTCATGATTTTACACAAAGGAACAAGTGCACCAAAGTCACCCTCTTTCATTATCTGCACTGTGTATTATGAAGAGATAGGAATGGAATATTAACATCTTGTCCTCAGCTCTTTGACCCAAATGGTTTTCTTTCTTGTGGGAATAATAAGGACACGTTCACAAATCAAATCTCCCAAAGCAGCGAAAGCATCACCAAAAATAAAGAGAGGAAACAAGGGCACATTCACTGAATGTGCTTTGAATACAACCACACTGCTATTAGGGAAGATGATCACAGTGTTTTGTACTAAATATCTTGGTTATTTTTACTTGGAAGAAATGCTAGCTGGTGCAGAAGCAGAACAAACCTTTGGCAGCGAGGTGGCTGAGTGGCTGACGTTTACGCCTCACGGCAAGAAGGTCCCATGTTCGATTATCAGACCAACTGGGGCCATTCTGTGCAGTTTCCATCGACCTAAAACATCCACCTTTTATTTGGAATTCTAGAGGAATTATTGCAATGGTAACTGTAGAAATTATGATAATAAATAAATAAAAATGATGATGATGATAATGCACTTTATTTATAAGTGCCTTACAGAAAAAGTTAAAACCATACAGCTGAAAAAAACCCACCACACAATAAAATACAAAACTAGATGACGGTGTGATTGGTTATGAGATGTAAGATTGTCTGAACTGGTCAGTTTTGAGTTGTGATTTGAAGAGAGAACGGGAGTCAATGTTACAGAGGTCGGGTGGGAGAGCGTTCCAGAGCTGGGAAGCAGAGCGTCTGAAGTCTCTGAAAGAGGGGGAGGAGGAACCCCCAGGGTTCTGTCCTGGGGCCCCTCCTCTTTATTATCTCATCATCCACAGCCGCGGACACAGGAAAGGAGTGAAATCTGTGAGGTTTAAATTGAATGAGTTGATTGCAATCAGAGACATATAAAGTGAACCGAGGGAGTGGAGTGTAAGAGATACCAACAGATTGGAGTCTGTGAATGAGAGTGGTGTGTGGGATGATGTCATCCAGCTCCAGCTACAATGCTCATTAATACTCAAGATCTCATACAAAGCTGTACTTTTTAATTACAATTGTTTCTTTAATGATAATTTGACATTTCTGTATTTGTGCTTGATCTAAATCTTCATTTTAGCTACTTTTATCAGCGTGTTGTCAAGTCTAGTTACCTAAAGGCACTGGTTGAGGTTTAATTCAGTGGACACATTGTCTTAGAGGTAAAATGTCAGTAGTACTTCTTACTACTACCTACCCACTGCTACCTTAAACTACTACTAATTGTACAAAAACAGAAATTAGTAGTAGCATAAAGTGTAGCTGGTGATTACTTTGCAGCACCAAAGTTGACCTTCTTCTAGATCTTTTGCTAACTTAATGGTTAGAAGTGCCAAACTGGAGCATTTGAGTTGGAGACAACCGTAGCAGCAAGTAGTATCCTAAACTCCACACCAAATGCCTCAGAATCAAACCATGAACATTGTTGTAACCTTTTTAGCTACTATAAAAATACATCAAATTTCTATTGGAGCCCTTTAGTTCAAGCCCGCTTACCCAGAGTTTACCCTTATAATGACACGGCCTCTTGGATTAATTTAGCCGTCAGTTTAAGACCCATCTAAATCTGTCGACAAGAATGAGAATGTTAAGTTTGTGAAATGGTCTCGAGGGCAGATGGCTGAGAGCTGCAGTCCAAACCCTGACAGAGGAACATCCTTCATGCAGAGATTAGCTTTTAATTAAGACTATTAATATTTGTGCTGGTGCCGCGGAGCCGGAGCAGTGACGGAGCGACGTGACGGACGAGTGGTGGTTTGAATGAGGAGGACTTTGGTCGCAGCTGACAGTGATTTAAGATAAGTGTTTAGACAAAGCCTGATACAGACAGATGTGGTGTAGGCAGATTAGTAGAGCAAGCGAGCATACATGCTTTTACTATTCTTTACAAAGACGGATAGTTGGGAACTGTATCCTGTCTGCATAAATTCCGATGGGTGTGATTGACAGACTAATTAACCAATCAGAGAAATGCATGGTCCTTTTGTGCCAAAGTAAACACGGAAGCTGAAAAGTCAAATATAAAGAAATAATATCACAGAGGTTTGAGAAACTGCAGATTTCTGTAACGAATGAGGCAACTAAACTGTAAATCTGTGGTGAAAAAAATTAAAGATTTTGTTTTGAATAATCGAATATTTGAGCACAGACATCATCCTGCATTCAAACAGAAAGTTGGAGGGACTGGCTTGCCAGGCAAAAGTTCCTACGCAACAAAAAATATTTCTGCTTCTCCATAAAGTATCTTGGTATCTTGACTAGATTCCTCTTCCTTTGGAGATTTTCTGTCAAGCAGAATTCCCGGGTCCATCCACTCAAAATGTGTGGTGTTTAAATGTGGACAACAAAAAGTTTACATGGCTGTAATCTGACATGTTGGAGTGATGTCTCATTAAAGAGGGGAATTTTAGAAGAGAATTTTATGTCTATGGGCTGTTAACTGTTAACACATAACAACATATCACCATGTTAGATCACCATGTTACCGTTCATTGTTTTCAAAATGTTATATTTGCTAACAAAAGCAATGTATTAACATGCTTTAAAAGTTTCACTTTCATTTTTGACGCTCTGTCTCCCTCCCTATGTTATGTCACTTCCCCTTCAGAGCACTATCACAACACAATCAATGTGTATCCTGCTAATGAAACTACTGCACATCACATCAGGGTTGCCAAGTTGCTCTGTACAGTTTTCGATCATGTTTTTGTATATTTATGGAGAATTGTCGTGTAGGAGCATTTGTCGTGGGTGACGTAGGGATGTGGGCAGATTATTGGACAGAATCTTACAGCTAACCATAAGGAGGGTATGAACAGGGCCCAGGAGAGATCGTTAAACTACTCAAACGTGCATGGATGACATCTAAAACCTTTTCAGACATGCTTTTAATGAGGGAACAATGTGGTTATAACATGGTAGAAAGCTCAGCTATTTTACTATTTTATATCCCTCTTAAATTTACATCACCAGTTTTGTAGATGACCTCTGAGCCTTTCCTCTGTGTTTGTGTTTCAGTTGGAGTGAACATGTTCTACATCTGTCTGATCGTGTATCTGTACGGAGACCTGGCCATTTACGCTGCAGCCGTCCCCATCTCTCTCATGGAGGTCGCCTGGTGAGTGCATTTACTGTTTTTTGTTAATATGAGTACATTAGAATATTTAGATTATTTTAGTATTTTTGTATTACTTTATTTATCAATGCTTATTCATAAACATTTCTGTAAATTTACCTGAATCTGCCTAAATGGCTTTTCCTGTGCAGTCATTCTAAAAAAAACATATGAATTTGATTAGTCACATATGTTAGTAAGACATTATATTTTTGTATTTTCAAGAAGACATTTTTAGCATCGTTAGCATCTCCCCAATTAACACCTTTCAGATTTAATTCGTACTGAGCCGCTGGTTAATGAGTGACTAGAGATTTCGTGCGGCCTCTTTTAGCCCAAAGCACTCTGATCTTGTCTGTTTGTCAATAAACTTTTCTTGACCTCTCCGTCTCTCCTCTGCGTCACAACTGCCCCAAGACTGGATTTTATTACCAAACCTTCGGCTAAAAACTGCGAATAAAGTTTTCATATCAGAACGAACGCGGCCTCAAGACACGGACAGAAATAGACACTGGACATTTTAAATAAGAGTTTTGATGGAAACGACGAGAGATGCTTCTAGATAGGGTCTCCCATATTTGTTGTATTTGGACAGATCAGGTAGGGTAAGGCTTCACCATGTTTCCAAAAATATTGACATCACAACTTCACAAACTTTTTCATATATTTTATAAAGTATCTCATCATAAACATAAACATCATAAAGTTTTTTTTTAAATGTTTGATTATATAAAAATATTGCAGTAATATACTTAATACTGGGTTTTTAACATAGACTGTATATATAAATGGACACAGCTAAAGTGCTAGCCCTGTCCCCCTCCCTGCTAAACCAGCGGTGCAGGCGGGAAATGGCATTACTTTCAACAGCCTCGCTCCGGATTGGCTCTTTGGAATTCCGACCTCGAGCGACATAGCAGCCAAATATGGACCTCGGCTCCAAATTCACCCCTATAACCTCTAGCCTTGATGAGCTTTATTTGACTGGAGCAGAACGCTATGGGTGACATCACACTTCCTTAGTCCACTTCTTTATACAGTCTGTTTTTTATATATCATGCATTATGGGAAATGGCAAAATGTTCAAATAATTAATGAAAAAGTAAAACTTTGCTTGACCACATTTAAGAGAAAAGGTATAGGAAGTCTAATTTTGTGGAGCGTAGAAATAATAGAACAAGCAGCAGTAATGGTAAATTTACTTTCAACCTCACTTTTGCATGATTTGAGACTGATATCACAAAAGTTACGACGGATACTGACCATAGACTGTATATATAAATGGACATGGCTAACCTGCTAGCCCTGCCTTCCAAATAGGAAGTGATTATGGGCGCACTTCGACCTCCATTGACTCTGGCTCCAATTCACTCTACTTTAGAAAACTGCCGCCCCTCTCTCTGTAAGTGCTGCTGTCAGGCTCGTCATTTTGGTCTTAAAATGTTTGTGTTAACCCACTCTACATGATCCTGATTTTTATTTCATCATTGTATCCATAACTCAAGATATGAACATTAATAAGAGACAAATCAGCTGCCTTCTTTCCTGTGGTCACTCCCGCTAGCGTTAGCAACAGGTTTGATTGACAACTTTGCTAAGAGCCCGCCCACTGCCAAATCAATGGCAAATTCGCCCCTATAACTGATAGCCTCGATAAGCCAGGCCACTTTATACAGTCTACGGTATTGACAGATACCTAAACTGGTCAGATCAGATGCTATTTTGTATTTAAGAGTAGCCATATACACTAATCATAATCATTGCAATTCAATATTAAATTTTTTGTCCTGCTGAGAAATTAGTAGCAGTCTGTGTGGTACCTCATGTGAATGCATTTGTGTTCTTAATTGGGGAATGGTATTAAAAACATTTAGATTAACATAATATTAAAATGGTCTATTGTCTTTTGGATATTAGATAATGGTACACAAGGGCCCTGGATAATTGTGATCGCCTCATTAAAGTTAATTTTACTAAATGATTGTGCGACAGTTTCAAAGTCAAATTTAATAGCTGCTAATTATTGCTTTATTTTGAATTGGAACAGGGCAATTAACGGTGCAGTATTCATAACCTTTTTAATCTGATATAATGTAGGGGAAATAATTAAATATGTAACTGGATTTGATAATTTGTTATAGCCCAATGTCACCTTTTCTTTTAACAAAACAGACTTAAAACCCCGCCACCCAGAGCATTTGCAGAGGGTGATAACATGCCCCATTGCATCTTGTGTTTTTCTAGGCTGGCTAGATTGGTAAAAATATAGTGGGAAGAGTTTATCCTCTGGTGCACTGCTACACACGCTCTTAATTTTTTGTTCGGTTTCATTAATATATCCACTCTTATTTTTATGTGTGTTTTATCTTTCACCCAGTTGGGGACACTAAGACGCCATTTTGAAACTTTTAAAACAAGCACAACCGAAAATGGGGGAAAAGTTTAATAAATGAAAACGTGGCAGACTTCCATGTCTCCGTAGGATTACATTATGACATATGTCACATGATTAATCCAAGATGGCGGACTTCTGGTTTGAAAGGGGGCGCGGTCACAATATTTTTATGTTCTTCTTGCCACGTTGCATCTGTGTACCAAATTTTCATTTGGCTACACCAAAGTTTTTGTCAGGATGTCCCTTTGGTGAGAGCAGATATTTGGTTTGTAGCTGAGGTGTCATTGGCTTTTTTTGATCTAGACCATATCACAAAATAGTAAAATTGTGTGCCAAAGTAAAATTTTATTGTTCCTCTTCTTGGTGATTTGCCAAGAATATCCCACAGAATGGCATTAAACTTGTCTCCATGGAGTTATATTCATAGTTAGTATCTGTGGAGAAGCATGCCTTAATCATGGCATACGTTTTCCAGGATGCTTTTCAACAATATAAACATCTGTAATTATTCATTTAATATTTATAATAACATAATGCAAGTTAACTCTGGTACATTCTCTTGTAGATGTTTTATCTTTTGTGCTGCATTTTACACTAAACTAGCTGTATAGCAAATACAGGCACGTTTATTAATGTGCATTGTCTTATAAACTAATAAATAAATGAAATGAGGAAAATGTGTCTAAATCTAGATAAGTTTGCAATGTTACAAAAAACAACTCCATTTGAAAAATGTTTGTAAAGTAAAACCAACAATACATTTTAAGTGAACCTGATTTTTGAAATGTAAAACTTTTTTATTTATGTGTTTTTAGTTTATAGACCTAAATGTGACTAAAGCAAAACCCTAAAATTGCAACATTTACAAATATTGGGTTGTAGCTGCTCATAAGCTCAATATAAATGAACTGTAGACTTCTTGTGTCCGACAGGCCGGCATCAATTCTTTGCGCCACATTGTAAATAATGTTTTATTTTGTTAATTTCCTTAGATAGAATATGATTTATCTGACGCACATTGTTACTATCTCATGTTTTCACTTGTAGAAAACTGAAAACTTTTTGATGACTTGTATCTAATATGAGCAGCCTGTATTCCCTCTTCTGTGTCATGGGGCTGGTACAAAGTGGTCTCGCTGAAATCTATTTCCTTCAAACGTAAAAGAAACTCGAATATGAAAGTATGTGTCCTCTGCCTCTGACCCGGGGCCTGTGTGTGTGGCTGGATCAGGGGGCAGCGTCAAGGTTTAGAGTGAGAGCTGTGATGGAGAAAACCTAAAAAAAAAAAAAAAAAAAAAAAAAATTTAAAAGAAGCAGCTAATTTTTCTTTGATTTTAGTATGCACTTCAGGAATAGTTTAAGACCTTTCAGTATCTAATCCACACTTAAAACTATAACCAGCATTGCGATGAGATATACATTTTTGAGCAGTGTCAGGTATATTTTTTCACATCCCAAATAAACGCAGATAAACTTATTTTGGACAGCTTGAAAATATCGTCTCACATTACCTCCCATTACAGTGCTCACCTTCAGCTGGATCAGAACTTAAATTCACTTTGACCTCAACAAAGTGTGTCTGACTTCAAATGGCGAGCCCCAGGCCTGCACATAAAAGAACTGCACAAAGTCAATGGAAAGGGTTTAGGCTTCACCTCTAACATGGCTTAATTCTGGATGTATTTACTCTGATTCAAATCTGTGAAATGAACTAAGAGAAGTCAGATAGTCCGGGAGCGTTTTAGGCCATTTCACCTCGTTTTGAGTTCATGCTTGGAAAAACCTCTACTTGCAGCTATAATATAAATCTTACTTTCAGTATTAAGATGGGGATGTCAGGATTATTTGGTTTATCAATAATCATAACTACAAAATTATAACCGTGAGCATTTTTGTGGAAAAAAGTAATTTAAATCTATTCTCCAAAAGTAAACCTAAATGTAAAATGCTTTTTATCTTGCTGCTTATGCCACATTAACTTTACTTTATCATTCAGAAAGTTAAACCCATTGTAGTGTAACTCTTTAGCCAAAAAATACTTACTAAAACTCCTTACTAAAATAAAACTCAAGCTTAATTTTGTCATGTTTATTGCGCTGAACAACATGCAGCAGTACTTTGAGCATCTTCACAAACCTCACTGTTATTTGGCCTGGAAGAGCACGTCATGCCTGTTTCCTTGAATGTTGTTCCTTTGGCTGTAACCTTCCACAGTATTACATTAAATCTTGCATCTATCTCCATGGAGAATGTGCCGAAGTATGCCTTTAACTACATACTTTTACTCACAAAGGATTGGCTGTAGACCATCATTAATGATTTTAAATGTTTGGATCTCGGTTCAGTTAAAATAATCTATTGTTTCTGAAAAGTCCTGTTATATTTTTTATTTATTTTAATTTTTTTTCCCCATTTCTGATCATGTTGTTTGTGTTGCAGTGGGAACCATTCATGCAGCACTGGCAGTGTGAAGTACAATGACACCGACCCGTGTTGGGGCCCAGTCACGAGGAAGGACGCGTACAGGGTCTTTCTGGTGAGTTATGGCCCATTTTCATTTCAACGGCATCTACACACTCGCTGATGGGATTTACAAACTTTGCTCTTAAAAGTTAGTAGTTTATATGAAATCTGCTTGGTTGAAAATGTTTGTATGATGGTTTAAGTCTTGCAGAAGAGATTTGCATATGATATTAATTGATTTACATAGGGCTTAGCTTCAACCTGTTGTGTTTACAGTGTTTTTGGATCAGTGTTTCATGCTTTGAGTAGGCCGCTTCGAAATAACAATTTGCCCTTTTGGTCAAGTTATTAGTGGAGTAGCAAAGATGTTTTGCCGCTCATCCAAGAGGCTTGTTCAGTTCTGGTGAAGTGCTCATGGGACTGTGCCTTATATCTATCTGAATTGAGAAGCCAACTACCCTGAAACTATACTACACCTATTTGTTTCTGTTTATTAGCTAGCTCTATTGAATATGAATTATTTTAAGATAAGTGGTATATTTAATTGTGGCTAGTGGTCAAGTCAATAATCAATAATTATAGTAATGGGCTCTGTGCACAGCAGCATGCTAGCTAGCACACCATGTCTCAAAGCTAACAGTCACTTTTATTAAAATCAGAAAACATAAAATAAACAACTTATTAACATTCAAACTAATTAAAATAAAGACTACCCAATTGTTTTTAAATGTAGAATACTTAAGTTTGTGGTGCTGTTTTAACATTATTATTATTTTTATTATTTGCCTCAAAAATAGCATTAGCATTAGCATTGAGACACAAATATCCCTCAAGTATTCATTTTATTTGTGTAGTTTTAACATTCTGTCAGTGACATCCACCCGCAGCTCCATATCCACTACCTGATCTTTAAATATTTATTCATTTTAGCATGACTTAGCAAAAACCTCACAGAGATACAATTGGACAGGAAGTAGTGACGCTAACAGTGAAGTTGCCGGGTGCTGTTGTGCACAGAGCCAATTGTTACATGCACTTATTCTGTGGCACAGTAGAGGAAATATTAACCTTGGTATTAAATCTAACTTGGCTTTCATTGTATTGGGTGGCACAGGAAAATGCCAGCTTTAGAAGGATGCATATTGGGCTAAATCAGTGCTTTTCAATTATTTTCTATCATGCTCCCCCTATAAAGAAAATAAAATATGCCCCCCTGAAAAAATAAAATAAATGAAATGATATAATGAAATTTAATTAAATATATATATATATATATATATATATATATATATAAAAATTAATAAACATCAAATGAATAAATTAAAATTAAATAAATATTAAAATAATACATTAAAATTAAATAAATATCAAATTAGTAATTTAGCATTTTGGTACGCCACCTTATATGATGCTCAGTGCTTGCTGCTTTTAGTGACATTTACAAAGTGGATGATTGTTGGCAATATTTGGCACGTTTATGCTGAAAAAACTCCAGCGTCTTATCAGCGTGACTGAGGTGTAACGAGGTGGCGCCTTAACTTATTTGGCTTCACACTGGCCGCTGCCAACATTTTCAGACACAGCAGACACCGGTCTGTCCTCGTGTCCCACCTGAGTCACGGTGAAGCCAAGTGCTAAATACGCTTCATCAGACTTCCTCGTCTTATTTTTCGGGTGACTTTACCTCCGTCTATATCCGCCTTTCTTTTCATCCCTGTTAAAATGTTTTCCATAGTGTCTCTTTAGCAAAAGTGTTTCTTGTTCACTGCCCTGTGTCACGATCTGTTCGCTCTCCCCTGCTCTTTGCTGTGTGCTCGCTGCGTACGCCCTGCGTACAGTACTACAGTGTCATACGCGGAGTCATACACGCCCACCCCAGTATCTCACCCGCCCCACTATTTGAGAACCACTGGGCTAAATCAAGGTTTATAAGATTTTAAACATATTATTCCCTCAACATGAACTTTGACAGAGTGACATTTTAAATGATGCACGTTTGAGTTATCCATGAGTGCGTTTTTTGTGTACAGAGCTGTGAAATTAACAGATCTTTTTTGAAGATAGAAAGTTGGTGATTTCCAGTTGTCAGTGATCAGTTTGACTCTTTTTAATCAGTCCTTTGTCAGTAAAAGCGTGTGGTTTGGAGAAGAGTTCAGACTTCTTCTAACAGTTTGTGATTTTGCTTTGCTGTGTTGGTGTTACAGTGGAACTAAACACAATACAAAATCATTGTGTTTTGCTACTTAACTCTTTACGTAGTTTTTTGAAAGCATCGTCTACTGTTCCTCGTCCGCTTTGGCGAATTAAGTGCAGACAAGTACTACGTGACATCATGCAGCACTGCCCTGATTACAGCCAGGTCTGGCTGCAGTGGCAGAGTTTGAAGTGTGGATACCTGTTAGGCCAATCAGACTGTTCCTTATACCCCCCCAACCACGCTCCTCTTCCCCTCTCAAATGTGGTTGTGAGAGTTTAGGTGTTTAGTCCCGTTTAAAGGGCCTGAATTGCTCTGATATGTTTTAATGTTTTGTTTTTATTCACACATGTTTAACACACACATTTTGCATGCTCAGACTGGGTTTTTCTCTCTAAAAACTGTTACGATACCATGTTTTAAGTGCATTTTTAAACTCCATACATCTTCATTCGAATCATTTGGATTATTTCAGCCCTGGAATTGCCATTATCTACTAAACAAAAGGTAACAAGTAGCTATTAGCTTGAAAACCACCGCTTCATGACATCACAAGGGCATTTTCTGCTTTGGAGATGTAGACAGACTAATAATATAGTGTTACTCAAACATGCATGAATGAAACAAAACACAACTCCAGGTATGATTTTGATGAGGTAACAGCATTTTAACATGGCTTAAAGCTAGAATCCATTGTGTGTAATATATGACCTTTTAAAAAATCTAAGAAACTACAATTCATGCTTTGGTAGTTTTCAGAGTAGGAGCCCCTTTAATAGAGTGCTTTTGAGTGAAACCTTATGTGACAAATAGTTGAGTCTCGGTTGAGTAATGTTTGAGTTCAGACCTCTGCTCCTCCTCCTGCCCTGACCTTGGTTCTTTGTCAGTGCCAGACTCCACATGCTGCCCATCACCTGGACAAGGTTGCCAAATTTTCTGAGAGCAACAAGCATTTGGGAAAAAAGCCCAAATAAGCCTCTCGAGCCCTATAAAATAACCCACAAATAGAACTACTTAAATGTTGTGACACAGCTGAATGAGCGCTAATGAGATGTGCATATTTGTTAGCATATTTAAAGCTGGTGTTCCTGATTTTCAAACTGTGATAAATTGAACTAGTCCCCATTTCTCTCAAACTTCTTGGCACATCACTAATATTTATATGCAAGAATGATTTGGCCACTAGCACAAAATTTGGAGCAGATTTTTCAGACGGAGAAGTGAAGCAAAGTGGACGGTCCCTTGACAGCAAGTTGGCTCCAATCCCAAACGTCAGTGACTCATATGGCTCATGGCTCAAGTTTAAAATGAATAAAATGTTTTCTAATTAAATGAAGACAGCGTGAAGTGGTCTGATTTCTGCCATGATGTTCAGCTTTTACAATACATTTTCTGAGGGAAAAACAGAACTTATGAGAAAAAAGTTTGGTTTTTCAACTGGAACATCAACAATGGCTTTAAGCATTAACAACTTGTATTTGAGGAATTTCTGTATAATGTATATGGTCATTACTGAGTCTATTAACATGAAACATAACTGAATTCTTTATAAGGAAAAAGTGCCACTCGGGAGCAAGCCTGAAAGAACACAAGCTGAGACAAACTTGAAGCCCAACGCCGCTATAAGAAGCAGATGAGGTAATAGGGTTGTCAGAAGTATGCCAGTGAGAGTGTCGTATGCATAGTTGTGGTAGGACACATTATTGCTGTGTATTAACTGGCCTAACGGCAGCATGTAGAGGTTTTACAACAACAGGTCCCAGGATTGACCCTTGGGGCACCCCACAGGTCAGGGACATTTTATCTGAGAGACATTTTCCGATTTCAACAAAGTACTTCCTGTTTTCTAGATAGGACTTGAACTGCTAATCAATACCACTAACTACTAATCGAAACTAGGTACTCATTTGAGCAGGTATCAATACTAAAAAAAAGTCTGATTCCCATGACAGAAATGAATCTTTCCTGAATAACTTTAGCATGATCTTGAGCTTTGTCAGAACAAGTATAAGACCACATAGACTAGTATACGCCCATGGACCACTATGGAACCTACCTGGACGACTGAGGGGGTACACAGATATAAGGACACATGGGAATATAAAAGAAAGTACTACCGTTTAATTCTGTTGTCTATATAAAGAGTGTTGTCAATGTGGTATCGGAATCGCTAACGAGTATCAAGCCCATTCCTTAGTTTCAAAATGGACTTAGAGATTTTAGTATCGCGACAACACTACTTGGCAACTATCACCTGGACCCCCGTTGCCTTTGTCCCCTTGATCCCCCTCAGACCACCCCGCCCCCCCCTGCAGGATCTCCACCTGACCTTGAAGTGAGTCCAAACTTTGGCTTTTATGACAGAGATGAATTGTCCCCTCTGTCCAGCGATAGGCTTATATTTTACTTACACCTCTCCCTCTCCTCTGGGACCTGAAAGTTTTGGTTACACTTGCACTTGAGTCATAACTGAGTGAAAACAGAGATGCGATGAAGACTACAAGCTATTTTTAAAGGTGACCAAATTGTGTTAAAAGTACCTTACGTGATGCAATTTTACCAAAGACTTTTTGGATCGATTGGACCGGCAAGGTTTGAATTACAAGCATTTATCAGCTTTCATATAGATATTTTTAGAATCACATTTTCTGTCTGGACCTCACTGCGTGGTTCACAAAATTGCCAAAATGTCTCTGACTTAAATCAAACTTTGCCTGCGGAGGTTTATTCATTACTGGTAATTTTAAAGTCCAGTGTGTGGACTTTAAAGCTTTGGAATTTTTTTTAGATGTTATTGCACTGCTGTTGAATTAATTTTGGTACTTTAAGTCACAGTAAACATCTGGCTAAAATATTACTTCCATAGGTAGAGGACTGTAAAATTAATCGATTTGCCTCTGTGCACAGTAACACCCAGCAGCCTCACTGTTAGCGTCAGAACTTCCTGTCCAATTTTATCTCTATGAGGTTTTTGCTGAGTCATGATAAAATGAATAAATATTTAAAGATCAGGCAGTGGACAAGGAGCTGTGGGTGGATGCCACTGACAACACGGTAACACTACAAAACATAAAAATAAGTTTGTGTCTTACTCCTAACGCTAATGCTAAGAGGTCTCACACTCTAATATTTCGTTGGACCGCCTTGAGCTTTGATTACAGCACACATTCGCTGTGGCATTGTTTCGATAAGCTTCTGCAATGTCACTAAATGTATTTCCATCCAGTGTTGAATTAATTTTTAATATCATCAATGCAAGATCTTGGTGAGAGTCTGACCGCTGCACAAAGCCTTCTCTGGCACATCCCAAAGATTCTCAATGGGGTTAAGGTCTGGACTCTGTGGTGGACAATCGATTTGTGAAAATGATGTCTCATGCTCCCTGAACCACTCTTTCACAATTTGAGCCCGATGAATCCTGGCATTGTCATCTTGGAATATGCCCGTGCCATCAGGGAAGAAAAAATCCATTGATGGAATAACCTGGTCATTCAGTATATTCAGCTGACCTCATTCTTTGAGCACAGACTGTTGCTGAACCTAGACCTGACCAACTGCAGCAACCCCAACACATTTGCTTAGTTAAATCCAGGTGGCGACTTTTTTTGGCCAGGTGGTGTATAAAAATAATGGGATAGTATTTATTTTAATTAAGTAGAATTTTAATAGGTTGATTATTTAATGTTTTGACATTTTAATAAAAGTGACTGCTTTGAGACACAGTGAGCTAGCTAGCTTGCTACCATGCACAGAGCCTATTGTAATCAAGACTGAGATTCAATTCAAATAGTCAATGATCACATCTGGACCTTTTAATCTAGAGGTCTACAGCCATTCCTCTTCAGTAAAAACCTGTGGTTGGGAATAAACTTGTTCTGTGTTAAATAGTGATAACTTTAAGGTGGTTTTCACACGTTTGTGGCTCTGTGAAATGACCCCAGTGACACTAGATTTAATTTTGTTTATTTTAATTTTGGATTGGTCTTATTCACATACTCTGCGTCATTCACCTGAAACACAATGAGCAACGTGAGAGGCCATCAGCTGATCACACACGCTTGTGCTATACGTGGTAGTCTTTTCTTTCACCTGTGGCTAAATACACCATGAGAACTGTACACGCTGATGGAGGAGGAGAAAAACGTTTTGAAGGATACACAGACCCAGGCTCTCCTGCACAGATAGGGGCTGGAGGAGACTGTGGCTGATATTAAGTTGATCCAAATTGCCTCTTCAGACGAAAATATGAAACAGCTGCTCTGCTGCGCCCATTCATACAAATGTTTGTGAGCCGAGCGATTTTTTTTTTTCTCCCAATTCCAAGCACTTTTACTGTCATTGCGGACTGCGTAGGTCAGCCCGAGGTCGGCTGTGTTCACACCACACTCGTCCCGCTCCAGAGTGCGAGTGGAGCCCCTCTGAGACCTCCCATTTCAACTGCTCTTGGAGCGAAGTTCTCTTTTCAACCAAACTAATGGCAGTGTGAAAATGACCTAAGTCATTGCCAACGATTGATATTTGGGGGAAAAAATGTAAACAGACTTTTTTCCACCCACTCCTCCTGTTGATGGAGTGAGTGACAAGTGAATTCAACCAATCACAGTGACTTGTGCACTCTTGAAACAAACTGTGATCCAAGTCCTGTTAAATCGACTTTATTGAGCTTTTTGTTCCAGATTATTGTTGTTTGCAACAACAACTATGTAATCAACAAGTACCAATTTAAAATGTGACTTTAAGTGATTATTTACATGCGCTCCTGGGCAAATGAAGTACTCTCTATTAAATCACAAATGATCCAGTTAATCTCTTTGGTAAAGCGTAAAGGGGAGAGTGCTACAGAGCTGTTGGACTCCCACAGAGACTTTAAATCAGTGTTTAAACTTGTCCCTGGGTTTCAGTGGAGTGGACCTGCTCCGCTGTGCCCCGCGGCTCTGATCGTGTTTGTGGTGTTATTTTAGCCCTGGCTCCTCCGGCCTGTTCCTCACAAACTCTGTCACTTCAGCTCAGCCTCACTTTGACATTTAAGACGCTCCAATCCAAAAAGTTCACAACCAGTTTCAACTCGGAAATAATCCTCACCTGCCCCCCACCGTACACTACACACCGGTTTGGGGGAGCGGGGCAGAGGCAAAAATGCTTTTCATTTGACCAAAAAGTATATGTCTTTGTGTGCAATAAATGATTTTAGTTATTTGTCTATGGAATAATTTAAAGATTTCACTTCAAAATTTTGAACCTTTAATATAAAATAAAATAGGAAAAAAATATGTTAAGTTCAAGATTCAGTCCTTATCAATTTTAAGCTACTGTCTGTAACATAGACTGTATAAAAAAGTGGACTAAGTGATTGGGACGTCCCCCAGTGTGACGAACATTCGGCTCCAGTCAAATGAAGCTCATGGAGGCTAACAATTATAGCAGCAAATTCATAGCAACCAAAGAGCCAATCCAGAGCGAGGCTGTTGAAGGTAACGCCCCTTCCCACCCGCACCTCTGGTTTAGCAAGGAAGGGCGCTTAACAATGCTGTCAATCAAACCTGTTGCTAACGCTAATGGGAGGGACCACCGGGAAAGAAGGCCCCTGATTTCTTTGTTATTAATGTTCATATCTTGATTTACGGACAATAAAATCGAATAAACTTATCAATGGTAGCTTTAAGGTCTTTAAATGGCTGGGTCTTTTTAATGTAGAGGCCTACAGCCAATTCTGTCAGTAAAAGCATGTGGTTTGGTGCAGAGTTCAGAATTAAATTGTTTTTGTGTTAAATGGAACAGATTAAATCAATGCAAAAGTCCTGTAATGTTGGGATAGATAAATATGAGTTGAAATAGCGAGACACATTTTCCCCCATATCACTGAGCCTAGTCCTGGTCTCGTCCTGGTCTCGTCCTGGTCTCGTCCTGGTCTCGTCCTGGTCTCGTCCTGGTCTAGCCCTGGTTTTGTCATGTTTAGTCCGGGTCTAGTTCTTCTGTATTTTAGACATTATAAAGCCTTTTCTTTTCCTGCTTTAATAGATTTTAGACTTCAAGTTTAGTGCTGATTTAATCCTCAGCCCTGTCTCCAAACGGTCTTTTTAAATTCATTTAGCGCCGATCTCTTTGCGGTCCTATTCATTCCCTGACTCTTTATAATCTAATTTCTTCTAATATTTCCCTTGTGTCAAACTGACCCTCATAATTGTTGCACGATAAACCCTCCAGTCTCAACTCTGCCCTTTTACGCTCCACTTTGATTGAACAAATTATCAACAGTTTGTTTTCTCTCCCTC
The DNA here is from genome assembly GCF_009829125.3 of Periophthalmus magnuspinnatus. Taxonomy (NCBI): domain Eukaryota; kingdom Metazoa; phylum Chordata; class Actinopteri; order Gobiiformes; family Gobiidae; genus Periophthalmus; species Periophthalmus magnuspinnatus. The sequence goes on from NC_047133.1 coordinate 9,300,663, forward strand.
TCTTCTTTTCTTTTTTTAGTTCATTCACAGCTCCTACCGCGTACAGACAGACCTCAATTAAACTACGCTGCCCCCTTCTGTTCCCCATGGACTTAGTTCTCAAATATTTTTTTCTTTTTAGCTTTGGGCAATTTTGTCGCCACCACACTACGATACAACAGTATTAGCAGTAGCAGTAGCCATTTTCTCTCCTGCTGTGCGCAAACTGATATAAAATCAATGGGGTTTATAGGCTAGAGGCTATTACTGCTTACTCTGCAATGTTCACCACTTAACTTCATGCAGATGTTCCAATTATAGCCTGTCTAGTATTATGTGCCACTTCAAGCACAAGTCGTCCAAAGATTGTAAAGTAGCCCACAAGCTGATTGGTTAATTAATGAAGATTTATTCCACTGGGATAAGCTGTGACCTTGATGTACAATATAAATTTAAATGCATACAGTTTCACACTTGTTTGAATGAAGTGGCAGTTCTTTAAAACTCATTGAGTAAAATATATGCTCGTACAAAGTTAGCTGGCTGTACTTCAGTAAAGTAATAGGTTTCTTACAAGTCAATCTGGCAACACATATAGGTAATAGCTTTACCATACAACTGTAGTTGATTAATTATGTGTCAGTTTAACCTAAATGATGCTGTTTTGCTGGATGGTTAGTCTAGAAAAGGGGTTCTTAACATTTTCGATCTCGGGGTCCAACTTTTTCCATACAAAGTAACCCAGGGCCCAATCTCACATTAAGCCATATGGTTAAGAATCACTGGTCAGGAAAAATAGTGCTGTCAAAGTACTGAAAATCAGATTAATACTAAAACTAGAATCGAAACTAGATAGTCATTTGTGCCGGTATTGATACTAGAAAAGTCACTTCACAGGACAAACATGAACCTTTCCTGAATAGCTTTAGAATCATCTTGAGGTGTAACAGAACAAGTAAAACACATTGCTAGTGTAAGGCATTATTATTATTATTATGGTAATGTAAAAGAAGGTACTCTGATTTAATATTGAAAATCACATGTATGTTTTTATTATCATGGTGCTGAAACTGATATCGTGTCTTGTCCTCAGTATTAAAATAGTGTGAAACTACTAGAAAGATATGAAAGTTGCTTATTTTTTTCTATAAAGTGCATTACATAGTGTTTATTCCGGAGTAAATATCTATCATTCATGCATCGGACTGCTGTGCTACAGTTAGTCAGTGTTTTTATATCAAATAAACCAAATAAATGTTGCTATAAGTTCAGTACATTTGATATTCTGATTGTTGAATGTTTGGCTTTGACTGACACACAGTTCAATGGCGCTTTAGTCCACAAAAATCCCTATTGTTTGCCTGATGTTTTAATTAGGATTTAAAGGGTTTATGAGGACAAGATCAGAAAGAACAATGCATGCTAGCTGGAATTTTGGGAGTTTTACAAGTGAATTCATGCACATTTCTTGTTATAATGTTTCTTTGCTGATTCATATTTCTGCAACCGATCTGGTATTTATTTCTTCTGCTAGAAACAACAATACGCTTTTGTGATAGTATTTACGTAGCTACTTATTTCCCTAAATCTGATAAAGTTTTAAAATATAAGCTAGGCCGCTGTTATGATCAAGGAGGAAGTAAAAGTGGCTGTGTGGATACCTGTTTATGGCGGTGAAAAAAGCTCTCCTTGTTCGTGGATGTTATCACGCAATAAACAGAATTTTCATATATTTAATGAGGAGACTGTTGGTGATCATGGTATAACTGGGACAGAAGCAAGTCGACATCAGATCTGCAAAGAGGAGCATCACCAAAACATGTAAGTATATTGGATTTTGTGTATTTTAAAACATAATTATGAATTTTAAGCGTTTGTATTTTCCGAGGTAATGATATCAACTTTGATTATTTTAAATACCACATAATGCATTGAGTAGTTGCTCTTTTTACATACTGCTAAAATGTGTGTATTTGCTTTTAAGTAAGTAGGCTGTTTGATGTATTTTGTCTAACCTGCTCAAGGACTACAGATGGAAAGTAGTTTGCATCTCATTTATTTCAGATCAGTGTAATCTGTGTAATCCGTGCACTGTCCTTGATTTCAATAAAATAAATAACAAAATAACATGAAAACAAATGAAAGTATCTTCAAAATCTCTTAATTCTAGACAACGAGTAGGTGAAACGGTGCCTTCAAACGTTCACCCACTGTATGTCAAACCTGCAACTAAAGCTAGACTAAAACCAGAACTAAATCTACACTAGACCAAGACTAAACCAGGACTAGAACAGGAACAGTTTGAGCGCAGCGAAAGTCAGTGAATAAAATACTTTGATTCTTTTTATTCTTTAAACAAATGATATGGTTCACCTGATAATTTGCCTTCAATTTTTACACAATTGCGAAAATAAAGTCATGCTGTTGGAAAACTTTTTAAAACGCCTTCTAGAGAATACCTTTTACTATTGAGCCACATTAAAGCATTATGCTCGTGTTCAGGCTTTAAATTGGTTATTCTCGAACATTTCAGACACCACCTCTAAATGTAACTGAGTATTTCTAAGTAGGCTTAAACTAGTAGGCCTAAACTAAAACCAGTTAAGTTAAAAAGGTATAAAATATAGCTGATATTATAAAAAATGACTGGACTTTCCTGGATGACTGAGCGACTCTTCATTACATAAGACAAATTAAAACAGGAATGAACCAGAATTATGTCATCTTCTGAGCCAAACCCCAGACCACAAATGTCTATGTTAATTCATGTGTTGTGCTTTCAGTTCAAAATGTATCCGACTTTGGTGCTGTTCATCATCACCAGTGAGTTGTCTATTTTGGTTTATGGGAACACTTCATAATAACTGTACTTACCCATGCCACAATAAACCATGAACAAAGAAATCATAATGAATAAATAATTAATTAAAAAATAATTCTGGCTTGATAACTGCCCTTACCCCTTTATTAAGTAGTTACTTAGTCTGAATCATTGTTTATTCAAAATGAACAAATCGTTTATGTCTTTGTTCATCCTTTATTGAGGCTAATTAAGATATAGTTATTGTAAAGTTTTACCTGATAGAATATTTACAAGTTTATCATTTATGACTCCTAATGATTGTTTTTAGGTCTCTGTTCACTCTCGGTGGGTCATGAACGCGTGTGCCACTTTATTAATGAGACAAAACACTGGTTTGATGCCAAGAAGTTCTGCAAAGAACACTACACAGACCTGGCCACAGTGAAAGACAATGTGGGGTCTGTCCTCCCAAGTAATTCCCAGCCACATGCCTGGGTTAATGAATGCAATGAAGAAAACTCTGACATTAAGTGGAGGTGGATAGGTGGTCAGACTCTTGGCAGTAGTGAAGCGCATTGGTATCACAGCCCACCACATAACAAAAATGGGTCATGTGTGTATGTGCATCTGATTGGTAATAATTCAGTGTTGTACTGGAGCCTTGAATCCTGCTTTAAACTTGTTCCAGATGCCCGGGTCATCTGCTATAATGGTGAGTTAATTTAATTAATTATCATAGCATGAAGAGTTAGGACCTGCCTACTTTTAATTGTCTATTTTGTGAAGTTGAATTACTTTTAGCTTTGTTTCAACAACATTAGTGACATAAATTCACCATGTTGTCTGCTTCACAGGGGGGAGTTACACCGTTGTTACAGAGACAGTGCCATGGTTTCAGGCTAAGGAGCGGTGTCTTGACAAGATGCTTGTGGGGCATGACCAGTTAAGCGATTCAAAGCTTATATGTAAAATAAAAGCTAAAGGTCCGGCTCTAAAGTGGTGGATTGGTCTTTCCAGCGACCGCAAACTTGTGCAAAATGTAAATGAATCAAAATGTTCTTATTTTGATATTGAACATTCTAAATGTAAATGTACGCATTGTTTGGAACCAAAGTCTTTCATCTGCTGTGATGGTAAAACTAAAATTTACATTTCTGATTATTCTGAAGGTGATACTATGTACACATTCATGGATTTCACAACTTTTTTTCTATATAGATGACATGGTCTTGATCACAGAGAAAAAGACCTGGGAGGAGGCTCTTGTTTTTTGCAGGAAAAACTACAGCGATCTGGCCATGATGACGGACAAGGAGCAGCAGACAATGGTCCAGAATAAAGTTAAAATAGCAGAGACGGAGTTTGTTTGGGTGGGATTGCTCTATGCTTGCTTTTTCGAAGAATGGATATGGGTCAACGGTCACTGGGTCTCATCTGACAACGAAAACTGGCAAATCCGGAAGGAAAGCCATGGTTGTGGTGTTTCTGGAGCTATGCAGAAAAATCAGATGAAATGGGTCAAAAGGCCTCTTGGAGAACAGTATAATTTTGTTTGCTCTATTCATTAATGATTTAAAGTTGTTTTAACAGTAAGTTAACAGTTTAGGTTAAAGCAGAACTAAGTAACATTTTTACCTGATTAAACATCTTTGTAACTCCCCGTTATGGTTAAATATGTATTTTTGGGGTGTTCAAAATGTCTGTCGTCTCCCTCTCCTGTCTCTGGCTGGAAAACCACATCTGCAACATGGCAACAAGAGAATTCTCCTGGGAAACTCTGGCTCTTTTTTTAATATATTTGGCAACATTATATGCTTTTGTATGTGGTTGTACTGACTTATTTGAATATTAAAAAGGGGAGAACACTATTGCTAAAGTTATTTAGTTCTGGTTTAATACTGGGTGACTGTTTTACTTCCTATGCTAAATCAATATAGTGACGAGTGACAATCTTTAGTCCCACTTAATTAAAACATATATTAAATCTTTGTATAAAGATGTGCCATGACATGATTGGCATTTGCTTTCTGTTGATCCCATGGTGTGCTGTATATTTTCCCATTGGAAACCTAATTTTCATATTCAAAGCTGTATATCAGCTGATGTTACTGTGCTTTCTTCAGTAATAAAAGTCTAAATGTACGCTGTATGTTCAGTTGTGTTAACAGTTTACAGAGTTATCCAATCAAACCTTTGTTGTCACCAAATTTGTTAAAGTAAATAAAAATCTTCATCAGTTCTATTCTTCACCTGGTCAATCAGTAGTCACAGTCACAGTAAATGTATTTGTTTAGCACAGTTTATTCAAGAAGGATTAAAAGGGCTTCATGAAGGATTTGTGACGATTCAATGCAGAAAATGTCAGGTATTATATTTAGTTCATGATGATTTGCCGGGTTCTTTTGATTTTAGAATATGTCTTGAGGGACACTACTGATTTTAAATGTACTTTGAAAATAAGCATTGACCTTGAAAACTAAATGTTGCCTTTGTTATAACTAAAACAAAGCTGGTGTATCCCACTAATGCACCTTATTCCGGAAGATGCCGTGGGCACCGCCATTGTCATTGGGGTGGTATTATTTTGCATGGGGCTGTAAATAAGTTCTTTACAGACAACAGAGCCATTTTAAAGCCTTCAGAGAATTGGTGCGGTGTTGACTTGTTGGCCACATGAACTTTCAACATTTCACACAATTCAACCTACTTTATATCTTATTTTTGCAGCGGAACTTTTTTCAAATTCTCCATTGAAATGAATGGGATTCCCACCACATTATTTAATATTTTACCCGCATTAACCCTGTGTCTGGAGATCCTCGCCCACTAACCTGGAGCTTGACAGTTTTCCCCCCATAGTTTTGGTGTTGTTGTGTTTTTGGGCAATCCACTTCACCCATCTTGCCTATGGATGTATTAATGTCGTTACATGGTTGGTTGTGGTGACACTTTTGTCTATATATGACCAAGAAGTGAATGACTATAGGACTAGAAAAGCATTGCGTAATCCTGTTGTATTTTAGTTTTATTTGTTGAATAAATTGCAGTATAGTGTAATACATACAGTTGAAACCAGAAATTTACTTACTATATAAAAAGACACATGTTTTTTTTTTCTCACTGTCTGATATGAAATCAAACAAAATATTTCTTTTAGGTCAATTAGTTTTACCAAAATTATTTCTATTTCCTAAATGCCAGAATAATGAGAGAAGGATTTTTTTTTAAAGAAATTTTTCATTATTGTCTTCAAAGTCAGATGTTTACACAAATTTCATTAGTATTTTGTACCATTACCTTTAAACTGTATGACTTCAAACAAACATTTTTAAAATCCTTTCACAAGCTTCTCACAATAGTTGTTTCACTGTGGATAATGACACACTCTTACCAGCTTCAGCAGCATCTTCACAAGGTCTTTTTCTTTTGTTTTTGGGTTGATATGCACATTTCACAGCAAAGCACGTTCATCTCTGAGACACAGAACTCTCTCCTTCTTGAGCAGTATGATGGCTGCACATTCCCATGGTGTTTATAATTGCGTATAATTGTTTGAACAAATGAATGTGGCACCTTCAGGTATCTGGAAATTGCACCCAGGGATGATCCAGACTTGTGCAAGTCCACCGTTCTGTTCCTGATATCTTGACTGATTTCTTTTGACTTTCCCATGATGTTACACAAAGAGGCAGAGTGTTTCAGGTGTGCCTTCAAATACATACACATGTGTGTCTCTAACTCAAATGTTAATAATCAGAAGCTTCCAAAGACATGACATCATAATTTGGCTTTTTACAAATTGTTTAAATACATAATAATCATATTGAATGTAAGACTATGAAGAAAGTAATGATTTTTTTTTTTTTCTAAAAAAAAACAACCCAAAACTTCTCCTTATTCTGGGATTTAGCAAATAGAAATAATTTTGGTAATCCCAATTAACCTAAAACAGCAAAAGTTTAGTCTGATTTCATTTCAGAGCATATGACATGAAATGCATTTGTGTGTTTTTCTATAGTGTGCGTAAACTGGTTTCAGGTGTATGTGTGGTTGTTTATTTCATTGACTTTGGAGGCTACAGAGCTTTCAGTATATTTTTGTATTATTGTACGGTGTCCATATTGTTTTTTTAGTTGATTTAGCACAACAATAAAATTTGATTGCATTGTCTTTTTGTTTCATTTCTGTTTTAGCTCTTCAGCCTAAGAGAGCGACGAGCTCCACTGTTATGAGTCACTCAGGAGTGGTTTTATCACTCTCCTGCCAAGTAAAGGGTCGGAAGGATGACCTTCATCCCAGAACAATTCTGCCATTTTTTTAAACATCATTTAATGATTAAAATGTAATCCATTTGACTAAAAGGTTACATACTGTGGCTTTAACTTTCTTCGACTTTGTACTGATCTGAAAGTGCAAAGAATTTTGTTTAGAAATGATTTGAAATGTTAGTTCAAAAATGGCGCTAAAACAATATCGTTTTTTTCAAATAAATGTTAATAGTTAACTAGTCCATATTGTTGTCAGTAGAGTATGAGGTTTGAACATTATAAAGATGCTCAGACTCCCTTTAGACCCCTCCCCCCCGATTATAATTGCTGGTAAATCTGATACAGTACGTGGTGGACTTTCTCATTGCATTATAAGTAGTTAAAAAAAACAGCCAGAGCCCAATGGTCCTGATTTGTGCTCTGTTTTATATTTGATGTTCTCTCTGTCAGCTCTGGTGCTGGAGCGTGAGAAGCAGCAAGGGGCCGTGCAGATGGCTTATTGCAGATTATCACTGCGGGGGGGCGCTGTTACGGCTGAGATCCACAGGCGGGGTGTCCACTCCAGACAGAGGAGGGGAGGCAGTGAAGGATGCAAGGAGAGGGACTAAAGTACAGTGCCCTCCGCTAATGCTGTCACCATTACCACATATGGACAAAAAGTTGTTAAAAAAAGAAGTTATTTTAAAGGTGTACTATGTAACTTTCTCTGGCGGAGAGGCTGCCACTGGCTTCTTCATGGAGATGTTCTAGCGTAGAATATTCCACAGAATGACATTAAACTTTTCTATTGCATGAAAAAGAGTGTAAAGCGACCAGGCAAAGTTATAGGTCAGGTCTGTGCAAAGTAACCATCTCCATGGAGACATGCAGATGGAAAATCCCCATACCACCCTCCAATCAGAAGATATAAATTATTCACGGAACAATTTAATTTAATGCAATTCTAACCATGCACATTTTATACCTTAACTTATCTTAACTAAACTGTATAGAAGTGGTATTGTATGTAACTGTATTAAACATTTTCAAATTAATTTTACTTGACTATGCTTGAATGCATAGGGTTAAAACGCTAAAGCTTTGAATAATTGAATGAAGTGCTTTTTAATGTCCAGACTTTGTAATGCCCTTCACAGAGTCCACCCCTCTACGAGTCTAAGTGTGAATCCCCTTATCGCCGACTGGTAAAAGGTGATTTTAGTCTGAAATAGTGCAGTGTAAATGTGCCGAGTTCAAAATGTGGTCCTGAAGTGCGATAAAAGAGCCGTGTTATGAACAGATAGGAGGCAAGTTGGAGGTGCTACGCGTGTTCATGGACTAAAGCTTTCGTTCAGCTGAGGGTCAGTGGGTCCAAGGACGATAGCATGTGGTGGACTGCAGTCTCTAATGGCTCCGCGGTCCTACCGAGGCTCACGGACCTGTTTAAGATTCAGACAGCCTTTGTGTAATGCGATATACTGTTCATGGGTTAGACTGTGAGCGGAGGTGGTAAGTCTTTCATGAAATTGCATTGTATTTCAAATCAAATCAAACTATATAGGTGGGTCGTGAGCCTGCTTTGAGTGGGTTTGTCCATGCTTTCTACTTCTGTTTAATGTTATATTGCAGAAACGATACTTAAAGGTACACTTTTCAAGCTGAAGGGTCCAGCACCTTCCTTTTTCGACGGAGATGTTCAGTTTACTTTGCCTAGAATGTTCAAAAGTATGGTGTCTATCTCAGTATCCAAGCAGACCACGTTAAAGATCAGATCTGTGGAGAGGTGACCCAGCTCACTTCAAGGTTACAAGCCATTTTCTGAGCAATAAAAACACATTTAATGGAATAAATGATATATTTATCGGATCATTCTAGGCAAAGCTGGTATATCTCCATGGAGACAAGCAGATGACTGACCCCCCCACCAGAATTATAATTATGTTTTTCTCCATTTTATTTTTCGAACTTCCAATATTCATCCGAAACTAACTCTATAACCCATGTCTCTGTAGGATTTTGTTCCTGCCAATGCCGTCTTTATGGTCCATCTTTTGGGACCAGATCTTAAAATGGACTGACCTCCCGTGCCCTCTGCCCAAGCCCCAGATCCACTGCTTTCTTTTTAATTGCATTCTGACTCTCGGCACATTCTCAAAAGCCTGATTGATTTCTTTATCTTCCCATTTACCGCTTTCCCCCCTCCCCCTTTTTTCACCCCATAGCTCACTTTTACAATAGTTTGAAGCAAAATCACCTTTGTCGTATTAAACCCAAAGCATATTATGGCTCTTCATCGCTTTCTGCACGTGTCCTTGCCCTGTCATAAATCTTCGGTGCACGTAATTTAACCTGCCCCGTGTTTTTTTTTTTTGAAGAGAAGAAACCCATATTGCGTTCTTGTAATTAGTGGGATGTCTTGGAATAGCTGCAGAGCGTTCAAAGTCACCTGGGCCAAAGCCAATACGTTCTTATTGCTGTTCATTTTGATGTATGAGTTGACCTTTTGTTTCAATATGCAACATAAATGACTTTTGCGGTCGAAAACAATGGCAACAGGTAGGGAGTTTGCGGAAATAGATTTGAAAGTTTTTTTGTTTTAAGGATGCATTGCGTAACTTTTCTGGTGAAGAGTCGGCCATCCGTTTTTTATCGACAAAGAAAATATTTGGCATGATTGAGCTGGTGTTGTCACTCGCTTGTCTCCATGAAATTAAACAAGGTTTTATGTCATACTGTGGAAAATTCTAGGCTAAGCAATAACATCTCCATGTAGACAAGGACTTGGCAGATACTCCACCAGAACAATTACATAGTGCACCTTTAACTTTTAGATTTAGAGAATAGCATTGCGAGTTATTGTTAAAAATAGTAAGAATTTGTGTAGAGCTGATACACTATTTGACTGGGATAAGAGGCCTTGGGATCCCACTGGAGAAGCTGGAGGATGTGTCTGGGGTGAGGGAAGTCTGGGAGTCCCTGCTTAGACTGCTGCCCCCACGACCTGGCCCTGGATAAGCGGAAGAAAATGGATGGAAGGATGGAAGAGGCAACTAATAGCAACACAGTGAGAGATTAGACTCCTTGCTGAGATCTGAGGAAACACGGCCTTAGTAGATCCTTTTGTTTTTTTTCCCAAATGAGTATTATAAGAACTAAACTTACACTGAACCAGGACTAAACGAGGACTAAATGGGGCCAAAAATGTAGACCAAAATGTCATAGTAACAGGTTCTGATAGGGTAGTGCAATATGGAAAGAAAGTTATTATGTGTATCAATTGATAACAGATTTTATTCGATTTATTTCATAATTAAAAGCAAATTATAATGACTCTTAATGGTCAGTTCATGAATATAAACCAGTACTATTATACAAGACTTTCAAAATAGTTACAATTGTTCCACCAAACTCTGATAAAAGCATAAAACCATATGCTTTTATTCACAGAAGATTAAAAATACCCTTCTAAAAACTACCGAATCTCAATAGCATTAGACTTTTTGCACATTCGTATTTAAAATTTAAACAGGACCAAAGCAGGACCAAAGCAGGACCAAAGCAGGACCAAAGCAGGACCAAAGCAGGACCAAAGCAGGACCAAAGCAGGACCAAAGCAGGACCAAAGCAGTACCAAAGCAGGACCAAAGCAGGACCAAAGCAGGACCAAACCATATTTTTGTGTACTCAATCATTCCCTCCTTATGTGCTCTTATGTGACAGATAAAGCTGCCCACTCCATGAATTACAATGACAAACACATTTTGACGTTTTGAATTTGGCCCACTCCCTCGGGCCGTTCCTGTTTTGTCGCTGTCTTGTGGTCACTGAATCATTGGACATGTTATTTCCGTCATTGGAGTTTGTATGTATCTCCTGGGCCTTTACGACTGGTTTTACATTATATTTTTTTCTTTTTTTCTTGTGTAGAGTCGCGGTCGTGCTCCCTGCTGTGCTTCATCATATGTGTCATCAGCATGCAGCGATAAATAGACCCATAACTCCACGCGCTAACGGCTAATACATCAATGCCTGGTGTAAAGTCAATGGGCTGGAGTTGGGCCTGCAGTGTAGCACAAATTGAGCTAAAATGGTTTTAAATAAGCACAATTTCTCAAAAAAAAAGTCAAGTCTGAAGAATATTGTAACAAGCTTTTTATCTTTGGTTAAGGTTCATTCTGACTTTGTTTGGTGGTGTAGTGACGTGTCTTGTAGGATCACTAAACCATCACACGGTGCCTCTGCGGAAGTAGCTGAAACATGTGAAACAGGTCAACAATGTTCCTGTCTGAATCGCTAATTCTAATAAGCATTTTATATGAGAATGAAAAGTGCAAAAGTATCCCATCTGACTGAAATGATTAACCCAAATAGGTTTATCAAAAGTATTGTAAATCAGATACGAGTCAATACTAAAACCAGGCTATAGATACTGAAAATACATAAATATAAAATTGTACCTTTCCTGAACAGTTTCATCATGAGTTTTATCGGAACCAGTGTAAGAGCACATGGTGTAATAAACGAGTACTATTATATTGTGATTTTGAGTTTTTGCTATTATCTTTTTTGTATCAAAATCAATCCAATTATTGAGTGTAATTTTTAGTATGGAAATTGAGTTTGAAATGTTTGTCATGACAACACTAAACCCAAAGGATTTGTTAGCAAAATGGCAGAGTTGCTGTCACTCTTTCATCACAGCAAGAAGGCACTGGGGTTAGTTCTCTAACTTTGTGTGTTGCATTTGCATGTGCTTTTGGATAGTTTTGATGATAAATAAATTCACGATAGCGAAACTGATTCGACAATAATAAAACTTTTCTTTATTTTCTTTAATATTACCGCTTGGTCTTAAACTAGTTTTGATCCTAGACCATTCTAAAACTATTCATTAAGGGTCCTAATGTTTGTTTGTTATTTTTCCCCAATATTCATACTTGCTCAAATGAATGTTTTGCTGCAAGTTTTAGTATCAATTGATATCAATTTGTTTGTCAACCCTAGTCCTGACCAAGACTAGCTCAAGATCTGGAAATGGGTCCCCAGTTGATGCACTGCAGTTACCCACTGCTCCTAACACATTGCCCCAGTGGCATTGAAGGATGGGGCAATGCAGATGGCAAATTTCAACAAACTATCTTCACTGCAGCAGTTACTTTAAGGACACATATGCAAAATGGACTTTTTGGAGATTTTAACCATACTATAGCATTGTCCACTCCTCAAAAACATACCTAGAGTTAATTTTGGCTTCATTCATTTCAGTAATCCTCTGTGAAATTTACCTAGAGTGTTACATCACAGGTAAAATGCCTACAAAAAACAAATCATCGCCAGACTTGTTCAGAGCATTTCTGCAGTCAAATCATGTTCATTACAACTCCATGCTTATATTAACATGTCGCTGCATGTTCGTTATTGGCCAAGATGAGTTTTTCCCCATTGTAATTCCTTCTGCTGCCAGTAGATGGAACCCTCCACCATATTCCAGTATAGGGAGCATGTTGAAAAACGGTGATGCATTTTTTAAAGTTCTAAAACAATGCCAAAGGAAAGTACTCAAGAGCATGTTTAAAGGTCAACAACAATACAAATAATACATTTAATATATTTGTGTGTGTGTGTGTGTGTGTGTGTGTGTGTGTGTGTATATATATATATATATATATATATATATATATATATATATATATATATATATATATATATATATATATATATATATATATATGGGGGGGGCATCCACACTGTTTAACCGTTAGCCTCTTTAAAAATTGCAAATCGTGGAAGCTTCTTCTGGACCATTCACCCCATTACTGAAGGCCTATCAATCTCCAGTTGTATGTAGTTGGTTTTCTCCTGATTAATTTGTATGGGTGTTAATGAGGGACCAGCTCTGCCTCATTGCTTACCTCAGTCCCACCGCTCTGTCTGCAAACTCCACTGTCGTCATACGTTACATTTTATACACTCGACTCTTAATTAAAGTTAAATGGTGCATGGTGTTGTAGCTGTCTTTTTACTAGCGGCAGATGGAATGAGTCTTCAATGATGACTAAAGGACTCAATGAATGTATCTGAGGGTCAACTTTTTATGTTAACAAGATGGCAGTTTGCAGTGTGCTTTGGTAATAGCTTGTGTAAGTGTAATAAGAAAGAAACGAGAAAAAAAACAACAACAAAAAACATCATCAAAACAAATTTACCACCTAAATCTAGTTTTCATAATGTTTTTCTCTGCAAAACTGAACTAGCCAAACTAGTCAATTTTGTTTGTCAAATCCCAGACACTTAATTATGTCTAGACTGTGTAATTTTGAGGGTGTTGCCAAGGAACATTTGCTTGGGAAGGATGCTGAGCACTGTTAGTTCAGTCCTGTACTGTACTGTTCAGTACTAGAGAGCTGTCCAAGTATAGGCCTGTCAGGATAATTACTATATCGACAATACGTTTTGGGCCTCAGTATTTATCTTCTGGACTTTTTCTTTGCAAAACTGGAGAGATTTGGGGTATTTTCCATGTGATATGATAAGATTTGAGCTGTGGAGTGGTGAATAAGCTCCCTTTATGACTAATTCTTGGTATATTCTGCTGTTTGTTACAGCTCATGTTTTTTAATGGAGCAGTCTATTTAAAAATGGTTTGCCGGGATTATCTTGCATTATTTAAATCTTAATTAGTGACATAAAGTAGTTTCAATATCATAATTCATTGCAGTATTTCTCTGTAGCAATATACCACACTTCAAAATTTGCAGGTCGATCAAAGTACCACCTGAAGGAGCTTACACACCACAGTTTGAGAAACACTGTCCTATTAGTCTAAACAACCATTCCAGTGGCATCCATCGCTTCATGTATCTGTTGCAGCTTATTTTTTACACAAATCTCCTGATGTGTGTTCTACTGTGACAGGATTATCTACGTCCAGGCTGCAGTGGCACATGGATTTAGGCCTTTTCCCATTCAAATCCTATATACAAAAATATATACCATCTGTGCATGTATTTGGCTGACCTTTCGTAACAGAACTGAAAAATATGTCCATTAATTAAATAAATGGGATGTAAACATTTGCTTGCAAGATGGGAGGCAGAACACAGAATTAATCCTATCTCAATCTATTATTAATTTTCCTTTTCTATCGTCTGAATAAATGGGTTTTTAAAGACAGGAGCATTCACCATATCTAAGCCATTTAATCTTTCACGCTGGAATTGTAACTCGCTGGAGAAGTTGAAGAAATGTAATGTTATTTAAAGTTTGGTCTTAACGTTAAGCCCTTTGTTTATTAAGTATTTATTAAGACTTTTTGGAGCTTTTATCCATGTTATAGTTGTTTCCCTTCACCATTTACTCTCCTGAAATTGTATTTGGAGTGACTCGGGCATATTCGTGCAATCTTTAATCAATTATTTTCAAGACGCCATATCGCCGGTCAACCCCCGTTTTCACCCCACAGCTCATGACCACTGCTCTGTACTGACTTCATTCTCCAATTTTGTTTTCTTAATCGGTGATACATGTAAGACTCAGTAGTGCTGCGTAGTCATTTTGGTACAAATGAAAAAAAAAAGCGTCATCTGCATCTATCCATAGGAGGAGACGACTCTTTATTGTGATGCTGTTTACGATGACGTCAGCTTATATTGGACTAGGGATGGGACGATATTAAATTTTAGACTCACGATTATCGTGGCCAAATTAATCGCGATTAACGATATTATCGTGATAATTATTAACCTGTTAACGTTCCGACGGCCCGGGCCTACTTTACAACTTTACAGCAATGTACATACACTTCTGCGTCACCCGCACAAACATCAAATGAAAGCTGCGGCGCTCGTCTTTCTGGATATACAAACCATTTTCACCTGCAATCACCAGAGTGCTGACAGGAAAGACGTTTTTACAGAAAAGTCACAAAGTGTGAATCTGGACTTCACTTACCATTGAGCACTCTGGTTCTGTCAAACATCAACATATTCACACAAAGTTGGGCTCATTTGTTCCGTAAAGGTCCAGAGAATATAATCCAGTCAAGAAATGATGTCCACAAAATAAGATCCTCCATGTCCAATCTGCTGCAGGACTCCAAATATAAAATCTGCTCCGTCACTTCTTTGTCTTTCTTTAGTCGATTTCAGGCATAATAAACTTCTGACAGCGCCAACTTTGTTCCCCAGTGCTAAACACACGTGTTAGCTTGTGATTGACACCAGTGGTGGCCAATAAGGTGGGGGTTGTGGGTTACTGAGCCCGCAGACAGCGAATCAGTGCTACAGATGACTGAAAGTTTACGCCCCACTCTTCCCCTTGTAGAATCAACCAATTACATCACACACATTTAGTGACGTTTTCCCCTTACAGCCAAAGAGCAGCGGGACAGGATGACGTATCACATGCCATGGTTTTCCATAAACAGACGTACCCGGAAGAAAATGTGTACTCCTCAATGCCATGTTGTCGAAATGGACCGGTCCTTGTTGCGCCGGAAGTGACGCAAGTGCCCGTCGACAAACACTTAATTTTTTTTAATTAAGGCACTTTGGTGAATTGGGAAACGAGTGGATGCAGAAATGTGTGCATAATGGCGCATTTTACGCACTGTTGTTTTGCGTTTTAAACATGACGAAACGGACAAAACAAAGGGAGAACGTGATCGAGGACACTGTGGATGTTTGTACAAGTTAAACTAGAGGCATCTCTGACCTGGAGTGGTTCATGGCAAAGAGTCAAGATCCCACAGTGGACTCAGGAGTAAAGGACCTTATTTTTTGATGGATTGGATGCTGTTCTCGATCGGTAAGCGTGGTTTATTCTGCTATTGACTTAATTGTACGTAAAATATATCGTGTATAATCGTTAGCATTGCTTCTGTGCACATAGTGCACATTCGGACCATGCGCTCTGGCACATTGTGTTCAGCTTTATGAATTAGACTTAATTTGTCTATTGTTTAAAAGGTGTTGTTTTATTCTGCAGTTTGCATTATTGTAGGTAAAAATCTAAGATGTGCACACATTAGCGTCTCATCTGTGCGCACGGGTGAGGCGCGCGCTGGTACGTTCCTGTGGAGAGTTACGGATCAGACTTTGTTTATTGTTGATATCTGACAGAATATAGTTCAGACAGAGATAAGCACAGAAGCTACAAGTGTCATTGCTATGTCAGAGTGGGCAAACACCAGAACTAACATCTAAACGCTGTATTGGAACTGGAAACATGAGGCAGTGTGGTGCCGTAAAGGCGATTATAATCGTGCGCGATGATCGCGATTATTAAAAAATGCCACAAACGATTAATTGCGGACCTTATTTATCGCGATTAACGATATTATCGTATATCGTCCCATCCCTATATTGGACACAGCAGTTTTCTTGAAGTCGTTTTAGATGAATGATGCGATTTAAAATGTGCAAATTATGACATTATGGTCCACGGGTGTCATAGATTATAGCTATGTAGCACAGACATAAGCACAATATGTCTTTGTACCTGCATTTTCTATTTTTATCTTCAAGATTTCAAGATTTGTGTGTGAGAATGACCAAAACATAGTCAAGCGTTGAAGTTTTGTGTATAGTATAGTGTAGAATTTTGTATGTATTGAACTGGGAAATTTGGCAAGAAATATTAATTGGACACCCATGCTGCGTGCAAGGATGTCCAGTCTTCGTTCTTCTCCAGACTACATAGGAATATTTTTACACTTACCAGATCGTTTTAGCGCATTTCCTGCCTGGGATTCAGAATACACACTTCAATACTCTGCAAAGATGTGAGTCTGGTCACCGGTGAATCTCCTCATTTTCAAATGGTTGTGATTGACAGGTGGATTAGCCAATCAGGGACATGCATGGTCATAAAAAATAAAGGAAAAAAATACCACAGGAAGCTGAAAAACATGACGGTTTTCTGCAGAATCTGTAAGCGAAGCACTAAACTCTGCTAATCTGAGGTGAGATAAATTTGATTTTATTTGTAAATCATACGTGACCAATGAACTCCCTCCTCCTCCTTGAGACGCAACAGAGGTGTAGGGACCAGGTTGATATCATTCTGATGTTCTGCAAAAATATGGACTCAATATTTAATTATCTGATTGTTATCTGGTTCATCAAAAGAAAATCAATAGCTATGTTTATCATTCTCACCCATTTTAAGATAAAAATAAAATCAATGAAGTCTTTATGTTAAATTTGCTCTACTGTTTCCGCTCAGCAACCTGAAGGTCAGCCGCCTCCAAGTTTATTCTGTTGTTGTGTCCTTGGGCAAGACATTTCCCCCAGATTTAATAATAGTAACTCAAACACTCATGTTATAGACAAAAAAAACAAAAAAACAAACAAACATTATGAAACTATGATTGGTTCATGGTAAATCTGGACATTACAGGCTACAAAACATGCCCTGAGCTGATTCAGATGGAGCCGCAGATTACATTATACTCTCGGGACTTACACAATCTAAACAATTAATTGATTACTCAAAATAACTAGTTGTGAGATTAATTGATTTTGCACAGTGATTGTTATTTGCAGCTCAAGTTGTGGAGGAGGCTTTGCTCAGTTTTGTGGGTGGTTCTCTTTTACTGACAGTTTGACACTTCTTTCCTGTCAGGCTTTTTTCATCTTTATAGTGTTTTGTACATCCCAAAGCCTGATGCGTTTTAACCCATAAAGGAGGAAAGGCACTGGTCCATAGTTGAATCGTCAGCGCTCTCTTGTCCTCCAAAGCATTTGTTGTACTTTGTTGTGACATTTATGAAACTGAGCGTAAAACGTCGGCACTTTCTGTCTGCAAAGAAAAACATGCAAACTGAATATATGAGAGGGGAGATGGATGAAACGGGGACAAAGCAAAGTATTAAATGAATAAATGCATCAGAGAGTGTCATAGTGCCATTCAAGATCAGCTTTGCCATTTGCTAGAATTTTTTGTTAATGTCTCAAGCAACTATGTATTCAGATGAGGACGTTTCTGTTTTGTATTTCTTGTTTAAGTGGAATTTTCCAAGTACAAGTTAATGAATATATGGTGCAGAGGAGGGATAGTGAATATATGGTGCAGAGGAGGGAGAGTCACACCTGAAAACACATCTCAAGAGCATTTTGTAGTGGAACAGCAGGCGAAGTGCCCTGTGCAGGAAGTCACCATTCTCATCTCACTTGTGTTGTGAGGCTCAGGCAGTGAATCAATGCTTTTTGAAGACTAGATCAACAATACATGCCCGTCACGCACTGATTAAACATCACAGGGCAGACTGGTTTGGACTGGCTGTGATTCTAGATGTTTGTTTTTTTTTCTTTCATAAAGTCTTGTATTTGATCTGTCCAGCCAAAGACAAAAATATTCAGCTCACTTTTGCTTGGATAGACTTTTTCTGTGGGCTATGATCTACTCTAAACTTCACCACAGAGAAAAACTGTGGCAGCATCTGCAGCTGCCCCTCTGCTGTCCTCTGCTCTCCTCTGTGCTCCTCTGCCCTCCTATGCTCTCTCCTGTACTCCTTTTCCTTCCTCTGCGCTCCTCTGCGCTCCTCTGCGCTCCTCTGCGCTCCTCTGTGCTCCTCTGCTCTCCTCTGCGCTCCTCTGCTCTCCTCTGCTCTCCTCTGCGCTCCTCTGCTCTCCTCTGCGCTCCTCTGCGCTCCTCTGCGCTCCTCTGCTCTCCTCTGCGCTCCTCTGCTCTCCTCTGTGCTCCTCTGCTCTCCTCTGCGCTCCTCTGTGCTCCTCTGCTCTCCTCTGCGCTCCTCTGCCCTCTGCTCTCCTCGACTGTCCTCTGTGCTCCTTTGCCCTCGTTGCCTGTTTGTCATCACTCTCCACGAGGCGTGTGGCTCTTATTTGCTTTTGCAGTGTGTTTCAGGCATCAGGCCAACACACACATTGCACATGTTGAACCCACACCTCACCACATACTGAACGGCACACGTCACTGCTCTTAAAACGCTTTAACACAACTCTTACTGTGTTTTAAATAGGAGCGCGAGGCTGTGAGAGGAGAGGAAACGTGCTGGTTGGAGCAGGTTGTAGTTTCCTGCATGGAGAGAAGCAGGAGAACACCAAAACTTTCACTGCCTCTGCTGTGACTCACGTCCCTCAAAGCTAAGGGCAGTATTTCTTTTGGTCACAGAGCAGAGACATCTCTGTACTCACCAGACAGGTGCAAAAAGCCTCTTGTTTTCAGACACAGTGCTACATCCCAATTCAATAATTGCCTGAAACACTCAGCAAGAACATTTTGTAGCAGAACCGAAAGCGAAGTGCCCCACGCAGGAAGTCGCCAGGCTCGTTTCACTTGTGCACTGGTTCAGCAGATTGGAGTGTGCACTCCAGTGTGTATGTGTCCAGTGTGTGCGTTGGCCTTAAGGTCGAGAGGAGGGAGACTGAATATATCGTACAGAGAACTGAGACTGAATACAAGGAGAAAGGCAAGAGTTTAAATATTTTGTATTTTGATTTATACTTTTTTTATGAGACCTCTGCTTTGTATCAAAAATAGAAGAAAAGAAGAACAAAAATAACAGAATCTTCTGAAGTAGTTTCCCAAACAAGAAACTACATCAGACATTTATGATCAATCCAAAATGTGCAAAAATAAATGTCTAATCTAATTTGTGTAATATGAGATAATCAAATAATTATGTTAATTTGTCAATATCGCCCCCTAGTCGACCTTTTATGCATTGCTAGCTCTATTCATCTTCCCCTTTGCCCTATTTGGACTCGAGTAGTTAAACATATGCTAAAGGCCGCACATCTTCATCCAATTAGCTCTTTCAGTTTTCATCTTTGGCTTCGCACCAGCTGCTTAACAAACCATTTCCAACCATCTGACGCCACTTCCAAGTCCTCTAAATCTCCTAACCCGAGACGTGAACAAATGCCTTTTTAAACAAATCTTAAAGCGAAAGCATTTGAGCCATACCATTTGGGGCTAAAATACTGCACTGGGGTTGTCAGTCATTAATTCAACTCACTTTTCAGACCCATCTTTCTTCATAATGGGTCATTCGTTGCTGGAGATGGCTGCAGTAGATTTATGCTCTGGCTCTGAGGCTGCTCCGAACCAGGCAGAGGCAGATGGTAATAAGTTAATATATAGACACACATCACACTGCCACTATTCAGCAGAATTAGAGGCGATTATTCCTGGCCCTTCCCTCCCACTGATGCCCAGCTGTCCGTGCAGTCCAAAACAAAGTTAGGGCTGGACTCAAGCTGCGGTAGAAATGTGGACACGCTCATAAAATATTCCGAGGAGGTGGAAAAATCAACTCCGAAAGGCCAACGGGAAAGCTAAATCAGGACTTCTCTGCAAACTTTTTAATGCCCCATATATGGATTATTATGTAGTGCTTTTTAGATTGGGTAATAAAATGTACGGTGCTACTAAGCAGATAAAATACAATCAGTGGAAAGAGCTTGCACCCATAAGCCAATTTAAAGTTGCGCTGTGGAACTTTCCTAATCAAGGCTTTTTGTCTCTGTGGAGATGTGATGGTATTTCCCAGAATGTTGCACTGTATGGTATCAAATGTATCTATCTCAAGCAGGGAATGCCACCAGGTCATGTTAAAGGTCAGGTCTGTGGAGAGGCGTACGTCACCTGTAACTGAATAAATGCTAAATAAGTTTAATGACTTACTGTGGAACATTCCAGGCAAAATAATAACATGAAAACAAGCATATTAGGCGCCAATCTATAATTTCATAGTGTTATATCCATGATCATTGAAGCACAGTTTATACCAAACCTCTGAGACGGACTCCACTTTCACAATTGTACCAGATTTAGATTATTAAAAATGTTTGTTTGTCTGTTTGTAGAATTTTATGTATTGTCTCTTTATTTTTGTAAAAATGGCTACGCAACATTTTGAACCTAACCTCGTTTTTAATTCTTTCACAGAACTGCAAATTACGTAGCTGTAGGCGGATAGGTAAAGGATGCAAACACTTTTTTTTTTGACCACTCAAGCCTTGAATGCAGGACAAAACAAGAAAATTCAAACATGCATGAGTGGATTTAAATACAACTGTTACTAAGCCGTAGACGAGGAGAACAGTAATAACATAGTCCTAATTGATCTAGCGTAACATAGCGCCTGCTTTAACTTGAACCTGTCCATTTTGTGAAGTTGTATTGTTGAGTTTCTCCTGCCATTGTGTTCTATAGTGTAAAATGAGTAAATCGTTGTATGAAGAGCAAGCCTGGAGGCAGCTGCTGTTCAAATGAAACGCTGCTCTCTTTCCTGTCTGTGAGATCACACCAAGGAAGTGATGCATGATGGGAAACTGTCAACCCGCGATTGTGCTGTTAAAATGGCTCGGCAGTTTCAGTGGATGTTCAGACATGACAAACGATACAAAACATGCCCAGAGTAAAGAATAACTTGTAGGTTAAAGCTGTCGTTTGTAATTAGATTGGCTGTCCCGGTCCTGTTGTTTTTATGCATGTCACCACTAGAGGGTATCTACGTTATTTCTGTCTGATAGTGCATTCAGTTTTGATCTGACAGAAGAATAGAGCACAGGTGAGACTGAACTGAGACCAGGTGAAGGAGGAACTGGTTTGATGTCTGACATCTAGTGGTGAAAAACAAAAAATCGAATAAACTTACAGATAGTAGCTTGTGTTTTATCTTAGCATATAGATTAGCCATTAGTTTTGTCCCACTTCTATCTAGTCCTTTTCCTGCGTATGAAGTAGACACATTCACATCAAATATGAATTGTTTTGGTTTCAAGCTGGTTATCCAGTCACAAATCTCTAAAGCTGCCAAATCCTACGATCTTTATTTTTCTCTTATAGATAATGTGCATACAAGATTTATTTGTTGTCTAGGCTCCAGGAGTAATGGCCGTCCTAATGCAGAGATCATTGATTATTTTATTTTGTTTTTGTGTTTTTTCTTCAGGCTGTGTTCACTCTGCTGTTGGGACCCTTCACTTTCTTCAACGCACAGAAAACCAAATATCTTCAGATCCTCACCTCCCTCATGCGCTGGATAGGTAAGAGCTAACCTTGTGTTTAATGTCCTTGAATGAACAGTGTTTTTTTTAGTATATCTAAGCCTCTTAATTTAAGTCTACGTAAAATGGTTAGGTTAAATTAATGGAGAGAAATGGGTGATGCCACTAGGTCAAGTTACAGGTAAGATTTGTGGATTGGCAAGCCTGCTCACAGTAAGAATGCATATTTTTCCAACGTCTTTTTTTTTTAGTAGTTGTTAAATTTCTGCAAGATTAAGTTTAATGCCGTACGTTGGAGCATGTCCATGGAGACAAGCAAGTGGTAAACCCCCACTAGAAAATTTACACAGTGCACCTTTAGCATTAAGTATTTAAATCGGAAAAGGGTCACTAACCTCATTAAGTCTAGTGTCGAAAGTAGATACTCATTTGAGCAGGTATCACTACTAAAAAGTCACATTCACAGGATAGAATGAATTCCTGAATGGCTTTAGAATGATCTTGAGCTGTATCAGAACAAGCGTAAGACACATAGACTAGTATACACCCATGGACCACTACAGAACCTACTGGATGACTGAGGGATTACACAGATATAAGGCCACATGGGTATAGAAAAGAAAGTGCCATTTAATGTTGAAAATCACATTCTGTTGTTTAAAGCCAGAGTGTTTTTATTATCATCATGGTATCAGAATCGGTATTGAGTATCGAGTCTATTCCTTAGTATCAAAATCGAGTACTGTGACAATACCATTACATAATACAGTAGGCTCTCCATTTAAAGTTTTGGAATCCTGTTTTTCCCAAACGTTGCAGCCTCCTCCTCTCCTGTATAGCCCAGTTTTTGGCCTAAATCAGGGCCCATAGTAAATGCCTTGTCTCCGGCCACTCCACATTTCCATTTGGTGTCCTTTATGTCTGCTGCCTCTGTCCATCACTCCGCTCTGGTCTTTGATTCTCATCCGTCAGCGGGACAGTCCTGACAGGCCGTTCTGATTGGAGCGTCACTCACATGGAAAAGTCCCCAATAACCCCCCTGTTCCCCACTTTATTTGGTTTTGTATTCAAACCGCGGCAGCAGAATCACACCAGCACCATTTGGAGAATTACTTTTTTCATATTTGCTCAAAACAGGGCAGGAAAGTACAGTGCCTTCTGCTAGCATTGGCAGCCTGATTAGATTTCGGGTGATGTAGGTATAACTTTGTGTTCTAGTTTTGAAAAGTTATTGACCCCAAGAGAGGCCTATAGCTTTTAATTTTCTTTTTGTCGTAATTATATATTATTGTGAGCTTTAAGCCATGTTAGAATGTTGTTGCCTCCTCAAAAACATACCCAAAGTTGAGTTTTGTTTCATTCACATACGTAACCCTCTATTATTTGTCTGTCTACAGCTAAGAAGCTCAGAATGCTCTGTTCCACCTTGTGATGTCATGAAGCAGAAGTTTTCACGTTAACAGCTCCTTTTACCTTTTGTTTAGTAGAGATTGGAAATTCCAGGGCTGAAATGATATAATGATTCTAGTGAAGGTGTATGGAAGTTAACAACATACTGGAGCACTTCCTGTATTACCACATGACATCACAAGGTGCAACAGAGTATTTTCTATTTGAGGGAAGAGCTCTAAAGCTAAATATGCAGGATCTCCGTGTTAAACATGCATGAATGAAACAAAACACAACTCCAGGTATGTTTTCGATGTTTAAACAACATTATAACATATCTGAAAATGGTGTAATATGGGCCCTTTAAGGTGTATAACATTGGGCAGTTAATCAATGGATAAAAAATAAATAAATAAATACTGATCTTTATTTAACCAGGATTGGATCTGGATCTTTTAGTATAATAATAATTTGTAGTTAGAACACAAAGTGCAATGAATACTAAATAATTCTTTGCAACTTTGCAACAATTATTAACACAGTTGCCTAACAGAAAATTGAAATCTCAAATTCCTTTTCATTTGCAACAGCAGTAGCAGCAGTAGCAGTAATAAATTCTATCATGCTTAGCTGTAGTATTTAGTTAAGTAATAGGTCAATGTGATTATTTGAGGGTGACAGTAGCTCAGTTGCTAAAGTGCTGGTTCACTGATCCAAAGTTTGGTGGTTTGAATCCTGCTCTCGAACATCATAAACATTAGTTGGTGGTGTCCTTGGGCAAGGCACTTAACCCACCTCACCCCCAGTGTCTGCAGGGACTGCTGTATGAATGTGTGTGTGAATGGGTGAGTGGTTCCTTGATGTAAAGTACTTTGAGTGCTTTGAAGGTGGAAAAGCGCTATATAAAAATGTGTATTTACTTGAACACAACCTGGAGTTGTGTTTTGTTTCACATGTTTAACAGACAAGCCCTGCAGTTCTTGTCTCAAACAAAAACACTCTGTTCCACTTTGTGATTTAATGTGGTAATACAGAAAGTGCTTCCCTGTGTTTTTAAACTCCTTCACTAGAACCATTTGGATGATTTTAGCACTGGAACTGCCAATCTCTACTGAACAAAAAGGAAATGGGAGCTGTTAACTTGAAAACTAACACTTCATGACATCACAAGGTGGAACAGAGCATTTTGAGTTTTGGAGATGTAGACAGAGTAATAACCCAGAAATCACAGTTTGTTTTTTGAGGAAGTAACAACATTGTCACATGGCTTAAATCTTACAAGAATAAATTTTGGGTAATATAGGAGCTTTAAGTAATAATTAGTCAACGTAATTAACCAAGTACTTCGTAGATATGTTCTACTCCTTCTTTGAATGACACTACTACATTGGCTCACCCACAGCCCTATCCGATGTCCCTGTCGCCCCCGTTCACCTCTCGCTGTCGGATTCAAAATGGCCTCCACGTCCAGGCTTCAGGAGGATGGGGGATTTACTGATAAGCCCAGAGGATTTCCTATATTTTAGTTAATGCTTCAAATCCAATGGAGAGACGCGAGGATTGATGTGACGAATAGGATTTGGTGTAACTGTATCGGCCCGGCTCAGATGATGAACACAAATCTGTCGGTTATCGTGATGGAGGTGCCTTAAGCCGACAGCACACACTTAGGTCCATTGTTGATTTATTATTTTGTTTTTTTATATACAGTTTTGGATTTAGGTTCTCTAAGATTGCCTTTATTTGAAAATATTGCGCTTTCAGGGAGACTTAAAGGGCCTGTATCTGATTTGTTTCCCCCTGTATTTCATCAAAATTCTGTCTTTTGTCTTTCCCCTGTACAAATATATTATGTAAGCAGATCTCGAAGTCAAAATGAGTCAGCTCTGTACATCTGCATCTAATTATGAGGCGTTTTATTGACGATAATCATAGTTAGCATGCTAGTTGTTGTTAGCTTTAACATGAGGATGGTGAATAATTGGGATGCTCTGAAGATCTCAAAAGATGAGGTGTAACGCATAGGTGTTTTTTCTTTTTTTTCTTTTTAACCAGTTATCAACTCAAGTGTTAGTAAATTCTGTACTGCTCAGCTTCACCATTAGCTAAAGTATTCGATGTTGCTAACTTGCTAACTTTCTCATTGTAGCTACATGGCATTTCATTGTATTGACACGTTTGACTGGTGTAATAGACTCGTGTATCCTGTCACTGCCCCTCTGCCTCTCAAACCATAGTACTTCCAATTACCCCGTTGACACTTCCTCATTTACATCCTGGTATCGATGAGTCTTTTTAACGAGGCGTTCGAGTTCCTATTAAAAGGAGCCCTCGGGTGAATCGGGTTGTGTTCGCTGACCTCATTGCTAGTTGAATCCATAGTCATTTCCTTAAGCTGGTAATTACTCCTCAACTTGCTTCGGTTTACCTTTGACCTCCTGTTTACGACAGCAACTCAGTCCGATTGGTTAATTAACAAAGGTTACATGCTTTTCTACAGATGTTTGCATTTAAATGATAATTCTGTCCCATGGTGCATTGCCCTTTCCTATTATTTCTATCCAGATGTTGAGGGCTTGTTTACGTTGTTACACTGATTGACTTATGATATGTAATAATCCCGTTCAATTGATATGAATCTGCATAAATATTCATTATAATTAGTTTGGGGTCAGTGTCAGGGCAACGTTTATCCTGTTGAGTTTATCTCCAGATGATTCAATTATACAGAAAATATATGAGCTTCATTCTGTACTTCTGCTAGAGATAGTATACTGGCATCGGGGCTTAGATATTTCATCATTGAATAGAATATATGCAAAAATATGCCAGAAGCAATTTTCCCAAACTATCCAGAGTTATGTAGCTGCAACTAATGATGCAAGTATATGTTGGCTGTTGACAAGACTCTTTGGTTATTTATTTTAATTAGGCAACATCAACATTTTAGTTTTAATTTTATAACAAAATGTCAGTATTTGAATTTAAATGTTTGCTATCAAATACAAAAAGTGTAAAAATGTAATCGTCCATAGTCTGCACTCTGCTCCAAACCACATGCTAGTCCAATGGCACTGGAGTAGAAAGTCAAGGCTCCAGACTGCGACCAAATGCTCACTTTTTGACCTTATTTTTAGTGTCTATGAGTATTTTTTTCAAGCACTCGTACATGTGCAACCAGATTTTTTTTTGTTATTTATTGGGGTAACAGTTTCAGTGATGTTAAGCGCTTAGTATTTGCATTATATCTATTTCTTTGAATTATAACTTTGCCTCCTCTCTAGTCCCGCAGCAGCAGCAGACACAGCTGAGCTCAGGCCGGGTCTGTGTGGAGTCTGTGTGCTTATAGGAGCGCTCAGTGCCGAGTGTGACCTGCAGACATCTCTGGTATCTGTCCGTGATTTACGCCAGTCCGCTCACTTCCTCTGTGACTTTTTTAATCACTGAAGTTTTACAGCCTGCTCAAGAGGAACTTTAGTAAAACAAACGAGCGCAGTAACCTTTATAAACTCACTCCACAAACTGTCCCCACAGTGGACAAGGGCGGGGACTGCACTTTCACTGATAAAAGGGAAGCTAAGGAGCTAAGTGTGTTAGCATGAGACACTGACTCCTTTAAGATGATGGAGGAGTAGAGAATACACTGTTATATATAAGTCAAACTACGTATGAATAATGAGAAATTCTTATTCAATTCTATAGTAAACTTATATTTACTCAGTATATGATTTAGAGACGGACCAGTTTTACAGATGACTTACTTTTTGCTTCCAGCTCATGAATGAATCTGCCTGAATCAAACATATATTAGCTGGTTACATTACAATTAATAAAGCCTATAAATTAGGCTTATAATATTGTCAATTTTTTTTATTTTTTTTAAATCTGTTTTTATTTTTGCACTTGTTTCATGAATCCTAAAGTCGTCTTCTCTGAGCACTCAAAAATAATCAGTTTGCCAGGATTGTTTCGTCATAGGTAAAAATCCAGACTTTTCTGCAAATTTTAAGTCCATAAACCATCACGGGGCTCATTCTGTGGTCAAATTGTGTTCAGAGTGACCGCATGGCTCCATTTGCATTCACCGGGGGCAAGATCTTCATTTGTTTTATTTGTTTATCTTAATTATTGATCCACAAAATGAAAAAAGCATTACGTTCCGTTTTAATTTTTTCCTCCCCAATTCTTCAACTTTCTGCTGTTTTGAAAGCGTCATCCATCTCTTTTGTGACCATTTCCTCTTCATTAGTGTAGGCTGAGGTCCCTGCTCCCCACTGCTCTTATGACTGGCTCTAGTGGGTTTTTCAGATCAGCCACAACCTTGTTTAGACCTCAGCCTTGGTTCAGCTCTGGCCTGTCTCTCTGCTCTGGGGTCATTAAGACTTCACCACAAGGTCACTGTCATCTGTGTCCAGGTGTGATCAATCAAAATGGCCGCCGGCGTGTGGCGTGAAGGAGCCGTTGTTGCTTTTCCTGGGTTAAAATAGGGAGTAATGGACAAAGGGGGATCAACATGGGGAAACCAGGACTGGACCAGGACTAAACCAGTATGAGGACTAACATAAGACGCAATCATGACTAAACCAGGTCTGAGCCATGACTACTTCTTAATCTGGACTAAAACCCAAACTAAAACCAGGAAAGACATGACTGAATAACAGCTAAACCAGAGCTCAGGATTGAATCAGGACTAAACCAGGACTAAACCAGACATGAACCAGGATTACAATAGGTCTGAACTAGGACTAAAGTTAGACTGAATTTGGACTTAATCAGGGCTGAACCAGACTGAACCAAGACTGCCCAAGAAGTACACCAGGACTTGAAATGAACCAGGACTGAATCAAAGTTAAAACAGGACTAAAACCAGGACTAACATCAGAGCTAAAACCAGGACTAAAACAGGACTGTACCAAGTCTACACTGAGAATGAAACTAGACTGGACCAGAACTGAGCCGGGACTACAACGGGACTAAAGCAGGACTGAACCAAGACTACACTGAGAATGAAACCAGGGCTGAAACCAGGGCTGAAACGGGGCTAAAACCAGGGCTAAAACCAGGACTAAAACCAGGAATACACCGGGGCTGACCCAAGATTAAACAAAACCCACACTGGGACTAAAAGGTGTGTAGTAGTGGAGGACAGACGGCCAGTGCTCTGTGGAGATGACTCATCTAGAGTGTGAATGAACAGAGCTGTAGAGACTGACACAGTGAAAACAAGATGGTGGCTTCATTCAGAGCAGCTGTTGAACAAGACGACAGGATGAAAATGACAACTACAAAGCCCGGAGTTGTCCTGTCACAATAACACATTTTGAAGTGCGATGAATATATAGACGATAGATGATAATATTGAAACTAAATTACGCCACTAACACAATAAACGTAAAGCCAGTTTATCCCCAAAAACTAAAAAAAAAGACCTATAATAAGTTAATACCAGATTGAAACACTTCTGTAGTTAGTTTGCATCAGCATAGTGAGTAATATAAGCTATTTAATCAACCCTCTATACTTCAGATCTTATTGTAGCACAGAGAAATAACAAAACAAAAAAAAATCCTGTGTAGTACAAAGAAAAAGCACCCCAATATTGACCCCAAAAACAAAATACTGTACATTTATCATGTATTGATAAGTTGATATAGTCGCGACAGGCCTAGTTTGCAGGTTGGAGTTTTAACTTTATTAACTCCCATTATATCTAAGGCAGTGACCAGAGAACTGGAGATGCTACTTGGATGAAAATAAAAAAACAACTTTTGTTCAGCTGACAGAACTCAACTTGAGCAATCCCTCTGTTATGGTTTGTCAACGTAAAAAAACAATCGGATACAGGTAACTTTTGTGGTGGGGGGTTTGCCACCTGGTTGTATCCATGGAGATGTTATTACTTTGCCATAACTATTCCATAGTACGGCATTAAACTCATCCATCAAGCAAAACATGCATACCGTGAGTGGGGTCGCCTCTCCACGGATCTGACAGATGTAACTTGGCCTGTTGGCGTCACCTATGTTGATGGCAGTTAAGTTTAATGCCATACCGCGGGCAGGGCAGAAAGAGCAATAACATCTCCATGAAGGTAAGAGAAGAAGAAAGTTGGCATCTCGATGGTAGTCAAGTTAATCATGGAACATTCTAGAGCAGGCAACGCAATGACATCTCCATGGAAACGTTAAGAGATGTTACATAGTCCCGCTTTCACAACACAATCGAAAGGCATCACTATGATAAAACGTTGGTCTAGTTGACAGAATTCAAATTTCTTTAGCGATGCCTCCATTATGGTTCCCGAAAGAATCAAGTGCGGGGTCTTTAAAGGTGCACTGCGTAACTTTCTGATTAGGGGTTTGCTGCCTGTGTGTCTCCATGGAGATGTTATTGCTTTGCCTGTCAGTATTTCACAGTATATCATTAAACTCATCCATCAAGCAAGCCATGCATTCCTACTTTGAGGGGGGGTCACTTTGCTACAGATCTGACATGTATCTTGTTTTGTTGGCGTCTCGATGGTAGTCAAGTTGAATCATGGAACATTCTAGAGCAGCCAATGCATTAACATCTCCATGGAAACGTTAAGAGAAGTTACAAAGTGCCCTTTTAACAGTACAATCAAAAGGCTTCACTTCATCTTTGATTTAGCTTAGCTGCATTGTAAGCCCTCCGCTCTTTCTCTCATCTCTTTCCTCCTCTCCTGCTGACCGATAATAAGCTTGTGGTTGTAAAGAAAGCCCCCAGAGCCATAAGATCTGGACAGGTTTAGATTAAAATAATGTTTACGACACATATGCAGCTCTACATGTTACGTGAACGCGCTTTGAATAACGCCTCCAGCCCACGTTGCCGTTCCTCTGTAAATAAAGGCAACCAAAGCAGCTACAATGAGATTCACAGCTATAGATGCGGCGTAATAAACTAGTCCCCCGGTCGTGATTTGCCCAGCGCAAGCCAATGACAAATGGTTTTATTATAGTCCTTACACGTTGGTGGTCCTTCGATCCCCTCCAAATGATTGAGTCGGAATTGCTTTGGATTATAATGCATGCTCGTAAGTAAGATAAATTAGCCGCCTGACAATAATTAGCATAAATCCTTGTGGAGTCAAGGTAGGGTAAAGATGCACTTTTAGCATTCAGTGGACATGTAAAGTGAACTGGAAACAAATCAAAGTATTCGGTAATAAAAATAGTCTTCATCAAATCTGCTAATCAGTGGGGGAACATAAAGAAGAAAAGTAGTACTGTACTCTTAACATTTAAGAGAAGGTATCTGTACTTTCTACTCCACTACATGTTTGAACTGGACTGAAAAGTAAAAAGTACTTTTCATGTGATTTGAGGGATTATTTTTACCATGTTTGTAGTAACATCCTGACTAAAATTTTTGAGTTCAAGCTTCAGCTTTGAGCAAACAAAAATAAATATACTACATTCATGAGACACATTAGGAAATTGATTCATATTCCAATTGTTGACCATAATATGCATCATTTTGAATCAATATCACTACATTTACACTTTAACAAATGAACAACACTTTTACTTTTTACTCTTAAAGTGCATTTTTAAACAAGTACCTAAATACTTTTACTTAAGCAGCTTTATTCTTACTTTTACTTGAGTAACTTTTTACCTTGTATTTGTACTTTTACTGAACAAATTTGAGTACTTCACCAGAAAATGCACCTGCACATTTAATGCCCCTAAAAATATTACTTGTACAATCTGATCTTAATTCTTATCTGACAAAAAATAGTCTATTTTTCAAAGTCGTTTAGCCTCACAGAGTCATATTTTTCAGTCTTTTACCCGCTGGTGGTTGTAAAGGCATTAGCAGCAGTAGAGATGAAGGCGACACAGTGACGAATGGGAGGCTCAGGCCAAAACTATGTCCTGCCTCTGGACAAAGATGGAGCAGTAGAGCGCTCAGAAGGCTGTTAACAGCACCAGTTTATAACACTCAGGTACTTCTACAACCAAAGGAGTTTAATGGGACATTTTTGATTTATTCTGGCCTTCTAAAAACTGTATGTCAAATTAATTATAACTGATTTTGACAAAAAATTGGGATTAAAACAGGTCTAAACCTGGACTAGACCAGAACTAAACAATAACTAGAACAATCCATATCATGACTAAAACGGTCTAAATGTAGGACCTTAGAAAGAAGTGTGAACACATTCTTAGATCATTTAATGACCATTTAATTTCCCCAGATTCAAAGACCAAAGCTAGTTGTCACACTAACCCAAAGGGACTCTATAATAAAGTGTCATATCGCAATAGGACCTTCATGACTAAATAAAAATAAAAAAAGTAAAAATGCGGAAGTTGCCAGTTTGGTAATTGTGTAGAATAAAAATAAATAAAAATAAGCACATGAATAAATCAGAATTAAACGAAGGCTAAACCAAGTCTAAAACTAGATTTGATCCAATGTCATTTTGTGGGATCCGATCCAATTCTGATCCTTGGCCTCAGAGTAGTTGCCAATACAGAGTCCATGTCTGATACTGCAGTATGTGGATAAAAGCTCCTCAGAGCACATGGCTAATGATGCATGATTAACAAAGTCCGTGTTAGCACAGTCCTCTGTTATTTTACCAACGTTTGCTTCCACTCCAAAGACTACATGATATGAATGAATGAATCTCTTCTGTCATTATTAGTACTTCTGTAGTCTGCAGAGCCTCCACAGTTTGTATTTAAAAGGGCTCATATTACTCTATTTTCTATCTATTTTATAATGTTGTTTCCTCATCACAAACAGACCTGGAGTTGTGTTTTGTTTCGTTCACACATATTTAACACACAAATGCATTTTTAGGGTATGTTTTTCTCTCAAACTGAAAACCCCACTGTGTTTTTAAACTCCATATACTTCACTTGAATAATTTGGTAGTTCCAGGGTCGAAACTAACCAGTCTCTACGAAACAATAGGTAAAAGGTAGCCGTTAACTTTCGCTTCATGACATCACAAGGTGGAACAGAGCATTTTGAGCTTTGTTGATGTAGAGAGACTAATGGCGCTAGCGTAAATTCAGCCTGTAAGACCTAACTGCGCTCCCATCTACTGCTTCTCCACGATTTACCTGCTCCTCAGCCTTCATCTCCTCAGTCCACTCCTCTTTGTCCAATCAGCGCCCAGTCTGTCAAATTTACACCCCCCACTACAGATGCGCGGCCGCTTCAGTTTGCGCCACGCCCCGCCTCCTACTCAGCACCGCCTCTCTCATTATCCCCTCTCTTCAGCTTCACCTCTACCATTTCCAGTGTCCAGAGCTTGAGGGGAAGACATCTCCTAAACGTAATCAAACCGGCCACGCTCTTCATCGCAGTGTCTTCTGCCGGGGTCTGAGCCCCAAAGATAACTCATTCAATAAAACCTATAAATACTTTTTTCTTCGTGTCTGTCTGAGCCTCTCTAGGTCGAAATAATGCAGGGTTACTCAAACATGTGTGAATGAAGCAAAACACAACTCCAGGTATGTTTTTGATGAGGTATCCACATGGCTAAAAGCTGGCAAGAGTCATGTTTACGTAATGTAGGACTTTTAAGCTGCTATGGGCTTAGCAGTAGCATTAGCCACAAGCAGCAAAAGCTATCTAAAACCAGACTGGACCAGACCTAAACCAGGACAAGGACAGAATCTGGACCAAAACAGCACTTCAAGGTCCTGTGCCAGATCTTTTCCCCATGTATTTCACTAAAAATATCCCCAATACAGATATTTTGTATAAACAAGGTCAAAATATGTTCTATGCGCGTTGGCATGCTAGCTGTTGTGACGTCAAAACTCCGCTCTGGCCTCTGAGAGTTGTGAATAGTGCTTATAAACTCAACTGCAATGAATAATTAGGATGGTTGGAAGGCATAAGGTAAGCGAGGAATAACTTTGGACCACTGCAAACAGTTTAAAGTGAACATATTATATTTTTTCACATGTTTAACACAGTAAAAATCTGATACCGCGTCTTTAAAATGTGTTGACAGCAGGTCAGGAAACAATATAAGCTGTTTTATCCCCTGCTTTGCCTTTCTGTCAATGGTATGATGCATTAGTTTGCCCAGATAGTTTTGTCCACAGTTTCCTCTTCATGTCCTTGCTGAGTTGGTTCGCTGCCCGTGAATTTGACCTCTTTTTGTAATAGGGTTTAAGGTTGTACTGGAGGTTTGATGCAGCTGGACTAGAGCCAAAGATCCATTAAATATTAAAGTCTTTCTTGGCCACAGGTTTAGGGCTGATTCAAAGCCGGTACAGAGGAGGAAGAGGAGGAAGAGGAGGTTGTAAAATGGTTCATGCTATTCATCTTTCTCCTACAATACGCCATAACCTTTTGCATATTCACGACCGCAGACATGTTTAGAGGTTATTTATTTCTACGGCTGCGGTGACTTTTGCGTTATAGAGATGAAAATGCTTTGGGTAATAAGGCAGCGTAAGGTTCTTTTATTCTTTGCAGAGATTGATAAAGCAAGGGTCTCAAACTTAAAGCAACACTAACTTTCTGGAGGTGGGTTGTCAACTGTATAATAACATGAGAATAGAAAGTTAAAACCATACTTTGGAACATTCTCCGTGGAGATAGATGTTTTACTGTTATAGCCAAAGCAACATCATCCATGGAAACAAGCAGGAGGAGGGCGTCAGCTAAACCAAATAAGAGTCAGGCTTGTGGAAATGCAGTCTAACTGGAGGCACTCCTCTGTTTGAAGATCTGTTACTCCAGTTAGACTTTATTGTTAGTTTTGTTTTAACACAATCTGACTATAAAAAACTAACTTAGAAACTATGAGATGTGAGCTGATTTGTGCTGTTAAACAAGTCCCTCTTGCATAAAATTACAGTCACAAGCTAGCTAGCATTAGCCAGACGTTTTTTTCAGTTGCCTTTAAAGGGAACTATTATAATGAATAAATTATTTCAGTGCTAAAGCATTAAAACAGTGTTCAAGCCGATATGTAACTTCATTAAACAGTATTCAAACTAATAAATGAATTCAGTGTTTTGATATATGTGTGATGCAGAAGAAGCTTTATTACTTGATTTACCCTTCATCCTTCTCATCCTTTTTGGAGAAATCAACCACCTAAACATGGCCAGGATCCGTGTTTATCACAGGCTCTTGAAGATGTGTCGGTTTGAATACATTTTGTATTTTTTTCTTGAGTTTTCAGACGATCTGAAAACTTACCAGGCTGTGTTTGCGAATGTGTGCATTGTGTGACCATGGCAACTGCTGAACATTTCGCCACAGACATGCATGATTCCCCCAGCCACCCCTTTATGTTTCCTTATGTAATATGGTCCTGAATGAGTATGAGGCCAGTGGTGCAAAGTCTGTTTTTAAACTTTCTATCACTGCGTATAGACCTGAGAATGTACAGGATAAGCATATAAAAGTAAAGTTAATGTGAATATGCTCTAATGAAATCCCATTTGCTTGATTTGGCTCACGTCAGCTCCTCATCTGCCAGGCCAGATGCTTCACTGTTACGCCAAACCATCTGTAGGTATCCGCAGAACGTGTTTGAATACTAAGACTGCAACACCATTGGTCCATTTATATGCTCTTCCCTGTTTGTGAATACTGAGAATACGCTTAGATCAGTACTTCATCAACTGTGGTTCGTGCAAGTTCAAATATTACTGAATTTTTTATTTTTATTTTTATCCTCCTCTGGGTTAGTCTTGGTTTAGAACTAGTATAGCAATTGTGTAGCCCTTTACTAGACTTGGTTTAACCTTCATTTAACCCACAGACTGTATAAAAAAGTGGACCAAGGGAGTAGCGTTCAACTTCAGCCAAATGAAGCTCGTTCTAGCAGTTATAGGGACAAATTTGGAGCCGAATTCCATATTTGCAATTCCGACCGCGAGAATCATAACAACCAAAGAGCCAATCCAGAGCGAGGCTGATGAAGGTAACACCCCTTCTCGCCAACACACCGCTTGTTTAATGTGGAGCAGGCACTTAACAACACTGTCAGTCAAACCTGTTGCCAATTCTAGCGGGAGTGACGTCGGAGGAAAGAAGGCGCCTGATCTGTCTGTTATCAATATTCATGTCTTGAATCATGACAAAATAGCAAAATAAAAACACCAGGATCATGTAGAGTGGGTTAATATGAGTCGATGGAGCCCGAAGCGGGTCCATGATCACTTCCTATTTGGAATGCGGCGGCTAGCAGGTGAGCTCTGTCAATTTATATACAGTATACAGTCTATGGCAGCGGTGTCCAAATGTTTCTCATTAAGGGCCACATATAAAAACACAAAGCTGAGGGCCGATTGAGGGCCATAGACTGGTCACCAATACAGTGAAAATCTTTGTTATTATTATAAGTTGCACTGAATCACTAGACCTCTATTCATGCTGACATCCTCAAAGGGACACATTAAATATTTGAGATGGGCAGTAAGTATATTTTTGAAATATACAGTAAAAAGTACTGTTTAAGGTAACATGGGACAATTCACCTAGAAGCTTGAGGGCCAAGAAAAATTGGTCTGAGGGCTGCATTTTGCCCCTGGGCATGCCTGGTCTATGGTTTAGTCCTAAAAAATCCCTGTTTTAGAACTGACAAATATTTAGTAATTGATATAGGAGTTTCTGTGCTGTGCCAGCCTCACACTGCCAGCTCAGTCCTTGGTTTTGTTTTACCCAACCAGTTCAATCGATTTGAAGATATATATATTTTTAACAATCATATTTTTTGTTCCATGTAATGCCGATCAGCTTTTACCATTACTGGTGAAACTCCGAAATATTCATATGAAATCTTGAGAGTAGTTTCTTTCTTCATAATATGTGCCCTGTAATTAAGCAAACAATCATGGTCTTTGTAGTTTTCTTCTGCTGAAAAAACAAAAATACAATATTTATCGGCGCATACACTTCAAATTAAATGCCTCAATTCACCTTTTTAAATGCACATATTTTCAAACTTAAGCTAATCCATTATAAACTGCATACTCCAAATATTATTTTTGAGACCGCACCTGAGAAATAATTCAATTTTACACATTTTCATTTCAAATTTCATGGAAAAACCTCATTAAATATCCTCCGCTCTCTTTCCCCCCGTCCCCTTTATTTATTTGGGTCAGTCCCGGACAGTATGGTGACATTAACGTACATTAAATTGGTTCTGAGTTCACGTGTCAGTTTGGATTCTCGGCTCAGTTCATGATGAAAGAGAGTATGGTGCGTTCGCTGCCCCCTCACAGTGTCAGATCTTCCAGCGTCTCGTTCATGGCGCGTTATCAGGTGTCAGTCTATAGTAAATGCATTAGAGTCAGGAGCAGCTGAGGGACACACCTGGATTGGGGACATTTGTGTTCCAAGATAATGGTGGAACTGGAGAAAAATCTATTCCGGGAGCAAATGTTTTGTAATTCCCAAAGCAAATTGTATTGTATTCCCATAGTGTAGTTTTATTTTGGGGAATATTGTCCAACTTTTTCCCTACATTTGAAAATATTTATTCTTCAAAAACACTTTTTAATAGTTTATTTCATTTATTTTTATCATTAGTTACTCATTATGTTATAGTGATTATTTAGCAGACTGAACCTAAAGGCCCAGATTACGCCATTTTCTGATCTATGTTATCATGTTTTTTCATAAACGTAACTGGAGTTATGTTTTGTTTCATTCACACATGTTTAACACACAAATCCTGCATATTTAGTCCGAGTTCTTCTCTCAAACTGAAAAATGATGTCATGTGGTAATACAGGAAGTGCTCCACTGTATTGTTAAACTCCATGCACCTTCACTAGAATCATTTGGATTAGAGACACATCACTTTATATCTCTTTATTTGCTGATATATCTCGCTAATATTTGGACTTTTTTAGCATATTTGCTTTTGCCCTTAAATCTCCATCCAATCTGCTGTCTGAAGAATACACACAAAACTTCATATTAACATTTAAATATAAAGAGAGAGCTGCACAAAACGTGACTACAGCCCTCTTATAGGTTTATAGTAAAAAAAAAAAAGGGCTTGGGGGGAGTTTGTAGTAAATTAAAATGTCATAATTTGGGGAAAATGATCACAATCGGACCCACATATTGGCCCAAAAGTATTGGCAGAAGTAATTGGCAATCGGTTGATCTGGATTCTAACCAGTCTGTATTGGCATCGGCCATGAAAACATCTATATCGGTTGATCTTAAATTTGGATAATTTCAGCGCTGGAATTACCAGTCTCTCTTGAATTTAAGGTAAAAGTTAGCTACCACTACATGACATCACAAGGTGGAACCGAGCATTTTGAGCTTTGGAAATGTAGACAGACTAATAATAAATAATACTCAAACATGTGCGACTGAAACAAAACGCAACTCCGGGTCTGTTTTTGAGGAGGTAATAACATTGTAACATGGCTTAAAGCTCACAAGAGTCAATTTAACATTCAACATAAACTGAAAAGTCAGTATGTATCCTATGCCGTATGTTTTAATGTGTTTTTTCATCTTGCTTTTTTAAAAATCACAAAAAAAAGATATTGTTAAAGAAATAATGAGTTAATCTAACCCTTCTCTTCTCTTGTGTCTCCGCAGCCTTCACCATGATGATCATCTTGGCTCTGATCAGTATCGGTAAGGGTTCGGGCGATGGTCACCCTCCCGTCGCCTCTCTATCGGGCGTTCCTAACCTGTTCGGAGTCTGCGTTTACTCTTTTATGTGTCAGCACTCCCTCCCCTCTCTCATCACACCAATCTCCAACAAAAAACACGTGGGGACCTTCGTTTTCGCCGACTACACCCTCATTTTGGGCTTCTATGTCTTACTCTCCTTCACCGCAATCTTTTGTTTCGATAGCTCCTTCCTTCATGACATGTACACGCTCAACTTCACTGATAACTGCAACGTTTTGGATATCCCATTTTTGCGATACTTCTTGGGACTATTCCCAGTGTTCACGATAAGCACGAACTTCCCCATTATCGCCGTCACGCTGCGCAACAACTGGAAGACGCTTTTCCACCGAGAGGGAGGGACGTATCCATGGATCGTCGACCGGATCGTGTTCCCGCTGATTACTCTAGTGCCCCCGGTGGTCGTGGCGTTTTGTACACATAATCTGGAGTCTTTGGTTGGAATTACCGGGGCATACGCTGGTACGGGAATTCAGTACGTGATTCCGGCTTGTTTAGTGTACTATTCGAGGAGACATCTGGAGCCGGTAATGGGGAGGGATGCAGTGAATAAGCACCAGTCCCCCTTTAGACATGCCTTCTGGGTTTGGTTTGTTTTGGTGTGGGCTGCGTCCTGTCTCATGTTTGTAACTGCTAATATTATTCTCACAGACACCAAGAAATGAGAGATTAAAGAAGTCTATATTTTAATTTTAATTTTATTCTGCTCATTTATGGATTTTTTGGGGAGTTTCACTAATGTATAATTTGGTTCGCTTCAACTTGTTAAAGGCCTGTACCTGATTTTTACTGTTGTAGCATCCTAATTATTTACCCTGAGGAGTTTATAAGCACTTTTCTAGCATGCTAACATGCACTTCCTGATTGTCAGACTATAAAATGCTTTCAAATTAGAGTCAGACAGCATGCAGCAGACTTATTTTGACCGCAACAGCTGCTTATACAATATATCTTTACTGGAGTAAGGTAAATTTAGCTCAAATACAGGTGAAAAAAAAATCTGGTACAGGACCTTTAAGATTTTTAAAGGTGCACGATGTCACTTTTCACCTGTCTCTATAGAAATGTTATCTCATTGTCTAGAATATTCCGCAATATAGCACTAAACTTAACTATATTCTATGAAGACAATCAGTTGGCTCGCCCTCTACTGGTAAAGCTGTGCAGTGCGCCTTTACCAAAACAATCATTGAACATTATCTATTGTGAATATTTGTTGAATAGGATTTATTTTTCCCCTTTATTCTAAATCATACTTCATAGCCATGTCTAAAATCACCGCAAAAATAAAATGTATTCGATCGCACTTTCAAAACGCTTTTAAAATACAAAATACTTTTAAAAAATCGTATGTGAGAATGAACGAAACTCATAACACGGCAACGTCAGAATTCTCCCAATGTCCATAAATGAGCAGAATAGTGTAGTGTATTTTCTCAGGCCTTATTCAGACTGTGTGCCTTTAAGTGCGAGCGTGCAGTGTGGAATATTAACTTAAGATTCTTCATGTTTTTTCCTCAAAGGGACCAAATATATTTATGACACAAGTCCAAGGGAGACTGGACTGTTTTTAGGGGATTTATAAATGAACTTTATCACTTTGGTGTTTGGGTATATTCACAATTCACAACACGTTTTTGGTGCATATTTTGATTTTATTCACTTAACAAAAGCGACGCACACTACAACTAAGAGGTAAAATAGTTCAATTCAAAAGTTATTCATAATAGTCCAGTTTTGACTCATACTGTACGTTTTTGGATCACAATCGCAATATTGAGCCTTCAGTTGTGATTTTTAATTGAAGTCACACTACGTAACTTTTCTGTGAAGGGTCTTCCACTTGCTTGTCTTGTGGATATGCTGTTTCTTTGCCTGTAATGTTCCGCAATATGGCATTTAACTGTTCTGTCTTACATGTAGTCAAATACAGGATGCTATACTGTGGAGCATTTCAGGCAAAACAATATCGTCTCCATGGAAAGGAGGTGATTTTACACAATTAAATTTAAAGTGACAAAAAGGGTTAAATTATTATTCGAAAGTAATTTTACCAATGTCGATTTTTTTTTTTTTTTTTTTTTTTGCAGTTGTGATTAGGGGAAGTTTTTAAATATATCCAGATGTAGCGTTACCTTAAGGGGCTGTGACTAAAGAGTTGGAGGCATTAATTAATAGTAGTTATTTTTTTAATTAAGATTTTTTTTTTCCTTGAAACAATCAAAACAATCGATTTATTCAAAGCAGTTTTATCATTTTTTTTTCTATTCATTGAAATTTTACAAAAACTATGAAGAAATGATATATGGACAAAATAAATGTGTTATGTCATCTGTTTCAAATTCGTTCCAAGATGTTGATTTAAAGCAGATGTTTAAATTTAAAGTACTTAATATATATACTTTCCCTTGACATAAATGGGAATAGATAACATAATACATTTATATGAGGTAAACCTTTTTTTTTCTATTGCATTTTCAGTTTCTTGAGCTCTTGCCAGACTTGGATTCAAAATGGTTGCCTTTTCTTTATCATTTCCTTTTTATTTTTTTGGAAACTGTACAACCCACAATGCAACTTATCTTAAGTATTTTAAAGAATGGAGTTCACGCTGGATCATTCTGAATGTACCGTGAATGAGACTGCTTTTTAAGGCGGAATGGTTTAAGGTGGACTGGTGGAGTTATAAAGCAGAACCATGTAACTTTGCCTTGTTTGGTATTGGCCTAATACTTTTCTGGACTAACTTCATCATAGTTTTAGTATTTATTTCTGTTTAACTGTGACGACTTCAACTATGACTAAAAGTAGACCAAAAAAAATCTAACCATTTAAAACTTATTTTTTGAGATTTTAACCATATAACATTGTTCCCTCATGAAAAACATACCTTCGTCATTCACGCTTATTTGATGAACCCTGGTTAGTAAGAACATAAATGCAATTCTAAATTTCTCAGGATTGTTACGTCATAGATAAAAGTCCAGAGGTTTCCTGCTCCAGACTCGCTCTAAGCATTTCTGCTATCAAATTTAAAATAGTAATCATCATAACTGCATACTTCTGTTCTCATATCAGAAAAGGTTGCTAACTCAAGTTCTAAAACATGAGAAGCCAAAGTTAGCATCCTCAAGAACATGTTTAAAGGCCAGTAACGATACAGTGAGTGTGCAATATTTGTCTTTTAAAGGCCCCATATTAAAGTATTTTCGGATGTTTCCTCATCAAAAACGTACTTGGAGTTAAATCTGTAAACCAGGCAAAATGTTGTAAGATGGAAGACATTTCGCTTCTTCAGTTCTGTTCATCCAGGTCTGAAGGAGTAGCTTGGATGTTGGATGAGCAGCGAAACGTCTTCACTCTTACATTTTTATTTAACTTTTAGCTTTTACTATGGATCAGACGTGGACGACTGAGGGACTACACAGACAGACCTGCAGTTGTGTTTTGTTTCATTCACACATGTTTAACACACAAACCCTGCACACTAAGGCTTCTTCTTTCAAACAAAAAACACCCTCACCTGGTGATGTCATGTGATAATACAGGAAGTGCTCCAATGTATTTTTAAACTCCACACACCTTCACTACAATCATTTGGATAATTTCAGTCCTGGAATTGCCAATCTCTACCGAACTAAAGGTAAAAGCTAACTTAAAAACTACCACTTCATGACATCACAAGGTGGGACGGAGCATTTTGAGCTTTGGAGATGTAGACAGACTGATAAAAAAGGGTTACTCAAACATGGGTGAATGAAACAAAACACAACTCCAGGTCTGTTTTTGAGGAGGTAACGACATTATAATATGACTAAAAATTCACAAGAGTCATTTTTGTGCAGTGTAGGACCTTTAAGGTAAAAGTGACTTAGTTCTGCTTTAAAGTGACCAAAGATTGAGATCTGTTTGGACATGTTTCATGTTACAACTTTATCTGTATTATTATTTTAAATCACTGTGCTTGTTTTTGGCCTTTTATTTTGAACACAAATGTTTATTTTTTCATTTACAATCACCTTTTTTCTTACATCTGTTTTTGTTTACACTCTTGGTTTGTTGCTTTTATTTTTAAGTTTACATTCAAACTCATTTTATGTTTTCGATTTGATGTTTACTTCAGATTTTATAAATAATTAAAACAATAAAGAAATTCTGCTCTGAATAAGTTGAAATGAATCTTATTTTAAACCCGGCGTCACACTGGCTTTGAATCACTACTGTCTGAATGAGTGAGAAGTAAAAAGACAATAACGCCACTCGAACGTCGCTGTGGAGATAGTGCTTTGTCTGGAATGTTCCACAGTATGGCATTAAACTTTCATTCTTTTCAATTCAACAGCTGTTTTTATTGCAAAAACAAATAAACTGAACTTGTATACCATATTTTCTGGAGTATAAGTCACACTGGAGTATAAGTCACACCAGCCAAAAAAATGCATAATAATGAAGAAAAAAAACATTTCACGTATAAGTCGCACCCCCCACCAAACTATGAAAAAAAGTGTGACTTATAATCCGGAAAATACGGTTCTTGCGGTGAGTAGAATCACCTCTCCACAGATCTGACTGCAGTAACTTGGCGTGGAAGTGTCATCTGCTTATCTCCTTAGTTTAACGCCATACTGTGGAACATTCCCGGCAAAGTAATAAACAGATGGCAGGACCTCCACCAGATCACATATAGAGGTTTTGGAGTTGGAAGAAAAAATCCTCCAGTTTAGTAGTTCAGATTTGGAGAGTCCTGTTTTTTTTCTAAACGGTCGAGGCCTAAAACTACAGATTGAGACAAACATTTTCAACAACGTTCTGAAACTGAAGTCAGGCCTGAGCTGCTCACGTAATGCTTCAAATGTGCCTTGCGTTTCAGCCCTGGGATCGCCAATCTCTACTGAACTAAAGGTAAAAGGAGCTGTTAACATGACATCGCGTAAATAAATAAATACACTCAGACACTGAATGATGGGTCAAATGAAACGGACATATTTCTGTCTCTCTGATCCTGGTCTGTAGTTTGTCTCTGTTCGTTGAGTGTTTCTTCTTCAGGTTAAACATCAGTGAAGTGTTCTGCTCCTCGACCTGCTGCTGCTGCCGACGCTTTGAAGTCGTCCGATTCTTTGGTTTTGTTCCAGAGTCTCTCCATCTGCTCCTCTCTCCCTCGCATTATCTCTCTCTCTCTCTGATACACTGTCTCTGTCTCTCTATCTCTCACCTCTGTCTCCTCTTCTGTCCTTTTTCTGTCTCCCTCTTTCTCTCTTTCCCGCTCTGTCTGCCCTCCCTCGCCTCTCTGTCTCAGTCTGTCTGTCCCGCTCTCTCTCTGTGTCTCTCTCTCGCTTTCTGTGT
Source organism: Periophthalmus magnuspinnatus (assembly GCF_009829125.3). Classification (NCBI taxonomy): domain Eukaryota; kingdom Metazoa; phylum Chordata; class Actinopteri; order Gobiiformes; family Gobiidae; genus Periophthalmus; species Periophthalmus magnuspinnatus. Next base: position 9,344,081 of record NC_047133.1, read on the forward strand.
GCGTCTTCTGCTCTCTCTCTCTCTCTCACACACACACACACTTCTTCTCTCTCTCTCTCTCACACACACACACACTTCCTCTATCTCTCTCTCTTTCTCTCTCTCTCTGTCTTTCCCTCTGTCACTCTCTACCTCTCTCACACACACACTATCTCTCTTTCTCTGTCACTCTCTCTATCTTTCTCTCTCTCTCTGTCACTCTCTTTCTCTCTCTCCCTCTCTCACTCTCACTCTCACTCCCCCCCCCCCCCCCCCCCCCCGGTCTCTCGCTCACACACACTCTGCCACTATCTCTCTTTCTCCCTCCCTCTCTGTCACTCTCTACCTCTCTCTCACACAGTCTCTCTCTCTGTCACTATCTCTCTCTCTCTCGCTATGTCTCTCTGCCTCTCTCTCTTTCTCTCTGCCTCTCTCTATGACTCTCTCTCTCTCTCTCACCTTAACCAAGTCTGACCAGGAACTTAAACTAAACTTAAACCTTATTCACCTCCATGGACAATATTCCAAAGTATGTCTTTAACTTTCCACATCTATGTAACCATGCGGTCGACTTCCACGTCCACGCAGCTCCATATTCCTCTGAGCTCGTTGAATAAACCTTTGGTCACTTTTATATGTGCTCAAACAAACGGCGTGTTTGTTTTTGCCGAGCTAAGCACAGTGTGGTATATGGAAGTGTCAGCTGTTGTATGTTCTAATCTTCTTCTCCTAAATGTTGACAGAATAAACGCTCCGAGTGAAAGAATAGACGACTCCTCGCTTGGCCTCAAATTGATTCTACGGCTATTACTGTCACGAGGTTAAAGAACAAGAGAAGAATGGAGCGTGAGCTAAAACAACACAACAGCAACAATATTATGTCTACATTAAAGGTCCCATATTATACAAAAGTGACTCTCGTGAACTTTAAGACATGTTATAATGTTGTTCCCTCCTCAAAAACAGACCTGGAGTTGTGTTTTGTTTCATTCACACATGTCTGAGTAACCCTGGATTATTAGTCTGTCTACATCTCCAAAGCTCAAAATGCTCTCTTCCACCTTGTGATGTCATGAAGCGGTAGTTTTCAAGTTAACAGCTACATTTTACGTTTTTTTTTAGTAGAGATCGGCAATTCCAAGGCTGAAATTATACAGGTGATTTTAGTAACGGTATATGGAGTTTAAAAATTCAGTATACAGTGGTTCCTTATTTATCACGGGGGTTACGTTCTAAAAATAACCCGCAAGAGGCGAAATCCGTGATGTAGTCAGATTTATTTTTTACAATTATTATATGTTTTGCAGCTGTAAAACCCCTCACCACACACTTTATACACTTTTCTCACACAGGCATTACATTTTCTCACATTTCTCTCTTGTTTAAACACTCTCAACATTCAAACCTTCGTAGGCGCCTTTGTCGGTGCAGAAAGTTTCATCGACATTGTGGGTTTTGTTGGGAAGAAACCTTGCAAACATACAGCACTTCAGAGTCACACTGCGATCCAACATTTATGTAAATTTGGCTGAACACATTTTGTACTGTACAGGAGACACGTCACGGAGGAGACTGATGGACAATGGTCTACAGTCCCTCAGCCAATCAGGACGCAGAACACAATGCACGATCATACACTGTAAAAAAAAAAAAGCATCTAAAAGTGCACTAAAAATCAGTGAAACAGCGAGACCACAAATATAAAATGTATATAAATTTGCAGGGTTTGTGTGTTAAACATGTGTGAATGAAACAAAACACAACTCCAGGTCTGTTTGTGATGGGGAAACGACTTAAAGCATAAATCAGAAAATAGTGTAATATGAAATACTTTTTTACTCTTATGACTTTTTACTCTTAAAGTGCATTTTTAAACGGGTACAGTTGTCCATCGCTATATCGTGGTTCACCTTTTGCGGTCTCGCTTTTTCGTGGATTTTTTTTGGGTGCAATTTTCCATGCTTTTTTTTTTACAGTGTATGAACGTGCATTGTGCGTCCTGATTGGCTGAGGGACTGTAGACCATTGTCCATCAGTCTCCTCTGTGCCGTGTCTCCTGTACAGTACAGAATGTGTTCAGACAAATTTACATAAACGTTGGATCGCGGTGTGACTCTGAAGTGCTGTAAGTTTGCAAGTTTTCTCCCCAACAAAACCCGCAATGCTGATGAAATGTTCTGCACCGACAAAGGCGCCTACGAAGGTTTGAACTTTGAGAGAGTTTAAACAAGAGAGAAATGTGAGAAAATGTTAATGCCTGTGTGAGAAAAGTGTATAAAGTGTGTGGTGAGGAGTTTTACAGCAAAAAACATATAGAATAATTGTAAAAAATAAAGCTAATTAATTTGCGGATTTTGTTTATTGCAGGTTATTTTTAGAACATAACCCCCGCGATAAACGAGGGACCACTGTACTTAAGTCAATTTTTTCATATATTTGAGTAACGTTTCACCTGTATCTGTACTTTTACTTAAGTAACTAAACTGAGTACTTCATTCAACACTGGGCAAGACTCACTTTTTCTCTATTGAGCTTAACAACAAAACACAATCCATACAGAAGACGGAAATTCCAAAGCATCGTATGACTGTACCAGCGCAGAAGCCGCCATCGGGTGTGCGCGGTGCATTCAAAGACACACGCCCCCAGAGGAAATCAGGGCGTTTGTGAGCTGTGCGTTTATGTGTAGGGCAGTTTAACCTTGGCCACGCTCCACCTGTTTGAAACCCGTCTCATTTGCAGCCGATTTGAGGATGAAAAAGGAAAAACTGGAGCGAGGAGGAGTAACACGCGATGACAGAGCAATGAATTTCAATGAAAAACAAACCAAGGCCGTACAAATATACAACATGAAAGAGGAAGAGGAGGAGGAGGAGGAAGGAGGAGGGAGAGGGGGATTGGAAAAGAAATGCAGGCTGCAGGTATAGGGACACTGCAAAAAGGAAGTTCTATTTAAATCAGACCTATTCTGCAAAATGGGTTTTTCATGACTTTTAACCATAGTTGTTTCCTTCTCGTTGAATCTCTGAAGTTGTTTTGGGAGTGATTCATGTTTGAGTTACTTTTAATCACACCATTTTGTCGATCAACCCCCATTTTCACCGACACCGATACACGCCCACTGTGACGTACTTTGTTCTCCAATTTTATTTTCTTAATCTGTGATATACGTAGGATTCAGCAGCGTTGTTCAGTCATTTTGGTACAAATAAAAAAAACAAAAACAACACTGCTCGCTTGTGTGATGTGCAGCTATCCATAGGGGGCGCCGACAGCTCCACGTCGCTTTGTTGTGATGATGTTTACGTTTTATAAAGTCGTTTTAGATGAATATTGCGATTTAAAACATGCAAATGATAACATAATGATCCACTAGTGTCAGAGATTATATCTAGCACAAAAAACCTTCTTTAAATCTGCTGTCAGGGTTTGTTTGCGTCTTAAAAACACAATAAACTTGTGCATTTTAAACTGTTTGCAGAGGTCCAAAGTTATTCCTCACTTGTCTTATGCATTCAGAGCATCCTAATTATTCACCACAATGAGTTTATAAGTGCTTTTCACAACTCTCAGAGACCAGAGTTTTGTCATGATAGTAACGCTAACAACAACTAGCATTATAATTAAATTCAGACAACATGCAGCTAAGTTATTTCGACCTCAACAGCTGCTTTTACAGTATATTTGTACTGGGGTGAGACCAAAAGTGAACTAAATGTTGTAACGTTCTGGACTGTAGTTTTGTAATTTTAGGTATCTGTTCTTCACTTGAGTAAATTTTACAGTGGATCCTTTTTACTTTTACTGCATTACAAATTACATTACCACAAAAATTACAAAACAAAACACAACAACTATGACATTGTTTTACCATCACATTTACTAAGGAAATACACAAAGAGGATTACTTTTAAATGCTTTTGATTTCTTTAAGGATTGAGTAGAAATTGATATAAACATGATCTAAACACAGCAGACGTACACTGAGGCAAAGCAATTGTTTCTCAAATATATGAGGAAAAAGGTATTTTAATCACACTTTATCATTCCTACTGATTTTCACTAAAATTACAAAATCGACACCAATTTAAACTACCGGTAAACCTGTTTGTGAACATGGGTGTAATATCTGTAGTGCCTCTGCTGTCTGATCTACTCTACTCTAATCTGCACCTAGTTTAGTTCTGTTTTAGTTCTGGTCTGGTTCTAATCTGGGTCTTGGACTCTTGGACTGAGGAGTTCACTGTTTGTCATTTATCAAAGTGCACAGAAAACTGGAAAACTCTGCCAACCCCACCATCTGTCTGCACCAGCACACACTGAGAGGACCAGACCTGGGCTGAAACAGGACTGAAACAAGGCAAGTTTATTTGCATAGTACAATTCATGCACAGAGTAATTCAAAGTGGTTTATCGAATAAGAAAGACATTAAAATCACAATACAACAAATCAAAACATAAATAATCATCATAAAATGGACATTAAAATAAAAGAGTGCAGAATAAAAACCTCTCAGTCGTATGCACAGCTAAACAGAAGCGTTTTGAGCCTGGATTTAAACATTGTCAAAGTAGAGGCCTGTCTCTCATCTTCAGGACGTTTTAGCTGCATAAAACTGAAACGCTGATTCTCCATGTTTAGTCCTGACTCTGGGACCAGCAGGAGGCCGATCCCTGAAGTCCTCAGAGTGTGAGATGGTTCATGTGGCACTAACATGTGGGAGATGTACTTTGGTGCTGGTTCATGGAGCAGAGCTGCTTTAAAGTCTATTCTCTGAGCCACAGGAGCCAGTGCAGAGACCTGAGCACAGGACGCATGTGCTCGTACTTCCTGGTTCGAGTCAGGACCCGAGCAGCAGTGTTCTGGATGTACTGCAGCTGTGTTAACGCTCGTTTGGAGAGGCCAGTGAGCAGGACGTTACAGTACTCTAACCTACTGGAGACAAATGAATGGGTAAGTCTCTCTAAGTCTGGTTTTGACAGTATACCTTTGATTTTTACAATGTTTTTAGATTGTAAAAAGCTGCAGATGTTATTGATTTGATGTAGCTGTTAAAGTTCAAGTCTGAGTCCATTATGACCCCTAGATTTGATTTTAAAGGTTTTAGAGAGAGAGACTGGAGGTGACTGCTGACACGTTCTGTTTGTTTCAAGACTGAATCAGGATCAGGACAACGAGACTAAAACTAGAGCAGGACCAGACTGGAACTAAACCTGGACCGCCTTGACAAAACCAGACCAGAATCCGGCCAGGACTAAACCAGGCTCAGATGAGAATAAACCCCTACAAACAGGACTAAACCAGATCTAAACCAGGTCTAACCGAGATCAGACTAGGACTAAATCAAAACTAAACCAGAACAAGAAAGAACTAAACTCGGCTAAAACCAGGACCAAATCTAGTACAAGTGTAACATTATTAAACCAGCACCAGATAAAACTAAACTGAGATCATACCAGGACTAAACCAGGACTGGACCAAGTCTAAACCAGGACTTAGCCATACGTTACCATAGAAACAGGACTAAAGTAGGACTGGCCCAACACGACTATAGCGTCAAGAGTTTCTGACCTCATAGGCAAATCATTGGACTTAGATGCAATGAAGCAATTAATATTTTACCTAGCAGCTGATTTAATCAATAATCCCTGTAGGTGTGATGCTAACTGGAGGCACTGCTCTGTCTGAAAATCTGTTAAACTCTAATCCGAGCTTTATTTCAGCACAATCTGACCAGAAAGAGCTGACTTACTTATCAGTTTTGTATTTTTTCTTGAGTTTTAAAACTTTTCAGGCTGTGTTTTCTAATGTGTGCATAGTGTCACCACGGTAACCACTGAACTTTCCGTCATAGACACAGATACAGACACAAATACACAATCAATTTATATTTTATACGGAAGAAAAACTCGCCCCAAAAACCTTAACTAAATAAAAAATAGTTGTGGTGCAGTGAAGGCTGGGTGAGCGTTCAGGAAGTGCACGGTAATCAGAACGAGATCGATACTTGTCGCTCCGTGGGTCCGTGTTTAAAGAAGAACAAGGGCACATCTATCCATCACCGCGGAGACGAGGGATGGAGGAGAGGAAGTGACAGAGCAGATGATGGAGGACGTGTCTGTACTTAGTGTTTTTGTGAACGGAAATAGTGTTGGAATCAATAGTGTAATAAAGGCCTCTGACACCGGCGTGAGGAGACGAAGCGGCGAAGGGACGGGCTCGGCGCTGTCAAAAAACAATACGAAAAAGGCTCGCATGATTAGCTTAGCAATATGACAAAATAAATATATCTTGTTTTGTTTTTTTTTCAATTTGACTTTTTTATTTTGCGTTATCTGACAAAAATGGCTGCCGATACTGATTTCCTGAATGTAAACAACACAGTAGCGACGGGGCGACGGTGGCTCAGTCGGTAGAGCGGTTGCCCCAGATGACTTGAAGGTTGGCGGTGCGATTCCAGCTGCCGTTGTGCCCTTGAGCAAGACACTTAAAACAATTAACTCACGCCCGGTGTCTGCGTACACTGCTGTATGAGTGTGTGTGTGTGTGAATGGAGCGCTTTGAGTGTCTTTAAGGTGGAAAAACGCGATATAAAAATGTGTCCGTTTACCGTGATGTTTTTAAAAAGTCAAGAGTTCATTTCCCTCCGCTCCAACCCACGTCGCTTTTGCTGACAGAGGACTGGCTGTAGCTGATCACTGAGGATTAGAAATGACTGAATGTCTGTCTAGTTTCAAATATGAATCACACAGTCCTATTTGCAGTCCCGCCTCAGAGGATGAAGGTTGGCGGTTCAGTTCCCATAACACACATCCATGGCCTTGGTGAGGACAGTGGAAACATGTGCAATTCATGCTTTTTTTCTCTTTTTAAATCGTTTTTTTAAAGTTGCACTGTAACTTTTCAAGCGCAAATTCTACCACCTGCTTGTTATTGCTTAGTCTGTAATTTCCAACAGTATAAAATATAAACCTATCAATTTTGTTTGTTTTTATAATTGAATGCAGCTCTAAAATGCATTCCAACTTACTGGGAGCGGGGTTGCCTCTCCACAGATCTGACCTGTATTGTAAAAGCCCCATATTACGCTATTTTCTGATTGGTTATAATGTTGTTTCCTCATCACAAACAGACCTGGAGTTGTCTTTTTTTCATTCACACTGTTACAAACTGTTCGTGGGGCAGAAAGGAAGTAACGTGACCCTGGTTGTAAAAAGGTAAATAATAAATGGCTCAACTTATGGCGAATTATAAAGTAAATGAGAGTGTTGCAATTGTCGTAAATTTAGAAATAAAGAAACAAAAGAAGGCAAGGTAAGTTTATTTGTATAGCACAATTCGTACACAAGGTAATTCAAAGTGCTTTACAGAATAAGAAAGACATTAAAATCACACAGATCAAATCGCAAATAATAATCATAAAAATACCATTAAAACAGAAGCTCAACGAGTTCAAAACTGGTGCAAAGTAAAACACAAAAGATCAAAACAAACTAGTTCCACGTGCTATAGGTTTCTCGATTTTGCAAGGTTTAAAGTTCAACAGTTTCACGGGCGTAGGTCACAGGTGGGATGAGGTTCACAGTGGCAGCCGCAGGTGGAAACCCAAGAGTGGTCGGCCTCTGGGACGTCGCACCAATCACACACAGGGCCCAGGAGCCAATCAGATGCCAGCTTACGAGGAGTCCACCAATGGCAGGAGAGAGACAGATCAGCAGCAGGTACAGCACATATGTACACCTGTAGGAAGAGCTGCAGACCTAACGCTGTAACACACACATTTAACACACAAACCCTGCATATTTAGGCTGAGTTCTTCTCTCAAACAAAAAAAAAAACACTCTGTTCCACTTTGTGATGTCATCATGTGGTAATACAGGGAGTGCTCCACTGTGTTTTTAAACTCCATACACCTTCACTAGAATCATTTGGATAATTTCAGCCGTTGATAATTTCAACAGTAGATGCTAACTTGAAACTACCACTTCATGACATCACAAGGTAGAACAGAGCATTTTGAGACACACTAATAATAAAGTGTAAATCAAACGTGTGTGAATGAAACAAAACACAACTCCAGCTATGTTTTCAATGAGGTAACAACATTATAACATGACTAAAAGTTCACGAGAGTCAGTTTTGCATAATATATAGGACCCGCAATGAGTTTAATGGCTGTGAAACACTCCAGGCAAAAGCAGGTGACGACCCCGTGCCAGAAAAGTTACACGGTGCTCCTTTAGGTCCATAAATTGTCCTCTATCACCTGCCTTTGCTGACATTTTGCTGAATATTTAATGTTGTTGAAGTTAATCACAAACAGGGACAAGAACGTTTGAATAATTGAAATATGAAAATGTCCTTGCTGTCGTAAATGATGCATGTCTGATGAGTTTGTCATTTTACTGTTTTAGACACTGCTCCTTACATTGAAATAATTGAAATAAATTAAAGTTGCACTATGTAAATTTTCTGGTGAAGAGCCTGCCACCTGCTTGACCTGTAGAGATGTCATTGCTTTGTCTGGAAGGTTCCGCAGTATGGCATTAAACGTAATTATCTTGGATGTATTTGATTAAAGGTCCTATATTACTGTGAACTTTAAGTCATGGTATAATGAGGTTACCTCCTCAAAAACACACCTGAAGTTGCGTTTTGTTTCATTCATGTTTGAGTAATGGTTTATTATTAGTCTGTCTACATCTCCAAAGCTCAAAATGCTCTGTTCCACCTTGTGATGTCATGAAGTGGTCTCCCTTTTACATTTAGTTTAGTTCAAATTTGAAATCCCAGGGCTGAAATTATCCAAATGATTCTAGTGAAGATGTATGGAGGTTAAAAACACACTGGAGCACTTCCTGTATCACCACATGACATCACAAAGTGGGAGGTGTTTTCTACTCCAGGTACGGGCCCTTTAAAAATGCTTTTATTGCTCAAAAACATCTGTAACTAACTGTGACTGGACTGGATGTCTTCGTGGACATAGATACATTTAAAGCCAATAAATAACATCTCCATGGAGACGGGCAGGTGACATAAACCCGGAAAACTAAGGCTTCCACTAGAAAAGTTACATAGTGCACCTTTTAATCATCTAAGGAGGTTCAAGACCACGTCCTATGAGGAGGAGAGGAGGAGAGAGGAAGGAGGAGAGAGGAAGGAGGAGAGAGGAAGGAGAAGAGAGGAAGGAGAAGAGAGGAAGGAGGAGAGAGGAAGGAGGAGAGAGGAAGGAGGAGAGGGTACGCCAAGATCAGGTTCAAGACCATGTCCTCTGAGGAGAGAGGGATGTGAGGAGGAGAGAGTAGGAGAGATGGACAGGAGGGGGATCGCCCCCCCCCCAAAAAAACAACAACAACAACAACAACAAAACAACAACAAACAAACAAAAAAAACCCAACAAGGTTTAGTCCTAGTTTAGACCTGGTTTAATCCTGCTTTAGCCCTGGTTTAGTCCTAGTTTAGTCCTAGTTTAGTCCTAGTTTAGTCCTAGTTTAGTGAACAGTAACTAACAATAAGGTGTTTCTGTTCCTATGTGGAGGGTGGGGCTTTTGTAAACACAGCAGAGGGCCCAGCAGTGATGGGGTTAAACAGGAAATACCTTCTGTTCCAAGGACACTCCACAGACTCTGATTAAACTGGTGTCAAAACGCCGGCGTCACCTGTGAGGGACCGCAGGGGGCCGCGGGGGGCCGGGGCCGAGACGATAATTAAGCGCCTGCAGCTTTAAACGTGTGAAAGACGCCATTTTTTAAAGAGATCTGTCCATTTTTTTCAGCGTAATTATCACCTCTTATCTGTTTCCTGATGGTGTGATGTTTCATAGTTATTTCAATCAGGAGAAATGTAAATATACAGGCGGATAAGGCGAGTGTAAGGGTCTATGGAGATGCTACTGGCTGTGTTTACATGCACGCCAAAAATCTGATCGTTATCTGATTTCTGGAGTAATCAGATTATTCAAACAGTTACAGTTCCACCTTCAAGAAAGTCAAAGCACTTATCATCAAGGAACCACACGTACATTCATACACCGGTGTACACAGACACTGGGGGCGAGGTGGATTAAGTGTCTTGCTCAAGGACACAACAACAGGATTCATCTAGGGGGGTTGGAATCGCACCGCCAACCTGTGGGTCAGTGGGTCAGATCGCTCAACCAATGATGTTTTTTATGTCAAAAGCCAGATTTGAACCGCGTGGGTGTCTGAGTTCTTTCTGATTGTTCACACATGCGCAGGTTTTGACGAGGAAAATTATGACTTATTATAAAATGAATGTGAACTGATAGAGCAAGACAAGACAAAAATTAAAGAGAAAATGTTAATGATGTGATATTTTTAAATTGTATTGTATTTTGTCTTCCAAATACCACTGGGTACTTTTACAAGGCCAGTCAAAATTAGATAACCCAATAATTAGATCTGATTTATGGTGCGTGTTTACTGCACGAGAGAATCAAAAGAAGAGTGGACTAACTGAGTACGACGTCACTCTTAGCGTTCGACTCCAGTCAAATGAAGCTCAACAAGGCTAACGGTTACAGGGGCGAATTTGAAGCCGTATTGAATTCCATATTTGGAATTCCAACCATGAGTATCATAGCAACCAAAGAGCCAATCAGGAGAGAAGCTGTTGATGGTAACACCGCTTCCTGGCCTTACCGCTGGTTTGGCAGGGGGCAGGCGCTTAGCAACGCTGTCAATCAAACCCAGTTGCTAACGCTAGCAGGAGCGACCACGGGGAAAGAAGGCACCTGATTTGTCTCTTATTAATGTTCATATCTTGATTTACAAACACAATGGCAAAATTAAAACACCATGATCATGCAGAGCGGGTTAATACGGACATTTTAAGACCAAAATGATGAGGTTGACAGCAGCAGTTACAGAGAGAAGGGAGAAAGTTGGCTAATGTAAAGTGAATTGGAGCCAGAGTCGATGGAGCCGGAAGGGCACCCATGATCACTTCCTATGTGGAACGGGCCAGCTAGCAGGTTAACTGTGTCCATTTATGTATAAAATCTATGGTCATGTGTCAAGAGGGGTGGGTTAATATAAGTTTTTCTTCTTCCCACTCCTTTTTGAGAGATGTGCTTTTCTTTTGTTTACAATGTACATGTAGTAAACATGATTATTCTTTTCTCTTGGCACTAACTCGAAATAAACCAATCAATCAATCAATCAAATCAGTTCATCAATTGATTTAGAGTAACAGTTGTATTTGGATATAAAGTATATTTAACACTTTTTAAATATTTCAGACTTTAACATTTTCCCCTTTTTTTTTATCACATTAGTTTTTCCTTTTTCACATAATTTCCCTTGTCAGAAACTGCAGAGGTGTGAAGAACCAGATTACTCACATCACATGTAACTGTTTACACAACATCAGATAATAATCAGATTTTTGATGAGCACAAACATTGTAACTGTTGTGAGGACGGAGAGCATGATAGACTTGTTTGTGACAATATCTCCCCCGGTGCTTCAGAAATCACTCCATTTCAATGTTCCCAGGATTGTTCAGATTGTGTTAGAATTGCGTGCTTGTGTTGGCGTGCTGTGTTGCCAAATACAAATGAGGGAGTGATGCCTGTTTGTTTAGGTTTTTTTTTTTTTTAAAGCAGGTCTATTGTGCTTGTGTCTGCTCTATAGTTATAATCTATGACACCTGTGGATCATTATGTTATAATTTGCACATTTTAAATCACAGTATTCATCTAAAATGACTTAATAAAAGAGACAAATCCAATGACTTCCGTGTTAGAAAACTGTGGTGCCCAATGGGAGCTGACGTTGCCGTAAAAGTGACCACAACAAAAAGCCGGCACCTGCTATGGATCGCTACAGATCACAGTATAAAGTAGTAGAGTTTTTTTCCCCCTTTGAACCAAAATGGCTACACAACATTACCGAATCCTACATCACAGATTTAAGGAAAATAAAACTGAAGAACAGAGTAAGTAGAGAGCATTGGGCGTGTACCGACGGCAACAAAAACGGGGACGCAAAATGTCGTCTTGAAAAGAAACTAAGCGATTGAAGATTCCTCAAACATGAATCACTCCGACTATAACATGGTTAAAAGTTCTGAAAAGTCTATTCTGCAGGTCTAATTTAACACATACATAACACTACATCATACTAACTTATGCATTGTTTTGGTAATTTGTTAATCAAACCTTTCCTCGTGATCCAAATTTGGTAGCAGGATTCTGAGCTCATAACAGCAGCAGGAGCGACACGTCTGGGGCTAATTATCTCTAAACTCTGCCATGGCATTTCCTCACAGCGTCATCTGCACGGCTCATTGGGCTAAAGTGAAGAGTTAACACTAAACGATGAATGTCTCGTTAGCGTTCACGTCTGAGAGGAGCAACAGTCACCTCCGCAGCTCCTGGCCCCTCCTTCGCTCATTTTAGCAACCCAGACGTCTTTATTTAACACTATGGAGACGGTATTACTGAGATGTATCGTGCTGCTCTGTGTTTTTAATGTCGATGTAACTGCCTACGCCTGGATTACTTCAAAGTAGGGCTGGATAATTAATCAAGTTTTACTAAAGATCAAGATTCTGTGATGTCTACAGCCAATCATCTGTCTGGAAAAGCATGTGGTTTGGAGCAGAGTTCAGGCTTTGGAGGAATAAACAAAACTATTTTCTGTTTCAGTGCTTCTTGTTTATGTTCATACTATAATACGGTAGACCTTTTTAATACATTTTTTTGAAAAGAAGAAATATTATGACACTTCAACCAATCAGCTTGAAGTATTTGTTTGAATATTTTGCCTTTTCCTGATCCTGATTATATGTGTAAAACTTGAATCAAGAGTGCGCCTTTCCATATTCTCCTCTATGGGCTGAGAGAAAGAATGAGAGAAAAAAGGAGAGATAGAGAGACAGAGTGTGCTCTCCTCTCATCTCTCCTCTCTCAGAGTAACAGGGCTGATTGCCGCAGATGATGAATGGATTTTCCTCAGATAAAACATCCGGCGTTCCTCCCGTTCAGACTGTTCAGATCGGGACAATCACACAGCGCAGATACTAGAGCCAACTATGTCACCGCGGAAACATAAGGCTAATACAACTGTATCACCGCGGAGACCACTGCTATACAATCATATCACCGCAGACACTACTGCTGAAACCATCGCAAAAACATAACGGCAAAGTCTGTGTAATTCCTCAGTCGTTCAGGTGTAATCCGTAGTAAAAGAAAAAAAAACCAAAACGATTCTATCAACTGGACAGAAGTTTTAGAGTGAAGACGTTTTGCTGCTCATCCAAGTTCTGGTCTGGTTGCTGAAGGAGAGGAGCTAAGTACACTGAAACTAACACAAAGTTTCTGCTTGTTAGCTGGGTCTATTGAGCTACACTAAATGTGAACTGAGTCATATTTTGCATAATCATTCAGGCGTCTAATGGAAGAGCAGCTCAGGATCCCAATCTGCTGTACATCTCCATCTCAAATACAAATCTTAGCCAAAAAAAATGAAATAGTTTGAGAGGGGAGTTAAAGAGGCAATTTTTGTTAGGAAGGACATGAACTGAGACCTTAGACATAATCTACAAAATTGTTGGTACCCTTTGTTTAATGAAAGAAAAACTCACAATGGTCACAGAAATAACTTGAATCTGACAAAAGTAATAATAAAGAAAAATTCTATTAAATTTAACCAGTGAAAGCCAAACATTGCTTTTCAACCATGCTTCAACAGAATTACTTAAAAAATGAAAACATGAAACCGGTCTGGACAAATTAGTGGACACACCTTAGTTTAACATGTCCCTTTGGTCACGTTCTTTTCAGTCTTTTCTAGAGATGAGAGCACCATTAGGAGCCTGAACGATTATGCAAAATATGACACAGTTCACAGTTGTAGTGTAGTTCAATACACCTAAAACATTTGTCCAGTTACCGAATTAAAATTTTCTTTTGCTAAAAGAACAATGCATATCTCTTTCAAGCTAGACTTTAAAAATAATACATTATTTAAAAGACACATATCATGAGTTTTTGAGCTTTTGGCCAGATTATACATTTATTCCCTCATCAAAACCATTGTTAGCTTCATTTGCCGGTTTCAGTAATCCTGTTCATGAGGTCATCTTGCTTTGAGCCTCAGAAATCAGTCAGCTTTAATTTTCCCAGGATTGTGACATCAGAGGTAGAGACTCAGAGGTGTGATATACAGACTCATCACTTATTCAAAACATTTGTGCTGCCAAATTGACGGCACAAATGCTTTTATCAGCCTGTCGGGTCAAATTGCTTTTATTTCCTCAAATAACAACGTTCAAATAACTTTATTTATCCCAGAGGCCCACACCAAAATCTAGAAGAGAGTTTAAAACATGAAAAGCTAAAGCAAAAGTACTCAAGAACTGGAGTTGGCATTAGGCTCAGTGTTTAGAGCTTTTGCCCACCAACGCAGAGGTCAGTGTTTTAATTCCCGCTCCAACCAGTGCAGTCCCTGAGCAAGACACTTCCCCTACATTACCTTTATATAACTGCGATACGTGTGTTTGTGATGAGCGTCTATCCCAGGGCAAGCTAAAGAAACAGTTTGTAACCAACTATGAAAGATAAACCTTGATATCGATGTAATCCCTTATTAATCCAGGAGCGGTTTCAAATGGAGTGAAAATGATTGTCTAAATAACTACCTTCGAAATGCACACTACCAAGTGCTCAAGCGATGCTAACTTCTTAGATTGTCATTCATGTCGTTAACACACTGGAATATTATTTGCAAAAGATGTTAAGTCGGCGCAGCTCTTAAGTGATCACTAATGTGGGTCTGCAGTTTATCTCTGCTTCTTTATTTCCCTTTCAAATGTTGCATCAGTGGAGAATCCTTAATGTGAGTTTTAATGGGTCCATTTACATTCCACATGAACAGGATCAGACCCAGACCTCGAGGAAGAACCACCATCACTCTGGGTTACTGCTGCTGTCTGAACCCGCTCTGATACACTGAAACTGCGACTCATACAGTTACATGGAGAAGGGTGGACTCCGCACTTTATAAGGCCGTGGTGTTTAGGGCTTATTACACTACGACTGCAGACGCATAATGGCACATGGTGTTTTGGCCTCATTATTTTAAACTGTGAAAGGCGTTGTATCTGATTTTTACTGTCTTAAAAACGTGAAAAACAGAACTAGTTTGTTTTAAATGGTTTGCACTGGTCCAAAGTTACTCCTCATTTACCTTAAGCATTCGGAGCATCCTAATTATTCACTGCAATGAGTTTATAAGTGTTTTTCGCAACTTTCTGAAACTAGAGCAGAGTTTGTCATCATTGGACCCTCTCCTCCTCCCCGCCTGGCCCTCCTCCACCCGCCTCCCTCTCCTCCTCGCCCGGCTCTCCTCCTCCTCGCCCGGCTCTCCTCCTCCTCGCCTGGTCTTCCTCCTCCTCGCCTGGCCGTTTTGTCTGATTTTTCCTGTTGTTTGATTTTCCTGTTTGTTTTTGTGTGTAGGCAGCACGGTGTCTGAGTGGCAACACTCATGTCTCACAGCAAGAAGGTTTGGTTTGATCCCTGGGTCACCCAGGCCTTTCTGTGTGGAGTTTTGCATGTTTCTCCCCGTGTCTGGATGGGTTTCCTCCGGGTACTCCGGTTTCCCCCATCAACCAAAACATGAACGCCCTTCGAGACAACTGTTGTTGTGATTTTGGGCGTTACAAAAATAAAATGAATTGAAATAAAATGAATTGAATTGAATCATGGCAGCGCTGGATGAAGTACAGATACAGAGGTAAAAAGTTACTTAAGTAAAAATAAAAAATGTCACATGAAAAAATCGACTTAAGTATTTAAGTATCCATCAAGAGTAAAACGTATTTAACACAGGTGTTGTTCATTTGTTAAAGTGTTAAATGTAGTAACAATCCAAATCAATTTCTTAATGTTTCTTATGAATTTTGTGTTTTTATTTTTGTTTGCTCAAACCCAAAGCTTGAACTCAAAAACTTTAATCAGGATGTTACAACGAACATGGTAAAAATAACCTCTCAAATCATACGGAAAGTACTTTTTACTTTTTAAGTTGAGTAGAAAGTACAGATACCTGCTCTCAAATGTAGTGAAGTAAAAGTAAAAAGTATCCACTGTAAAATGTGCTTACATAAAGAACAGATATCTAAAAATTCTACTTAAGTACAGTACTTTACTCCTTGTACTTCGTTACGTTCTATTACTGCGACATGGTAATGCTAATAACAACTAGCAGGCCACTTCCTGATAATCGGACAGGTCAAACACATGGGAAAACCCCCCCCAAAAAAATCTACTTTTGGACTCACTGGTCTTCAGCTTTGTTTAAATGTGCAATATGTTGTTTTTTTCTGCAAGAAGGTCTGCCACCTGCTTCTATGTAGAGATGTGATTTCTTTACCAGCAATGTTGCACAGTATGACATTAAACCTGTGCATTACCAGGGAGACGAGAATGCAATGCTACAGGCCAAGTTAAGGTTAAAGGTTAAGGCAAGCTCACTCAGAAAAAAAAAACCTAAATAACTGGTACTTAACACAATTCTAGATATGTTTTCGACAACATTACAACATATTTTTACTTTTTTTTTTTTTTTGGCAAAGAAAAGAATCATGATCAGTGTCTTTTTTTAGTATCTACTTTTTCCCCTTGCAGCAAACACATCGTTCTGTTCCAGGGTGGACTCATCAGTTTGAGATTACATGACTGAAGCCTGCTCAGTAATTGTGAAAAATGTTTCTCTGCAGGTGAGATGTCCTGTAGAGGTGCTAACAGGCTGCACACTGCTCCATCTCTGCCTCCAGAGTCCCACTGAGAGCGAGGGAGGAGGGAGGGCTGCTGTGAGGGAAGAAGAGAGGAGGAGGGAGGGGGTACAACAGGTGGGCACAGCGCCAGGGAGGGGCCGATCAGGACTCTGCTCCTGTTAGCACCACAGGTCAGTCTGCAGTCTGAGGTGTAGAGACGGGCAGTACGCACTTTTATTTACTTGAGTAACTTTGTGATACATGTGAATAGTTTTCAAATCACAGTTTTACTTCTATTTGAGTATTTCCCGGACTATACGTTGCTCCTGAGTATAAGTCGCACCAATGAAAAAATGCGTAATAATGAAGAAAAAAACATATATAAATTGCACTGGACTATAAATTGCAGTTTTTGGGGAAATTTATTTTACAAAATCCGAAACTAACAACAGACATTTTAACTTTGAAAGCAAGTTATAATAATTACAATAAAATAGAGAAGTGAACTGAATACGTGTCTGGTATGTTAACATAAGATATTAACAGCATAAAAAACAAACTAACAAGTTTACTCTCACTCCACTCGATCTCACTGAACAACACGGCCTGCTCTGGAAGTAGATGAAGCGCCACTCCGGAAGTAGATGGCTGCCATACTGGTAAAAAAAACCTAGTGTGCCGTCGCGCAGTTGGTAGTGCAACAATAACGAATAATAATTCACATAATTTCACATAAGTCGCACCTGAGTATAAGTTGCACCCCTGGCCAAACTATGAAAAAAGTGCAATTTATAGTCTGGAATATGCTGTAATATATTTGACCATGTAACAATATTCATACTTGAGTAAAATGTTGTGGTTACTTCACCCACTGTGAGTCTACAAGTCTGTTTACAAGTGACTAAAGCTTTATGTTGACAATATTAAATGTTTTGAACATTTGTGTTTCTTGCACCACTTCAAATATTATTTTTTGTGGTCTATCCTTTGAAAATACCAAATTGTGTGCAAACAAAATACACTTTTCAGAGCTTTTTACCATGTTATAGTTGTTTCACATTTACCCTCTCGAAGTTGTATTTGGAGTAATTTGTGCATGTTTGATCAATTTTTAATCACTTATTTTCAAGACGCCTCACTATCAATCCTCATTTTCACATCTAACAGCACCACGCCCACTGCTCTGTACTTAGTTTTCAATTTAATTTCTTGAAATTGGTGATACACATAGGATTCGGCAGTGTTGTGTAGCCATTTTGGTAGAAAAAAAAAAATCTGCAGCTATCCATATGAGGGGCCGAATATTTGTTGTGATGACGTTAGCTCCTATTGGACACCACAGTTTTCTAACGCAGTACTCAGCGAACTTGTTTCTTTTATTAACTTGTTTTAGATGAATATTGCAATTTAAAATGTGCAAATTACAACATAACTCTACATAGGTGCCATAGATTACAACTATAGCGCAGACACAAACACAATATGTCCTCTTTAATATTTGTCTTTGAACCAGGTGAAGTTACGGGTCATATCTGTGGAGACCCCGCTCGGAGTCAGAATGTACATTTTTCAAGGCATTTGTTAGCAATACAAAACACCTGGGTTAAAATAAATGCAAACAGAATACACTTAATGCCATACTGTGGAACTTTCCAGTCAAAGCAATAACATCACCATGGAGATAAGCAACCCTGCACTTGAAAAGCTACATATTGCACCATGACTTGAACTTTTTGGGAACTCTACCGATCCAGTTACTCTAGTAGGCACAGGCACTAGAGTCTTAAAGGTCTTAAAATCTTACCTTAAGCAAAATAGATCAGAAAACGTTTGGCAAAGTTAACGGATTACCACCTAATGATGTCAGAAAGTGTTTAACTCCAGACATGTTTTTTTAACAATCCAATAATCTGAACTGTCTTCTTAGCTTGATCCACCTTTATTTAAATGTGAGATCCTGAAAATACACAAACACTAAACACATCTTTCACACAGGACTGATGGATAAACAGATGTGTTGTGGTGATGTGGGGAGGGAACTTTCAGACGCAGCTTTTCAGTGATTTAGCTTCGCTGCATGTCCCACTTTACAGAGCCATTTATCAGAGCCGCAGTGTCCGCCCCAACAGCCCCACAGCCAAACAGCCAAACACTGCCCACTGCACCGAGAACGCACTGTTATATGAGCTCCCATATAGTGTGCAGAGGGACTACACGCAATACTGCAGAGACGGGTACTTTTCAGAGACGGGACAGTACTCAGTTACATTTACTCGAGTAACTTTTTAAAGAAATTCTCCTTTTCCAACAGCATACTTTTACTCCTACTTAAATAATATTTTTTATGAAGTAACAGTAGTCTAAATGTTTTGGTTCCTCTTTCCACTGTGAGTAAGAAATCATTTGAACATTTGTGTTTCTTGCACTGTTCTTTCAGATATGATGTTTTTTTTGGTCTATTTTTTGTGTCTGTTCTTTCAAAATACCAGATTTTGTGCATTATTTCATGTTTTATCCTTCAAATTATAAATCAGATGTTATGTCCCACCAGTTACTCTTACTTATGCAGTACTTTTCCCATGTACTTTTGTACTTTTGTAATTTCTTGGACTACTACTTTGTACTTTTACTTGAGTAACATTATTTTTAAGTTTTGTTTTTTTTTATTACTTGAGTACTATTTTGGCTACTCTATCACCTCTGTTACTCTTTCCACCACTGCCTGTACATTTACTGTGCTGTTTTTAAATATATTAAACAGGTCAACAGTCTTACACACCTCCAGTCAACCTGCCGTCGTGTCCTTGAGCAAGACACTTCACCCGCTTTGCCCATGTGACTGTGGTGGGTGAGTTTTGCTGGTTGGAGCGTAGAAGAATGAATGAATAATGCACACAACTGTAAAACTAGCAAGTACTGTTTTTTTTTTTACTTTCAAACTCATACTTTGGTTAGGATTTGCCTGTAATCTAATCATTTCTCATTAAAGATACACTGTGTAACATTTCAGGAGTTGCGTCCGGCATCTGTGTTATTCCTGTGCCTTTAATGTTCCACAGTATGGCATTAAACATGTGTCTTGGATTTATTTATTCAGTTGCTGGTTCAAAATTTGTGACTACTTTTGGATATTTCATGGTAAAGTACGATGTAATCCTTAAAAAAAAACTGTCTCTTGCCCCCGTCTGAGACTATTACATCATCACGTTCTGCAATCTGAGAACGTCCAATGAATATTTGGCGTGGAATGCATCATTTGCTTGTCTCCGCAGAGATGAATACATTTAATGCCATAGTCTGGAACATTCCAGGCCAAGCAATAATACCACAGTTCACTTTTAATACAACATCAACAAACACTGATAAATATGAGAAGTGCTGTGTGAGTGTTGGTGGTGGGAGGGGCTGATGGCACAGTCTGTCCCAGGGCAGCTGTGGCTCCAGTAGTTGCTGAGCGCTGAGTGTGGAGTGAATGAATAATGTAATGTCAAGTGTCATTTCAAATCCAGTTTATTATTATTATTCACGTATAAACGCTATGAGTTTTAGCTTTAGACATGATTCGTTAGAACAGCTCATGATGTTATGTGATGCAGGAAGAAATACTCAGTTCTGTCACTTAAGTAAAAGTACCACATGAAAAAATCGGCTTAAATAAAAGTATTAAAGTCCCTGTTTAAAAATGTACTTAAAGAGTAAAAATCTAGATCTAATAAAGCTTCAAATGTAGTGATTTTGATAAAGATTTGTTCTGAATTTTGTTCAACAGAAATAATTACATTAATATTTTTTTCTGGCTGTTTTTATTTGTATATTTTTGTTTGCTCAAATTATGAAGTTGATATAAATATAGTATATAATAGTTGATACCTACTCTTTCAGTAGGTCTTAGACAATCATAAAAATACTTTTACTTTTCAGTCCAGTTCACAAATGTTGTGGATTATAAAGTACTGATACCTGCTCTCAAATGTAGTGAAGTAAAAGTAAAAAATACCCATTGTAAAATTTACTTAAATAGTGTACAGATACCAAGGCAAGGCAAGTTTATTTGTATAGCACAGCTGATACACAAAGTAAAAACCTCTCAGTCGTATGCACAGCTAAACAGAACTGTTTAGAGCCTGGATTTAAACATTGTCAAAGTAGAGGCCTGTCTCACATCTTCAGGAAGACTGTTCCAGGTTTTAGCTGCATAAAACTGAAACGCTGATTCTCCATGTTTAGTCCTGACTCTGGGACCAGCAGGAGGCCGGTCCCTGAAGTGAATGTGACATGGTTCATGTGGCACTAACATGTCAGAAATGTACTTTGGTGCTGGTTCATGGAGCAGAGCTGCTTTAAGTCTATTCTCTGAGCCACAGGAGCCAGTGCAGAGACCTGAGCCACAGGACACATGTGCTTGTACTTCCTGGTTCTAGTCAGGACCCGAGCAGCAGTGTTCTGGATGTACTGCAGCTGTGTTAACGCTCGTTTGGAGAGGCCAGTGAGCAGGACGTTACAGTAGTCTAACCTACTTCACTTTTAGATACTTCACCATAAAGTAATAGCTTTAAACTGCACAGTGTTAGTGAGAAAAAAAACATCTAACCTACTGGAGACAAATGCATGGATAAGTCTCTGTAACTCTGGTTTTGACAGTATACCTTTGAGTTTTGCAATGTTGTTTTATGGTAAAAAGCTGCAGATGTTATTGATTTGATGCAGCTGTTAAAGTTCAAGTCTGAGTCCATTATTACCCATAGATTTCTAGTCTGATTTGAAGTTTTCTGCTTAAATTTTTACTTATGTATGTACTTTACTACTTTTAATTTGTTGCGTTCCACCACTGCCATGAAATTGTACTTTGCCATGAAATATCCTAAAGGTAAATGCACAAATGTTGACCCTGATCATTTCCTTTAATGCAGTGGTTCTTAAACTTTGTTCGATCGAACCCTAGGGGTTCGGTGAGTCAGTCCCAGGGGTTCGGCGGAGGTCAAGACACGCACCAGACTCATATGATTCGCGGACTGCGAGCGTCTCCAGACGCTGGCCGTGTCCTAATTCGACAAACGCACCCTTTGCTGTGCCTATCGAACACTGTTCCCTCTAAGCTGCGCGCGTGCTCAATTGCGCACTGCTGACATGGTCTCCGCGCACAGAAAATCTGTGCACAAAAAAAGCGAAATTGAAAATAAAATAAACACACAACAATTAATTATGCGCTATTTTTCAGTGTGAGTCAGTGAGTGTGACCGGGGACGAGCTGCTCCAGACAATTATGTGATTCACATACGTATTTGCGCAGCTTATCAACGTCATTGACAGGCGTCCTCATGGGCCGCTATCAGTGTTTTAGCTGATGTGACCGATGTGGAGTGAAGACTCGCTGAAGATGCTAAGTGTTTAACCCCTTAATGTTCCGACGGCCCGCCCTCGGGTAAAGATCCGCGCGTAAAATTATACGCGCGTAATTGCGTTTTAAGCACTGTTTTGCAGCAGTTTTGCGTTTTAAACATGACGAAACGGACAAAACAAAGGAAGTACGCGACCGAGGACACTGTGGATGTTTGTACAAGTTAAACTAGAGGCATCTCGGACCTGGAGCGGTTCGTGGACCCGAGTGAAGATCTCATGATGGAGCAGAGGACCTGATGTGCTGATGGACTGGATGCTGTTTCTGATCGGTAAGCGTGGTTTATTCTGCTATTGACTTAATTGTGGGTCAAATGTGTATTATGTGTAATCATTAGCATTAGCTAATGCCAATCTGCAGTAATAGAGCAGCTGTGCAGATACAGATTCCTCAGTGTGTATTGGTCATTGAATACTGTCACCTCGAACGGCATAAAAACATACAACGACATAAAAACGAAGAAAAGGAACAGACTTTGCTGTGAAAATGACATGAGAGTGGCCAAGGTGAAGCCATGCATTTCTGACCCGGTCTCTCAAAGGCAACAGCAGAAGTCACTGATTTGCAGTAAATATTCATTATTGTAGCCTGATGGAAATTAGATGATGGGTGTGTGTTAAAATGTTAAAAATAATAAAAAGCATAAATACAGTAAGTTCATCATTGGAATACATAATACAATACAAAATTAAAATAATTTCAGTGTGGTAGTATTAAAAAAGGTCATGTCTTTGTTAAAAGGTATGTATGTAATTTGTTCTGAGTTCATACATTGTATTGGTTTTATTCTTTGAACACAGTGATGTTAATACACGGTTTATTTTGTGCACCAGTAAAACATACATATGTCTTGAATTTGAAAAAAAATTATATTTTATTTTTCAATAAAGAAGGGTTCGGTGAATGTGCATATGGAACCGGTGGGGTTCAGTACCTCCAACAAGGTTAAGAACCACTGCTTGAATGACTAGAAGAATCCCTGTACGTTGTATTACATCAGAAATCAGCGTTTAAACAGTATTTGTTTTGTTTGTTTGTTTCATCTGTATTCCTCGACAGTGTCCTGTAGAGTGTCGTGACGCCATCTGAAACCCATCTATAATGTATAAAGTAAATTGGCCAATAAAAAACTAAAATGGACTTGAGTTGTTAATAGCGCTAATGTAGCAGCATGCTAAGCGGCTGCTAACCGACACATGTGCATCATTAGCCTCCTTCTGGCCCGCTCCACACTTAACCCTGGACACAGCTCCCACACTGAGGCCTGGGCCGCGCCTTCTCCACATAATGGCCTCATTTTTCCTGAGCCCGAGCCAGAAGTGCAGCGGATCTGTTTACAGTCGCGGGGCCATCCATCAGAGGACAGATGCCTAATGCGCGACAGGTGGAGCCGGGGCACAAAATGGCCGCCGGCTGCTGGACTTCACCTCAGCGTCGCCTCGGGACTCGGGCGGAGAAAGACCCTTCAAATAAGAAGTCCTTTCACAGATCACATGACACACTGAGGAAAATACAATCAGGTAAATTATTTGTGTTTAGATTTTTTAAATTTTTTATTCTGTATTTAAAGTTAAATTAAACATTAATAAACCAACTTTTTTTTTGCTACTAAACATTTTGGGCAATTTTAGAGCAAACTAAAAGTAAATTTGCAGGTTTGTGTTCGCTGCCTCTAGTGGCCACTGCAATGTCAAGTACTACGTGACATTACACATGACTGCCCTGATTACAGCCACGTGTTTCTGATGCGAATCTTGTCAATGGTGAATGTCCTGGAGTTCAGATGGGCGTGATTGACAGGTGGATTAGCCAATCAGCGAAAGGCATGGTTCATCTGTATCAAAACAAATATGGCTGCTTATGAGGAAAAAAGGAAGGAAAAGTTCCACAGAGGACTGAAAAAGCTTTATGATCGCAAGAACAAAGCCTGGAATGTTCCAAAGTATGGCATTAAACTTTTTTTATTTCCAGGGAGACGTGCAGTAAATGCCAGATCTTTATTATATAAGCAATAAAACATGTACGATTTAATACATAGGCTTACGAGAAGTTTCATGCCCTACTGTGGAATATTACAGGTGCAGTAATAACATCTCCATAGAGACGAGTAAGTAACGGGCCCTCCCCCGAGAAGTTACGTAATGCACCTTTAATAAAATCTATCAGTCTTACTCAATGGATATTATCTTAGCTTGGAGGAAATCACTCTGAAATACCTGGCAACAAATCCAAAACTCCAGATCTGCAAAAGAGATACATTTTAATCAGCCAAAATGACTCTCATCAAGTCAAATATTCTGAATTTAATTGCTTTTACATTTTTGCAGTGCAGAACTGGCAACCTGGAGTACTGGGAAACGGCCTGTGCCACATTCACACAGCCCAGAGCAGCAATAATAACAAGTAAACACAGGAAGTGCTCTCAAACAGGGAATCTGCTGGTTTGGACCAAATCTGCTCTAATGGAAGTTTGGGAGCGATGGGAGGAAAACTTTGCGTAATGATCAGTGCTGGAAAAAAATAAAAGAAAGAAAGAAAACATAAACTTTTAAACTTTTATGTAAGACGCAGATGGAGGAGCAAGAGTCGGTCCATCTCTGTATTCACAAGTTTCAATCCCATGACCCATCTCACTGTTTTACGGACGCCATTTTGAGGACTTTTAACTGTTTAAAGGGCCCACATTATGATATTTTTGGATTTATTTTATAATGTTTCTTTATCACAAACATGCCTGGAGTTGTGTTTTGTTTCATTCACACGTTTAACACACAAACCCTGGATATTTAGGTTTAGAGTTCTGAATGGAAAACACTCTGTTCCACCTTGTGATGTCATGTGGTAATACAGGAAGTGCTCCACTGTGTTTTTAAATGCAATTCACACCTTCACTAGAATCATTTAGATAATTCCAGCCCTGGAATTGTCAATCTGTACTGAACAAAATAAAAGGTAGCTGTTAACTTGAAAACTACCACTTCATGACATCACAAGGTGGAACAGAGCATTTTGAGCTTTGGAGATGTACAAACTAATAATAAAGGGTCACTCAAACATGCGTAAATGAAACAAAACACAACTCCAGGTATGTTTTTGAGGAGGTAACAACATTCAAACATGACTTAAACCTCACAAGAATCAATGTTGCGTAATATAGGACCTTTAAAATTCTTATTGTTTCTTCTTTTTCTTTTCTTCTTTATAATGGCCCTGTAAATATTGTGAATTGTGATGTGATCTGTGTGATTCAAACAGCGTCACATGGCCAGGTCTCAAACCCCAGGGCTGTGATCGTGATGACGCGGAGAGACCAGCGTTATTTTGGGTCAGAAGTGATGGTCCAGTGTCCAGTGAAGCGAGAAGGCCAGGACCCAAACGGAGAGAAGGAGGGAGAGAGGGAAGAGGAGGAGGAGGGGGAGATACAGGAGGGAGGGAAAGACACTCCTGCCCTCTGCCACCTGTTTCACTGCACACGCTCAAAGCACAAAGGCTCTGAGCACATCTTTCAGAGGAGTTAAAGGTCCGCTATGGAACTTTTCGGGTGCACAGCAAGATGGATTCACAAACTCACAAAAATCCATCTCGGTAGGTTCCTGCTGGTGCGATTGAGCTTGGCCAGACTGGACTAATCACGGGGAGGCATTGTAGTTTGGGCGGTGCCAGCGGTAACACGTCCAAACAAAGATATCTGTGTAAACCCTCAGCCGTCCAGGTCTGATCCACAGCAAAAGACGAAGTTAAAATCTGTCAACTGGACAAATCGTTGTAAGAGTGAAGACGTTTCGCTGCTCTTCTCACGCTGGTGATTTACCAACACCGGCGTGAGAGCTCCTCAGGACACCAGTCTGCCGTACATCTCCATCTCAAAGCCACTAACCACTCATGTGAAGACAGGGAAGTTCAGATCTTAGCCAGAGAAATGAAATGGTTTGAGAGAGGAGTTAAAGAAGCTCTTTTTGTTTGGAAAGAGAATCCAGCTGGACAGATGGACGTGCTTCAGCCTATTTGATCAGAAATACGATGATTTGACGCGTCGACCAATCAGCATCGAGTATTACTTTGAAGATTTCAATCATCGTCAGTGAAAGCCATCCCAGAGTGAAGGTGTAAAGAGTTTAAAAACAGAATAGAGCACGTCCTGTATTACCACATGACATCACAAGGTGGAAGAGAAGTTTTAGTTTGAGAAAAGAACTCAGAGAAAACAACATTATAACATAGATCACAAAAATAATGTAAATGGGCCCTTTAAGTCTGGCCTCCGTAGAGTGTATAAACAAAAAGAACAGGTCAGAGATGGTTCTGCACAAAGAAATGTCAATAAGGAACAAGCAGGAAGAGCAGCTAAACCAATGAATTACTCGTGACCCATACATCACCTCCTCTTATGCACTAAAGCACAAACTGTCATCCCTCTCTCCATATTTCACTCCTTCATCCTCCAAAGAGACAGTCTGATCTAAACGTAATTACAGTGTAAGACAGCGTTGTGTGTTGGTATCGACCCCGTTTAGATCAGAATCCACTGTCTGAGCTGGTCTTTTTTTTTTACAGTGTGTTTATGGACGGGTCATGTGATGAGTCTGAGACGCTGCGAGACAAATGGCAACGTGGGGACATCACTCAGAGAGACACATGGTACACAGAACATGTCCTCCTACCTGGCAACGTCTGTGTAATCCCTCAATCATCCAGGTACTTCAGAGAAAAAGAAATTGAATTCAGCCAACTGAGCCAGGGGTGGCGCCAAAGATGTTTGTTTGGAGAAGCTAAGGAGGGGGGCTAAGATCTTCGATGTGCTCACTTGACATGTTCGTTTAGAGCCTTTTAACAATGGAGCGAACCGCCACCCCTCAGCATGTTCACTTTACTGTTTTAAGTACGTTTAAATGTAGTTAGCCCCTGTGGTGATTTATAAAAGCTAAAAATAACCCGCAATAGGCGAAATCCGTGAAGTAGTCAGCTTTATTTTTAACATTATTCTATTTGTTTTGGAGCTGTAAAACCCCTCACCACACACTTTATACACTTTTCTCACACAGGCATTAACATTTTCTCGCATTAAACACTCTCAAAGTTCCAACCTTCGTAGGCGCATTTGTCGGTGCAGAACAACAATGTGGGTTTGTCGGGGAAAAATCTTGCAAACATACAGCACGGAGGAGACTGATGGACAATAGTCTACAGTCTCTTGGCCAATCAGGACGCAGAACACAATGCACGTTCTTAAACTGTAAACAAAGGCATACAAAACTGCACAAAAAAAATTTCGAAAATAGCGAGGCTCAGAAAGGGAAGGCTTGTACCCCCTCAAGCCCCCCCAACCCCCGTTCCTGGCCCTGCCCCTGAACTGGACAAAAGCTTTAGACCAAACTTGGCGCTCCAGGCTGTCTAATTTGGCCCACGAGGCGGCTCTTAAGAAGAATCTATTTTGATTCAATTTTGTATAGAAATGGCTGTCAGGAGATGAGAGGGAGGCCAGTCCTGTCTGTTCTAATCTTGTCTGTATTTAAAGTAAAGTAAATGAAATCATACATTTATTTGCAGAAGTATATTTTGATGTGCCAACTGTCATTAGTTTAGCCGCGGAAAAAACTTTGGTCACCCCCATTGACCGTGGAGTGAGGGAGTGTGACGTCGCCCACAGCGTTCGGCTCAAATGAAGCTCATATATACAGTCTATGGTCACTCCCGCTTTAGAGGCAATGTGGACCTCTAGGGTTGAAGCGTCTGTGGTTCCTGTTCTCATCTTTTGACGTTGTATTCAACTCTCTCAGTCTGACTGTGCCCTGCTCATAGTTGTTTGGGAGATGTCTGTTTAATCCCTCCAGCATTTTAGAGCAAAACCTTTCGTCCAGTTGACTGAGTTTAATTTTCTTTTGCTATACCTGGCAACCCAAATAAGAAACATGAGTCTTGTTCTGCTTTCTGATTGGATACTCATCTTGAGAACCAAAACACCACATTATAACATAAACATCTTGCATATCATCTCCATTGTGTTTGCAATTAACAAGAAATCAGGCTTGCAATTGTTATCGGTAAAGGCTTTGATTTGAGTGTGTTTACCTCATGTCTGAGGTAAACACAGCAGTGGTGGAACAAGTACTCAATTAATTAAGTAAAATGTATCACATCAAAAAAGTAAACATATTAAAGCACCCATTTAAAAACGTACATAAATAATACAAAGTAAATGTATTTTATGCATTTTGAGGTCTTATACAGGTTCAAATCTAGAGAGTTTGGTAAAGATTTAGAATTTAATTAATTAATTAATTTTATTTAAAAAATTTCTGTAGCTGTTTGTATTTCTATATTTTTGTTTCTTCAAACCCTGAACGTGTTAAAAGTAAACCCTCAGCCTTTTCAGCAGGTCTCAAACAATATTGAAAAATACTTTAACTTTTCAGTTCTTTTCAAAAATGTGGTGGAGTAGAAAGTACAGATACTACTCTCAAGTGTAGTGAAGTAAAAGTAAAAAGTATCCACTTTAAAATATACTAAATTACAGTAAAGCACTAGTTCTAGTAAAGTACAGATACCTAAAATTTGTACTTAAGTAAAGTACTTTACTACTTTTACTTCCCTCACGTCCCTCGTCCTTATGTTACACCATGACAGATAAACTGTCTCGGATAGTCTCAGGTAGTTGTTTCTACATGGCTCTCATGCAGTGTCTCTGACTGGATAAATGTGTCTGTTCCTGACAGTTTCTCCTTAATGATTCTCATCCAACAAACTGCCTTTAAAATATGTAGATAATGTTATTCGTCTCATTGAGCTGCTCAAGCAGCTGCATTTACAATGTACTGTGTGGAGTAAAAGAAGTTGAACTGAACTAGAAGAAGTACATAAAATACATTTCAACTGCTAATACTTGAATAGTATGTGCTGTTTGTCTAATGGGTAATAATTTTCTTCATCACAAACCTACCCAGAGTTGTGTTTCAGTCACACATGTTTAACACACAAACCCTGCATATTTAGGAGTTCTTCACTCAAACAGAGTTACACCTTGTGATGTCATATGGTAACACAGGAAGTGCTCCTCTGTGTTTTTTATCTCCACACACCTTCACCAGTATCATTGGATAATTTCAGCCCTAGAATTGCCATAACTAAAGTAAAAGGAGCTGTTAACTTGAAAACTACTGCTTCATGAAATACGGCCTTGTCAAAGCCCGATCTCGTCACATCTCAGAAGCAGGGCTGGGTCTGGTTAGTACTTGGATGGGAGACTGCTGGGACAGTGGGATGCCAGTGCCAAAAACTGTTGTTGTGCCCTTAGGCAAGATACTTTACCCATATTCCCTAGTACGAATGTCGTGTGTGATGATTGGAGGGGCCAATGTCATAGTCTGTTTCAGGGCAGCTGTGGCTACAGTTGTATCTTCTCACCACAGACTGTGGTGTGAAGAAATAATACTCTGTAAAGAGCTTTAGGTGGCTTGAAAGGTGCTATATAAATCGAGTGATTCAGTAATTTATTTAAAAAAAAAAACACAAGGTGGAACAGAGCATTTTGAGCTTTGGAGATGCAATAATTTAGGATTATTCAAATGTGTGAATGAAACAAAACACAACTCCAGGTACGTTTTTGATGAGGTAACAACATTATAGAGTCAATTTTGCATAATATAGGACCTTTTATTAATTATACTCAAGTACATTTTTAGATTTTTGTTACTGTTCCTCTTGATGTTGATGTTTGAATGCGTCATATTGTTTTGGTATAAATTTAGAAGTTTGTTTTATGTGGTTTTAAATCCTCATTATGAATCAAGGTCATAGAAACTGAATATTCAGAACTGGTGCCTACAAATACATGTCCCATCTCTTCTTTTTCCTTCTCACATTGTTTAATATTTTCTTGTCATTTCTGGTCTTTTTCTGGGTTATAAACGTCACTCTACAGTCATGCTCCGATTCACAGATGTGCCAATTCACTCCTGACTATTCCCAAAGCGGCTCCGTGTGCCGGATCAGCTCACCTCAAAAACATCTGCTGTAAAGAGGAAAGAGAAAGGCTCAGTGCCAAAAACAGGAGTGTGACGTCGCCGCGGAGTGAACGCTCGGCTCCAGGGACTAAAACAGGTTCAAATCAGGACCAGGACTGAACTGGAAGTGAACCGGGACTGAACCGGGACTGAACCGGGACTGAACCGGGACTGAACTGGGAGTAAACCGGGACTGAACTGGGACTGAACCAGGTCAAAGCTTGGATTTAACCAGGGCAGAACTAGATCTATAAATGAGGAGTGAAATGAAACCAAACGACTTCATCAGGACTAAAATAGGAGTAAACATTTTGGACTAAACAAGATACACAGACTTAAAAAGGTCAAAATCATATCTATCCTATATTACTTAACCAGGACTAATTTAAATCTAAACTAATCCATAATCAAGATAAAACTGGGTCTAAACTAGTACTTTATCAGGACTAAAGTAGGACTGAACCAGGTCAAAGCTTGGAATTTACCAGGACTAAACCAGGTCAAAACTATTACTTAATAAGGACTAAACTGAGTCTAAAGTAGGACTAAACCAGGTCTTAACTAGCACTTAATCAGGACTAAACCAGGCCTGAACCAGATCAAAGTTTAGATTTAATCAAGACAAAAAATTTTTTTTAAATAAAATAAAAAACAAGTACTCAGCAGGGTCTAAACTACCTCCAAATATTCTCCTTCCAGAACTAAACCAGGACTAAACCAGGCTCTAGACCAGGACTAAACCAGGACTAAACCAGGCTCAAACCAGGACTGAACTAGTTCTATAAACAAGGACAAAACACTGTCTAAGAGTGCGTTCACACTTGTCCTGGATTATTCATGGATTGAGCCCAGTTTAGTTCTGATGTAGTTTTGGTTTGATCCTGATATATTCCTGGTGTAATCCATGATTAATTCCGGATTAAGTCCCAGTTTATTCCCGAATTAGATGTGGACAAAACCAGGACCAAATGGGCATCAGATAGGGTTTTGTATCCTAACTAGGATTTAACCAGGTCTTTGTAGGAATCAGATCCAAAAACTAGGACTAAACCAGCCTCAAAAAACAAACTAGGACTAAACCAGGACTAAACCAGACTGAAAAACACCTAATACAGAATAAAACCAGGACTAAACTAAGATTTCACCAGGATTTAACTAGGGTCAAGTTATCAAAATGACTAAACATGCCCAAACCAGCAGGACTAACCCAGGACTAAGAATCAGAGCCTGGAGCATTTTACCAAGTTCAAACCAGAACTAAACTAAGACTAAACCAGACCCAATGTGCTCAATCCAGAACTAAACCTGATTTAAACAAGAATCAGAGAGGGTTCTGTATCCTAACCAGGATTTAACCAGGTCTTTGTAGGAATCAGATCCAAAAACTAGGACTAAACCAGGACTAAACCAGACTCAAAACACCTAATACAGAACTAAACTAGGACTAAACCAGGACTAAACTAAGATTTCACAAGGATTTAACTAGGGTCAAGTGATCAAAATGACTAAACCGTGACTAAACATGTTCAAACCAGCCTCCAAGACCAAACTAGGACTAAACCAGGACTAAACCAGGCTCAAAAAACACCTAATACAGAACTAAACTAGGACTAAACCAGGACTAAACTAAGATTTAACAAGGATTTAACTAGGGTCAAGTGATCAAAATGACTAAACCGTGACTAAACATGTCCAAACCAGCAGGACTAAACCAGGACTAAGAATCAGATCAAAGCCAAGACCAAAACAAGCCTCGAAGATTTTAGTTCAAACCAGAACCAAACTAAGACTAAACCAGACTCAATGTGCTCAATCCAGAAGTAAACCAGATTTAAACCGGCATCAGAGAGGGTTCTGTATCCTAACCATGATTTAACTGGGTCTTTGTAAGAATCAGATCCAAAAACTAGGACTAAACCAGGACTAAACCAGACTGAAAAACACCTAATACAGAACTAAACCAGGACTAAAACAGACTCAAGACTCAAAACACCAAATACAGAACTAAACCAGGACTAAACTAGGGCCAAGTGATCAAAATGACTAAAGCGTGACTAAACATGTCCAAACCAGCAGGACTAAAGCAGGACTAAGAATCAGATCTAAACCAAGACCAAAACAAGCAAAGTACAAACCAGAACTAAACCAAGACTAAATCAGACCCAGTGTGCCAAATCCAGAACTAAACCTGACTTAAATGAGTTGTCATGTAGGGCATCAGAGAGGATTCTGTATCCCAACCAGGAGTTAACCAGGTCTTTTTAGGAATCAGATCCAAAAACTAGGACTAAACCAGCCTCCAAGACCAAACTAGGACTAAACCAGACTGAAAAACACCCAATACAGAACTAAACTAGGATTAAACTAGGATTTCACCAGGATTTAACTAGGGTCAAGTTATCAAAATGACTAAACCGTGACTAAACATGTTCAAACCAGCCTCCAAGACCAAACTAGGACTAAACCAGGACTAAACCAGGCTCAAAAAACACCTAATACAGAACTAAACCAGGACTTAACCAGGTCTAAAACGAGTCCTGAACATTTAGGACATCAGTATTCCTTCAGAGGCGGGAGAGATAGACCGGGACAGCGGACGCAGCGCGCGCCCCATCTCGGGAACATTTCAAGGGCGAACCTGTTGATGGGCTAAACGCACTATCCACAGACTCTGGCGAGCTCCAACACCGGGATTTGAGAGATGCGTGCCCGCCTGGAGAGTTGCTCAGCCCGCTAGGGACCGGCTGAAAAGCAGGCAAAGCGCGGAGGAGGAAGAGGAGGAGAGAGGGATAAATCTGTAGCACATAATGATTAGGACGCATTGCCATCACACGAAGCGGACCAAGTGGGATTAACAGCGGATGGAGAGGGCTGATGGGACGGAGAGCGGATAACAGTAGGGAGAAAACAAGACTTTGAACGCTCCGCTGCGCTGTTTTGGTGTTGGGATGTCTATTTTTTGTTTGATTTGAATATTTTTGGACACGCGAGGGGTCACATTGAGTCGGGATAGGCGCAGATTGGATACGATGAAGAGGTTGCGCGCAAAATTGGAGAGGAAAGAGGAGAGAGGAGCGACCAAATACCAACACCAACACTACTGCCACTGCTGCTACTGCTCTTATTAACATGGATTTACTCCGCTAAGCGTTTTTTGGGGACAGTTCTACGAGTGAATTTTCGAGAGGAGAGTGCGTAAAACCAACGACGCGGTTCCTGGAGGTCAGCGCGCGCATACAGACACACACACACACACACACACACACACACACACACACACACACACATAGACGAAAAATACACACACGCACTTGACTTTGGGGGAAAGTTTACAGGATTCAGGTGGATGGAGTTTAAGTTTGAGCAGGGAAACAGCAGGGATTTGAGTTTTTATGTGGAGGAAAATGAAAATTCGTAAGATAGGTCGTGTTTGGCACGATCAGAAATAAAAGATTGGAGCCTTAAAATCTAAAATGGGTCAGTATTGTAGCAGTTAATGGGTGAATTTATATCAAAATGGATAAAAATGTGTTGAAACAGTTTGAGCAGCAAAACTCTCAAAGATATATATGTATTTTTTTGTTTGTTTTTCCACATAATCAGGCCTATAATACTATAATACGCAGCCTATTACTCAGCCAATCAGCTTGTTATATTAATTAAAATAACCTGGTACTGCTCATTATAGATCACTTTGCTTGTGGGACACTTTAATAATCAATATTTGCTTGGAGTTTATGTTTAGCCTGACCCGTAGACTTTGGCAAATGTAGATTGTGTAGGTTGAAAAAGGATAGTGTATGGGACCCCCTTGAAAAAGAATATGGTTTAATTCAAGGGGCTCAAATAAATAAATGATTGAATAAATAAATAAATAAATAAATAAATAAATGTAAAAATATAAATAAATAAATACAAATAAATAAATAAATATCAGACTTCCCTTGTGGATAAAATAATTTGAAAACACTGCAGCCAAATCGCATGTTTTTTACTTAAACCTCTGGATTCTTTCAAGGCTACAAAGAGGACACTGGGCTGATTTGTGTCTACATCTCAACCCTTTCTCTACCCATCAATCACACTGTCCATGTCTCCTCATCTCCTCTCCTCTCCTCCCTCCTTCCTTCCCCCTTTTCCAATCCCCCTTTTTTGTAAGCAGAGAGAGAGAGAGAGGAGAGAGAGAGGATGTGACCTTCTACCAAGTGTTGAAACGATGCATCGGTAACAGCGGGTCTATCTACGCCTCTCGGATCGGACTCAAACAAGTGAATCGCGGGGAAGGAGGGAGCGGGACGGAGGAGAAGACTACGCAGAAAGAGAGACAGAAGAGAGGAGAGGAGGAGGAGATAGAGAGAGGAGAGAAGAGGAGGAGGAGGAGGACATTGTGACAGTGAAATTGGCGAAAGGAGAGGACCAGAGGAGGGATGACAGTGGACAGAACACGGCTACATGTGGATTGCTTTAAAAGGTAGGGCATCTGACTTAAAAATGTCTAACTTTATATTTGTAATGATCCTTTTGAAGCATTTTTTACACTTTTAAGGCCTATAAACTGTCCGATACTTAAAGCTTCACTCTGTAACTTCTCTGGACAAGGCTTGGTCTGACACCTGGTTGTCTCCATGGAGATGTTATGGATTGTCCTGGGATATTTCACTATATTTCCATGGAGATAAGCGGGTGACGCCTCTACGCAAAGTTACAGGTCAGATCTGTGGAGAGGCGACCCCACTCACAGTAAGAATGCATGTTTCTGACAAATGTTTTTAGCAGGAAAAACCTCTGGTGTTAAATCAATACATGGTAGATATGTTTAATGCCATACTGTGGAGCATTCCTGGCAAAAATATAACATCTCCATGGACACGCAGGTGGAAAACTCTCCACCAGAACGCATAGTGATGGTGGTTCTTATTGGATAAATTGAAATAATGTACACATTCAAAAAAATATATAATCAGAGGGTGTAAGGACTCCCCCTACTGGCTGTGAGGAGGAGAAGCAGTTTAAATTAGGCTAAAAACAATAGCAGCAAGTGTTGAAGATAAGGGAATTTGTAATGATTTGAACACTGAAGGTGAATGGACTTTAAAAACATGGAGGAGCACCTTTGGATTACCCCTACATGGCATCTATTTTGAGATAACAAGACGGAAATATAAAACAAACAAAAAACATAAGATTCTTCCATGGTTTGGATTTAGATCAATATGACGTGTATAAAGATGGATGCCACACTTTTATGGGGGTTATTAACTGGTAACACATAACGTATTTAGATCACCATGTTACGTTGTGTGTTTGCTCACTACCGCCTTCAAAGTGCTACTGCTACACATCACATCAGGTTTGTGAAGTTGTAATATAATGTTTTGTCTCATGCTTTTGTATATTTATGGAGAATTGTCATGTGGGAGTGTGGATGATGTAGGCTTGTGGGTTGAACTTTGGGTTGGCATAAGAAGGGTTTGAACAGGACCTGGGAGAGATCACTAAATTACTCAAACATGCATGGATGACATCTAAAACCTCATCAGGCATGTTTTTGATGAGGGAACAATGTTTATAACATGATAACAAGCTCCAAAAAGCTGATTTTCTTTAATTTTTTTTTTTTTTTGCATAAATCCACTCTTTAAAATGCAAAAGATGTGGTTAATTCTTGGTATTTCTCTAGTTGATGTTTTCATTTTTGAGCTGAATGCGTAAAGTTGAAAACCTACACGTTTCTTACATTGATCAGAGATTGTATGCTGTTCACGGCGCCCTCTGCTGTTCTATACTTTAGTGCAGTTTGTTACGGTGCCCATGTTATAAATGAAGCAATTAAAGGCCCTGTACCTGATTTTTCTTTCCATGTGTTTATGCAAATGTGTCCTGCCCCAGTACAGATGTTGTATAAGCAGCTCTAAAATAAGTCTGCTGTGTGCTGTGTGCAGGTAACTATAAAGTACTTTATTGTCAAAGAATTAGAGGGTGCACGGTTAGCATGCTAGTTGTTGTAATTGTCGTTAGCGTGTCGACAAACTCCGGTCTCTGGTCTCTGAAAGCTGTGAAGAGCACGTATAAACTCATCGTGGTGAATGCATAAGGTAAGGGAGGACTTCGGACCCCTGCAAAGCGTAAAATGAACTAACTCTGTTTTTCACGTTTGAACGACAGAAAAAAACAGGTACGTTACCGTAAATCGCCTTATAATGTTGTTTCCCCATCAAAAAACATACCTGGAATCTTAATGGTAACACTTTATAGTTACTACATTTACGTAACTACATTATAATCGCCATGCTTCATTTTTAAGCGTTTGACTATCTCTCCAGCAGAGGGCGCAGGAACTATTCACTGATGTCGCAATTCACTGACATGTAGAGTGACTTCCTTTCATAGAGCACCAATTGTCAGTAGAGTTATTAAAATTTTGGAATATCAGATACTAATCGATACTAAAGCTAGTATCGAAACTAGATACTCATTTGAGCAGGAATCAATACTAAAAAAGTCACATTTACAGGACGGAAATTAAAAGCCTTAGATCTTGAGCTGTATCAGAGCAAGTATAAGCGCACATAAACTGTATATATAAATGGACATAGCTAACCTGCTAGCTGCCACGTTCCAAATAGGGAGTGATCATGGGCTCGCTTCTTGCTCCATTGACTCTGGCTCCAATTCACTTTATGCTGGAAAACCGTTGCCCCTCTCTCTGTAACTGCTGCAGTGAGCCTCGTCATCTCGGTCTTAAAATGTTCGTATTAACCCGCCCTAAATGATCCTGGTATTTTTATTTTGCTATTGTGTCCGTAACTCAAGATGTTAACATTAATAACAAATCACACGTCTTCTTTCCCTGAGGTCGCTCTTGGTATTGTTAGCAACAGGTTTGATTGACAGCGTTGCTAAGTGCCCACACCCTGCTAAACCTGCAGTGTGGGCAGAAAGGGGCGTTACCTTCAGCAGCCTCTCTCCGGATTGGCTCTTTGGTTGCTATGATACTTGTCAGGCTCCAAATAAGTCCCTATAACCGCTAGCATCGATAAGCTTCATCTGACTAGAGCTGAACGCTATGGGTGACGTCACACTCACTTAGTCCACTTCTTTTTACAGTCTATAACAGGGATGTCGAACACATTTTCACCAAGGGCCACATCAGCAAAATGGCTACTCTCAAAGGGCCAGATGTAAAATAAATCTAAGTACTTTTTTTAACTTGTTAATTAACTATTTCTGTATTTTATTACTCATTAAAGTTACAAATATTGCATCTGTATTTGCCTAGATGTAAAAATATGGCTGTGTAACTGCGTATCTCCTGATAAAATGACATTTTAAGACCGTCATACCTTTAATTTACCCTGTTCAGGGCCACATAAAATGATAAGGAGGGCCACATTTTGCCCGCGGGCCTTGAGTTTGACACATGTGGTCTATAATAAGGACGGATGGAACCTACCTGGACGACTGAGGGATTACACAGACCTAAGACTGCATGGTAATATAAAATAAAGTACTACGGCAATGCTAAAAATTACTTCTATTGTTTAAACAAAGTGGTATCGAAATCAGTATCAGTCTCAAGTCAATTCCTTAGTATCAAAATCGTTTAAAATCTTAGTATTGTGACTGCACTGACTAACTGTAGCTCCAATACTTTACCTTTTCCCAGCTTTAAAAATGAAATACCAAACCGTTTCAGACTGGACTCTTCCTGCTTTATCCTGCACAAACTCCCCATTTATCAAATCCAACAAATTACAAAACAAGAACACTTCGTTAACACATTTTACCGTGGCATTCTCATCGCCAATCGCAGCGTTTATCCAGACTTGAAACATGAAATTCTTCGGAGGCACTTTGAGCACCAAAAGTATAGATTTGTGGCTTTGTGAGAAAATCTATTTTTTAGAGTGCGCACTTTTGTTCGTCTCAGTTTGAGGATTGATTGTTGCCGTGACAGACAGTTTTATTGACCAAAGCTAAATGACAAGATTTAAAGGAGCTGTTTAAAGCTCTATTCGGGGATTTTTAGCCAATAACACTCAGATGGTTGCATGCTATTTCTGCATTAGTTCTTTTTAATTGTCTTTTTTTTTTTTTTTTTTACGAGAATAAACCACTTACTCTAAATTATTTTTTTGTTTTGTGTGTAATGTTGCTTTTACTCTTGAGTTGAAGGTCGCATATAACACAAAATGGATTCTGAGTCTGGATGTTTGAGTAACCCTTTATTATTAATCTGTATATATCTCCAAATGCTCTGTTCCACCTTGTGATGTCATAAAGTGGTAGTTTTCAAGTTAACAGCTACATTTGAGTTTTTGTTCTGTGGAAAATGGAAATTCGAGTGTTGAAATCATCCAAATGATTCTATTGAAGGTGTGTGGAGTTTAAAAACACGGTGGAGCACTTCCTGTATTACCGCGTGACATCACAAGGTGGAACAGAGTGTTTTCTGTTTGAGAGAAGAACTCAGCCTAAATATGCAGGGTTTGTGTGTAAAATGTGTCAATAAAACAAAACACAACTCCAGGTGTGTTTGTGACGAGGAAACTACGTTATAACAAGTCAGAAAATAGTGTAACATGGGCACGTTAATGTATTTTTACACATTTAGTTCGTGTCACTGTAGACCTGCATATTGAGACCATCTATAAGTGCTCACTGTTGTTGTGTTGTTGGGCAAGACACTTCAACTACCCTGCCTGTAATGCATGTGTGAAAACGGTAGAAAATGGATCGATTATTGGCCAGAGACCATTGGTGCAGAATGACAGACACTTCTCTATCACTCAGCCCCGGGGCAGATGTGGCCACAGACTCCCCACTACTACAAGTTCAAAGCATATACATTATTTTGCTAATTTTGTCAAGCTTGCACGGGGAAATATAAATCCAAGTTATTATTAGCAGTAAAAGTATTAGTATTAGTAGTAGTAGCAGCTTATATTTAGTATTATATGAAGTAAGTAGGGATGTGGATGATATTTGTTGGTGCTTTGACAGAGTAGTAGTAGTAACAGTAGTAGTATTAGCAGTAGTATTAGCATTAGGAGTATTAGTACAATTGCAGTCAGAGTGAAATGGTGGAGGATATTTTTTTATATTTGCTTGTTCTGGGACAGAGACTCAGTATCATTGTGAAATCTGCTCTTATCTCTGTGTTTTGTCCTTGTGCTGTTCCTGTCTCACTCTGGGACTGTGCTCTTTGTCTTCAAAATATATCAGAGTTTGTATACGGGGAAAAGAGGACTAAACCAGGACTAAACCAGGATGAAACAAGGACTAAACAAGGACTAAACAAGGACTAAACCAGGACTAAACAAGGACTAAACCAGGACTAAACCAGGACTAAACCAGGATGAAACAAGGACTAAACCAGGACTAAACAAGGACTAAACCAGGAATAAACAA
Source organism: Periophthalmus magnuspinnatus (assembly GCF_009829125.3). NCBI lineage: Eukaryota > Metazoa > Chordata > Actinopteri > Gobiiformes > Gobiidae > Periophthalmus > Periophthalmus magnuspinnatus. The sequence continues at coordinate 9,383,616 of NC_047133.1, forward strand.
GGACTAAACCAGGACTAAACCAAGACTAAACCAGGACTATACCAGGACTAAACAAGGACTAAACCAGGACTTAACCAGGACGAAACCAGGACGAAACAAGGACGAAACAAGGACTAAACAAGGACTAAACCAGGACTAAACCAGGACTAAACCAGGACTAAACAAGGACTGAACCAGGACTGAACAAGTACTAAACCAGGACTAAACAAGGACTAAACCAGGACGAAACCAGGATGAAACAAGGACTAAACCAGGACTAAACAAGAACTAAACAAGCACTAAACAAGGACTAAACAAGGACTAAACCAGGACTAAACCAGGACTAAACAAGGACTAAACCAGGACTAAACCAGGACTAAACCAGGACTAAACCTGGACTAAACCAGGACGAAACAAGGACTAAACAAGGACTAAACCAGGACTAAACCAGGACTGAACCAGGACTAAACCAGGACTAAACCAGGACTAAACCAGGACTAAACAAGGACTAAACCAGGACTAAACCAGGACTAAACCAGGACTAAACCAGGACTAAACAAGGACTGAATTAGGACTAAACCAGGACTAAACAAGGACTGAACCAGGACTAAACAAGGACTGAACCAGGACTGAACCAGGAATAAACCAGGACTAAACCAGGACTAAACCAGGACTAAACAAGGACTAAACAAGGACTAAACCGGGACTAAACCGGGACTAAACAGGGACTAAACCGGGACTAAACCGGGACTAAACAAGGACTAAACCAGGACTAAACAGGGACTAAACTGGGACTAAACAAGGACTAAACAAGGACTAAACCAGGACTAAACCAGAACTAAACCAGGGCTAAAGAAGGATTAAAAAAGGCCTTTGCCAGGGCTAAACCAGGACTAAGCAAGAACTTTGCCAAGGCTAAAAGTGGAAATAAACCATAAGACTAAACCAGGAATGAACCAGGAATGAATCAGAACAAATTATTATTATGTACATACTATTAACCCTGGGAGTGTACTACAACTCTCAAACTCTCAAACCTTACAAAATGGACACATTTATAATAATGACCTAACCTTCACAAGTCTTAATAAAACATGAAGAAGATCTGAATTCATAATGAACAAATGGTTTATTATAATTTAGGCTTATAACTACATTAAGCGGTTAGGAGTTAGTGTTGGTTTGTATAGTTTCAAGTAGTTACAAAGTCTTGAGACATTCATCACGCAACATATTTTAACATTTTTATAGCAAATTTCAATAACAGTAGTAAAAAAGTAGTTAGCTCTATAAATAGCTTAGCATTAGCTTCACTAAAACAACTGTCAGTCATCCATTAGACAGGTGCACGTTTGATCAATGGAGGGAACGGATCATAGACTGACGCTAATTGTGTGTTTGTTATTGGTGAAGAAACAAGGTTGAATGCAGAGTTTTGCAGTGACAGTACAGCTAACAACAACTAGCATGCCAACACAAACTTCCTGATTATTAGACGGTAAAGTGCTTTCTAATTAGATGCAGATGACAGAGGACACTTGTGACCTCAAGATGTTTATACAACAATGTACTGGGGCAATTTTGCTCATATAAATAAAATAAACAAATTAAGATGATATAGCGCCCCCCTTGTAATAGTCTGTGGTACTGCACTGTAGACAGAGGCAGTTGCTAAAATAAATAGTGTTTGTCAGAAGATGGACGTGGTCTTAAATTAACCTGTGACATGACGCAACACGACTCATAAATAAAGAGTCATCTCCGAGCGAGAACGAAGACATATGTTTAACACAACAAGAGCTAAATCAGACAAGGACTGGACCAGGATGAGGCCAGGACTGGACCAGGACTGAACCAGGACTAGGCCAGGACCGGACCAGGACTGAACTAGAATTGAACATGGACTGAGCCAGGACTGGACCAGGACTGGACCAGGACTGAACCAGGACTAAACCAGGACTGGACCAGGACTGAACATGGACTGAGCCTGGACTGGACCAGGACTGGACCAGGACTTGACCAAGACTTGACCAGGACTGGACCAGGACTGAACCAGGACTGAGCCAGGACTGAACCAGGACTGGACCAGGACTGAACTAGGCCTGGACCAGGACTGGACCAGGACTGGACCAGGACTGGACCAGGACTGAACTAGGACTGAACTAGAACTGAACCAGGACTAATCCAGGACTGTACCAGGATTAAACCAGGACTGGACCAGGATTGAACCAGGACAAAAGCACGACTAAAGTAAAACATATTAGCATGATCCTAAATTAGATTAGACCAGGTCTAAATCAAGACTAAACCAGCACTGAACTAGGGCTAAAGCAGGATTTATAAGCAGAACCCTAAATGAAGACCAAAGAGGCACCAGAGGCTGATCTAAGAGCAAACAGTCGAGGAACATGGAATAATTAAACCAGAACTAAACCAGGACTTAATCTGGACTAACCATGGACTAAAGCAACACCAAACTGGATTTAATCTGGTTCAAAGAGGACTAAACTGGACCTTAACCAGGACCGAGACTGGACCTTGTAGACCCCTGTTTGTCATTAGATATTGCAGTGAAAGGTCATGTGACAACCAATGGAGCGTATGATTGGTCAAATCAGATCCAGTCACAGTGATCCAGTGCGTTGTCCTTCACCTGTCTGGCTCCTGTCCAGTCTGTAATGGACGCATTGTAAAGCCATCCACCTGAACTGTAAACCTCATACTACATAAACCCTTATAAGGCAACGATTACTTTGATTTACAACGCCTTGATCTCTTTGTTTCATCTTATTTATTTAATCTTTTGGGTCAAGAATATGGGGCATGTTTTTATTTGTAATATAATTCAATTTACAGTGCAATGATCAATCCATCAGGGAGTAAGACAGTAAAACAAATGTTCTCACTATAGACTGTATATATAAATGGACATAGCTAACTTGCTAGCTGCCGTGTTCCAATAGGAAGTGAGCATGGGCGCACTTCCTCTGGCTCCAATTCACTTTACATTGAAAAAACTACATGATCCTGGTATTTTTATTTCGCTATTGTGTCCGTAAATCAAGATACGAGCATTAATAACAGACAAATAACACGCCCCCTTTCCCTGAGGTTGCTCCCGCTAGCGTTAGCAACAGGTTTAATCGACAGCGTTGCGAAGTACCTGCTCCGTGCTAAAACAGCGACCAGATTGGCTCTTTGGTTGCTATGATACTCACCGACAGAGTTCCAAATATGGAAATCGACTCCAAATTCGCCGATATAACCGCTAGCCTCGATGATCTTCATTTGGAGCCGAACGTTACGGGCGACGTCACACTCACTTAGTCCACTTCTTTATACAGTCTGTGGTTCTCAACATGCTCAGGTCTAGCGTTTACTGTTTATTTGTAATATTATCGCAAAATCAAATTACATTTTTTTCCCCAAAAAAATCCCCCATCCTGAGCTCATGGTGAGATTATCCACCTCTAATTTATTCCCCAATGAGATGAGTTTTCCAATAAGATGATATTTTCCCTTCATGCATTTTAGCTACTGATGATTCCAGGTTAATGATAAAACGAAAGATATCGATCCAGTGACGGGAGTGAAGCTGCTGGATGCTCGCCGGCGAAGGCTTAGCAATTTTTCCGCTGCTGTTCAACCTGCCTGTAGTGTCTGTTTGTGAGGGAAGAACCAATTTAGTTTTGAAGTTTGAAAATTCGTTAATTAAAAAGATAAGTGGAGAACATCACGTCTTACGAGGGTGAAGCAGAGCCTGAGGACTCGGAAGGCAGACTCCATCAATCTGGCTGAAGTCTCGGAGGTGGTTGGCAAGCTCCTCGGTGGCAAGGCTGGCACGGGTAGTATCTAAAGTATCCTGAGTATCTTAAATCTCTGGATGTTGTGGAGCTGTCTTGGCTGGGACAGGGACAGTACCTCTGAATTGGCAGATCAGGGCGGTGGTGCCTCTGTTTACAAAGGGGGATCGGAGGATGTCTTCACCAGGACATCAGGTCTAAACCAGGACTAAAGCAGAACTAGACCAGGACTTATAAACAAGACCCAACAAAGACCTGGAGGAGACTAAACCAGGACTAAACCAGGACTAAAGCAAGACTAAAGAAGGACATACAGCATAAACAAATCTGGACTAGCAAGCACTAAACCAGGACTAAAGTAGGACTAGACCAGGATTTATAAACAAGACCCAACAAGGACCTGGAGGAGACTAAACCAGGACTAAACCAGGACTAAAGCAAGACTAAAGAAGCACGTACAGTATGAACAAGACCCTAAATCTGGTCTAGCAAGCGCTAAGCCAGGTCTAAAGTAGGACTAGACCAGGATTTATAAGCAAGACCCAACAAAGACCTGGACGAAACTAAACCAGGACCAAACCAGAACCAGGACTAAACCAAGACTAAAAGATGGCTAAAACAGGACTAAACCAGGACCAAAGCAGCGCTAAACCAGGACTAAAACAGGACTAAACCAGGACTAAAACAGGACTGAAATAAGATTAAACCAGGACTAAACCAGGACTGAAGCAGGGCTAAATTATGGGCTAAAACAAGACTAAACCAGGACTGAACCAAGACTGAACCAAGATTAAAGCAAGACTAAAGAAGGACATACAGCATGAACAAGACCCTAAATCTGGACTAGTAAGCACTAAACCAGGACTAAAGTAGGACTAGACCAGGACTTATAAGCAAGACCCAACAAAGACCTGGATGAAAGTGAACCAGGACCAAACCAGGACTAAAGCAAGACTAAAGAAGGACGTACAGTATAAATAAGACCCCAAATCTGGACTAGCCAGGGGTCTTAGGTATTTAAAGGTCCTAAACCAGGACTATAGCCAGACTTATAAGCAGAACTCTAAATCAAGACCAAACAGACTGTGAAACATGGGAGGCTGAAGTAAAAGCTTTGGTGTTTCCCTCATGATGTTCATTCTAATTTTACTACTTGTCCTAACAATTGAGAAAAGAATGAGCAGTTTTCCAAAATATACTGATGTCTTTACAGTCCCAGAAAGTACCATTGGCGTTCTCTGAGCATTTGTGGCATATTTCATCAGATCACTCTTATTCAGTGTCAGATAAGTGGAAAATATGATGAGTTGGATTTTTTTCCCCAGTTTCATTCTCCAAAAGCTGCATCCAAACCCTCACTCCACACGTTTTCACCTTTCAATAGTTTATCATTTGCAATCAGTAGATGATTTATTAGTGAAACAAGGCTCTTTTTGTGTTTTTGTTTAATACACTTTGTCATTTTTGTGTGGTGAGAGAGTCAGAGGACAGATTAAAGATGATTGGGATCGTTAAAGGGGAGTAGCCCGAATCCTCAAACACATCGTTTAACGGCTTTTACTGATAACGATTCTAATGTAGATTTATTCTTAGTTGTAAAAACACTGGACATGATGCCAAGTTGTTTATGTTATAATTTAGTGCTTTGGTTCAAGACGATTAGATAAGAAAACAGAAAGAGCCTCACAAAAGTCTTTCATTTGCGTTGCCAGTTTCAATGACAAAAATCCAGTCAAAGAGCTCACATATAGATCTGGTTTGGTCCTTTTATGTCTTATTTTATAATTACATACCACGTAATTAGTGTTTTCATTCTCAAGATTATTATCCAATCAGAGAGAAGAATGAGCCTCACATGAGTCTTGAATAAAACTTGTTAAGCCTAAAAAAAACCTCTTTATAATGTGTGTCTCAATACTGTACTAATGACTCTTTATTATTGCTTGTTTGTCCCAGTTGCTAAACAAAAAACTGATATAAATGACAGTAAAGACAGACAAATGTACTGTGAAAGTAGTTGTATCATCAAACCTTTTAACTTAAAGGGTCCATATTACTCTGATCTTTGTTATAATGTTGTTTCCTCATCACAAACATACTTGGAGTTGTGTTGGAGTTATGTGGGACAGAGCATTTTGATTTAAAATAATCACAACAACTCATATTTTCTATGGCTGCAGGATGAATAACAAAATAGAACTGAAAACACAGTTTGAATGAACACAATCAGAAAGTCTCAAAGGTTGCAGCTTTTGAAGTACCAACATTTCTCTCACAAACAACAAATTGTCCTGTTTTTTTCTGCATAAAAACTGCTCACGATGTAGTTTAGATCTTTACAAACATGATCTGAAGTGTGATTCATGTACTAAGACTAGAGTTGTATTAAATGACTACCGTATTAGACTGGACCAGGACTAAACCAGGACTGGACCAGGACTTAACAAGGACTAAACCAGGACTGAACCAGGACTGAACCAGGACTTAACGAGGACTAAACCAGGACTGAACTAGGACTGAACCAGGACTAAAACATTACAGAAGCAGGACTAAACCAGGACTAGTTCCATCACTTGACTACTGTATTGGACTGAACCAGGACTGAACCAGGACTGAACCAGGACTCAACCAGGATTGAACCAGGACTAAACCAGGACTAAACCTGGATTAAACAAGGACTAAACCAGGACTAACCCTGGATTAAACAAGGACTAAACAAGGACTAAACCAGGATTAAACCAGGAATAAACCAGGACTAAACCTGGATTAAACAAGGACTAAACCAGGACTGAACCAGGGCTGAGCCTGGACCAAAACTGTACTGAAGCAGAATTGAAGCAGAACTGAACCAGGACTGAACTAGGATTAAAACATTACAGAAGCAGGACTAAACCAGGACTAAACCAGGACTAAACCAGGACTAAACCAGGACTAAACCAGGACTAGTTGCATTAGTTGGCTACTCTGTATTAGTTTGTTAATTCATATTTTATTCTTTTTGCCAACTCTTCTGGACTCATTTAAAATGTGAACTTTGAGCAGAATCCGATTATTAAAACATAAATCACAAATCTAATCTAATGGCAGTTAGATATTTTTAACCCAAATTGTTGAGTCCTAATATTTTCTGAGTCACTTTAGCTCTCATCGTTTTACACGGCGCCAGTAACTTGTCCCTTTGACGTCATGGATGGTGCAGTTCAATAATTCTTTTCAGATGGAAAAATGTCAATTTCTATTTGAAAAGCGCGTCTATGGAGCGGCTACGTTTCCTCACATTTTGGATATGTGTGTGTGTGTGTGTGTGTGTGTGTGTAAGCAGGAGGAATGAGGTTTTGCCACTGGAAAAATGACTCTATCCCGGCTCTGGAGATTGTACAGACCACAGTGTGTACACGGCCATTTATACTGCACAAACAGGAGGGTAAAACCAGGACTGAACCAGGGCTAAACCAGGTCTAAACAAGGACTGAACCAGGACTGAACCAGGACTGAACCAGTGCTAAAACCAGGACTAAACCAGGTCTAAACAACAACTAAATCAGGACTAAACCGTGACCAAAATGGGACTAAAATAGGGCTAAACCAGGACTGAACCAGGACTAAAACAGGACTGAAACAAGATTAAACCAGGACTAAACCAGGGCTAAATGAGGGCTGAAAAAGAACTGAGCAAGGCTAAAACATAGCTAAACTAGGGCTAAAACAGGACTAAACCAGGATTAAACCAGGACTAAAACAGGACTGAAGTAAGATTAAACCAGGACTAAACCAGGGTTTAATGGGAGCTAAAACAGGACTAAACCAAGGCTAAAACATGGCTAAACCAGGACTAAACCAGGACTAAACCAAGGCTAAAACATGGCTAAACCAGAGCTAAACCAGGACTAAACCAGGACTGAACCAGGACTAAGCCAAGGCTAAAAGACAGCTAAACCAGAGCTAAAACAGGACTAAGGCTGGACTGAACAGGACTAAAACAGGACTAAAACAGGACTGAACCAAGACTGAACCAGGATTAAATCAGGATTAAACCAGGGCTAAACTGGAACTAAACTGGGACTGAGCCATGACTAGACTAAGACCGGGACTAATCCAGGAATAAACTGGGTCTAAACTTCCACCACAGTTTGTATTGATCACAAAGCAGAAGTAGCCCTGGTGCACTGTTGGCATAACGACCAAGATTTTCTAAAACTTCATGACCTTTTATTGTTTGTTTCTTACTGTTTGTGATTTGTTGACAGTTTTTGTTGGTGTGTGTCCTGAACGCAGCACAACGACCTCTGTCCAGCGCCTCTGGCTTTAGCAGCTTCCACAAACACTTACAGCCAATCTGTTTAATCAAATGTTAAAGACCCCAGTGACCATGATGGCCTGTATCTCACAGAGAGAAGGAGAGAGGGAGAGAGGGACAGGGGGAGAGAGGGAGAGAAACAGGGAGGGGAAGAGAGATAGATGGAGGGTAGGAAGGCAGGAAGGGAGAGAGGAGGGGAGAAAGAGAAAGAGAGAGATGTTGAGGGGAATTTAGAGATAGATCAGAAAGAGAGAGAGAGAAAGAGAGGGAGAGAAAGCTGTAGAGATAGAGAGACAGAGATAGAAAGAGGGAGGGCAAGGCTGAAAGACAGAGAGGGCGGAAGACAGAGAATTGGAGCATAGGAAGGAAGGAAGGAAGGAAGAGGGAGAAGATGAGAGGAAGAGAGGGACATAGAGAGAGAGAGACAGAGGGGGTTCAGAGAGAGATAGATCAGAAATAGAGAGAGAAAGATAGAGAGAAAGAAGGAGGGCAAGGCTGAAAGATAGAGAGGGAGGAAGACAGAGAAGGGCAGCGAAGGAAGGAAGGAAGGAAGGAAGGAGGAAGGAGAAGACAAGAGAAAGAGAGGGACAGAGAGAGGGGAGGTTTAGAGAGAGAGAGAGAGATCAGAAAGAGAGAGAGGGAGTGAAAGATAGAGATAGGCAGAGGGAGTGCAAGGCTGAAAGATAGAGGGGGAGGGTGACAGAGAAGAGGAGAATAGGAAGGAAGGGAGAGAAGATGAGAGAGAGAGAGAGAGATCAGAAAGAGAGAGAGAGAAACACAGAGAGGGAGAGAAAGATAGAGATAGAAAGAGGGAGGGCAAGGCTGAAAGATAGAAATAGATGGAGCCAGAGAAGAGGAGCATAGCAAGGAAGGAAAGCAGAAGGGAAGGAAGAGGGAGAAGACGAGAGGGAGAGAGGGACATAAAGTGAGAGAGAGAAATAGAGAAAGAGAAAGGGTGGGGCAAGGAGATAAGGAAACAGAGACAAATTAGAAAGAGAGAAAGAGAGAGAGCGAAAGACAGAGATGAAAAAAGGGAGGGGAAGGCTGAAAGAGGGAGAGAGAGGAGAGAGAGAAAGAGGGCAGAAAGAGATAGAGGTCCAGAGATACAGGGAAAGAGAGAGGGAATTAGAAATACAAAAAAGAGAGAGGGATAGAGGGAGGGAATTAGGGAAAGAGTGGAAGAGAAGGAGAGCGAAGGGGGGTGGTGTGGAACAAAAAGGGAGATAGAGAGTTAGAGAGGGAAGAGAGGGAATGAAGAAGAGAGAGAGAGGAGAGAGAGGAGAGAAAGAGAGTGGATAGGAACGACAAGGACACAGAAATAAATCAGTGTTACAGTTTAAGCTTTCAAATGACTTTATGTGGATACATATTCAAGAGGGTCTTGTGAGACTAAGGAGAAAAAAGTGTGAGACACAGAGAGAGGGCGAGAACTAAAGGGAGTGAGATGAGAGGAGAGGAGGAAAAGAGGAACAAGAAAGAAAGAAAGGAGGAAACAGGGAGACAGAGAGAGGAGAGCGACAACAAAAAGAGAGAAAGACACAGATAACAGAATGAAAGAGGAGTATTGCTCAAATGTGAACTGACTGTTAAAGTTACCTCAAAACCACAGAATTTGCACTTTGTATTCTTGTCTGAAAGACTTAAGGACTACACAAGATTTATTTTTAAAACAACCTATTTTTATTATCTATCAATGTATCGTTTTAAATGTATTTCTTGTATTTCTTGGCACAGTCCAGAAGCTTTGACGTTAGTGTGAAGTGGCTGCAGTCATGAGGATGACGTCGGGTGAATCCAGGTTTTGGTGACGTTTAGGCTCACACTGCTCTGTCACTTCACTAAAATAGCTCCTGTATTACAAACTGCTAAATGCATGGCCCTATTAACAAGTGAATGTGGACTAAACCAGGACTAGGTCTAATCCGGGACTAAATTAGGTCTAAACAAAGACTAACCCCCAGGGCAAAAACAGGTATAACCCAGACTAAACTAGGACTAAACTAAGAACTAAGGTCTAACTAAGAACTAAATCAGGTCTAACGCTGGACTGAACCAAGTAAAACCCAGGATTAAACCAGGTCTAATCCAGGACTAACTCAAGTCAAACCCCAGGGTTAAAACCAAGACTAAAAACTAAGACCAAGACTAAAATAGGACTAAACCAGGTGTAACCAAGAACAAAATCAGATCTAACTCTGGACTAAACCAGGTCTAAGCAACGATTAAACCCCAAGACTAAAACAGGTATAACCCAGGCCCAAACCAGCTTTAAACCAGGTCTAACCAAGGACTAAGTCAGGTCTAACTCAGGATTTAACCAAGTATAACCCAGGATTAAACCAAGCGTAATCCAGGACTAAATCAGGTCTAACCCCAGGGCTAAAACGGGCATATCGCAAGACTAAACCAGGTCTAACTAGTGATTAACCAGGTGTAACCAAGAACTAAATCAGATCTAACTCAGGACTGAACCAGGTCTAACCAATGACAAAACCTTGAGAATAAAAAAACAGGTATAACCCAGGACTAAATCAAGACTAAATCAGGTCTAACCAAGGACTAAACCAGGTCTAACCCACATCTAAAGCATCACATTAACCACTGAAAACTAGGAAGACATATACAATGTGTGATCAATGTCATGTCATACTGTGGAACATCCCAGGTAAAGCAAAAAGATCACCATGGTGATTTTCCTGTCTAATTAATTTCAAACTGTTTGCAGAGGTTCAAAGTTATTCATCACTTCAAAGCATCCTAATTAACTACCATGATGAGTTTATAAGCGTTTTCCACAACTTTCAGACACCAGAGCAGAGTTTTGCCATCACTGCAAAGCTAATAAAAAACTAACATGCTAAAAGTGCACTTCCTGATCCTTGCACGTTAAAACACTTACACATAATCAGATGCAGACTCTACACAACGGTCTCATTTTGAGCCTGAGAGCTGCTTACACAATATACGTGTTCTTGGGCAGTTTCAGCGATAGGGCTAAGTGTGCAGCCTCTTTCACTGCTCTGATTCCACTCAGGCCCGACATAAACATGAGGGATGGTTCTGTCTCTGCAGGAGCCTGTCTTCGGCTGAACAAGATCAATACATCATCTGCGGAGCTCACACGGGGAGAGGGGACACGCTGAGGGCCTTATGCACGCTTTACATGTTTGAGATGCAATGGGAATAAGGCCTCGTCTCGCTGCACAAATTGGAAGAACTTTCTAGATTTGCTAATCAGATTCTGACTTGTTTAGATAAGGATTAGATCTAGATTGCATAGAATATTTGACTTTTACGGCTCTGTTTATCAGTTTAATTTCCTCGAGTCATGCACAAAGCCTTAGCTAAACAACGCTAAATGCTCACGGTGTTTACATGCACAGGAACACCGGGGAACTGGTCTAGAACTATTTAAACTGATTTATCAATGCGCATGTAAACGAAGTACAAGTAATAAAGAACTGTGCGTTAGTAGAATTTTTAGTTATCTATATTTTACTTTACTAACAGTGTATACTTTTAACTTTCACTTCACTACATTTGAGATTAGATATCAGTACTCTCTACTCCACTACATTTTTTAACAGGACTGAGTAGTAAGTAAATGTATTTTTTATTACTGTTTGAGACATGCGGAAAAGTCTGAGGAGTTTATTTATAACACATTTGTAGTTTGAGAAAATAAAAACAGTTAGGAAAAAAAACAAAACATTCAACTGTTTCTGTTGAGCAAAAATTAGTATAAAAATCAGCACTTCTACTTTTTACTCTTTAAGTACATTTTCAAACAGGTACTTTAATACTTTTATATACTTTTATATACACTTTATATGATACTTTTACTTGAGTATTTTTTTGCTCCGGTATCAGTACTTTTACTTAAGTAACACAGATGAGTACTTCTTCCACTGCTTCCAGTACTTTTAATGCTGATGCTAAATTCCTAGACATAGCCCCCTGTTTGGACCCTGTTTTGGTTCTTTGACCTGTTTGTAGACTGGAACAAGACTTGAATGTTTTTGTTTAGCACACTCTGAGTTCTCTGTTCATGTAAACATAATGACCGGGTTAAAGTGAAACTAAATTCACTTTTTTTGCTCCTCATCTTCTGTCCCTAGTCATTTTTTTCTGGCAACTTTAGCGCAAACTAGGAAAAGTTGCAGCTTTCTGGTCAAAAATGTCAAAATCTGTCAAAGTGTGTGCTGCCTCCAGTACCCTCTGCAATTTCAAGTAGTTGGTGATATCACGTATGACTGCTCCAATTACAGCCAGGTGTTTCTGATTACAAACACCTGGCTGCAGGGGCGGAGTTTGAAGCGTGGATACCTGTTAGACTAATCACACTGCTCCTTATACTGCGAGACCCCACCCCTTTAGCAGCTGTATTTGAAATGTGGTTGTGGGCGGAGTTTGGGTGTTTATTCCCACTTTAATCCTGTGTTTGTCTGGTCATTTTGAACAATAGAACGGAACTTATTTGTATATGCAGTAGACACAGCGCCATCTTGATTGTTAAGTGGGACAAGACACAGCGACCAATTACCTCGTCTACTTAAAAGTCCTTCTCGATCACTATTAATAAAAACGTTTCCCTGGCCTGTGTGTGACCCTCTGCTGCCGGCTCTGTGTGTGGCCGGTGACTCCTGTGTCAGATGTGATGTACGCTGTGGAGAGATCAGATCAGGGTTTAAGCTCGGAGCAGAGCCCAGATGTTAGCCCCTCCCCCCTTCTCTCCCTCGACCTCCGACCCCCACATATGAGCAGACCACTTTGCTGTAATCTGTCGGCACTGGTGACGTGGAGCGGTGGATTAATATTACAGCGTGCTCTGAACAGTGTTTAAAGTGTTTACCGATGTCAAGTCTCAAGTTTGGTTTGTTCTATGACAGCTGTGGATCTTTATGTCATAGTTTGCACATTTTAAATCGCAATATTCATCTAAAACGACTTAATAAAAGAAACAAATCTGCTAAAACGTGTGATGGCCGCTGGATATGTTAACAAGCAGCAGTGGTATCGTTTGCTCGTGTGTGTTGCTTTTAAAAACTCCTTTGTCTCTACCTTTATTGGTCTTTTAAATAAACTATAAAGGAAATGACATCGGGCCACACTATATTGTTCCATCGCACTTATTAAACTTTTTATTTAACTTAAATTATCTCTTTTACTATTGCCCCTCGGGGACCTAATAAAGTGTTGATGTGGGAGTGAAGCTGAAGTGAAATTGAAGACTTCCGTGTTAGAAAACTGAGGTGAGCGGACATCGCTGTAAACGTCATCGCAACAAAGAGCCGTGCAGCTGTTGACCTCTATGGAAAACTGACTAACACTTGCTCGTAGTGGATTTTTTTCATTTGTACCAAAATGACAGTGCAGTGCTGCCGATTCCCACGCATATCACTGATTAAGACAATAAAGTTGGAGAATGAAGTAAATACAAGTACCGGTGGTGGTGAAAACAGGGGTTAATTGGCAATACGGCGTCTTGAAAGTAAGTGATTAAAGATTGCTCAAACATGCACAAATCACTCCAAATACAACTTTGGTTGAGTAAATGGTGAGAGGAAACAACTACAACATGGTTAAAAGCTTTGAAAACTCAATTTTGACGAAAAACAGGTCTGATTTAAACTATACTAAGCAGCAATTCAATTGTGTGGTTGTAAATTGAGCTAATCTGTGCTTTACATTTGATTGACAGTTGAGCCAGAACCTCCCACTTTCTGTTTCACTTTCAATACAGGGCCAGAGAGGGCCTCAGACAACTGTCCCGTTTGGGATAATCCAATCACAGACACTAATTTGTAGTGTCTGTGATCGGATAGAAGACGTCTCCTCTAAAAAATATCATATCATTCTGAATAAAATATATAACTTCTCTAAATAAGACTTAAGTGGTTCGACCCTGTGTTATTTCTTTTCTTTCTACCCTCCATGTTTGTTTTGACACATGCGGATCATGCTTTTTCTCCATTGGAAATCGTGGAAACAGGATACAGACCAGACATTTTTGTAAAGACATACTTTGTAAAAGAGTATGACATATTAGGCCTAAGAAATACTACTACTATTAGTACTACAGCAATATGTGACTGAAGGATCATGGAAGGACTATGAATAAGAGTTTATGTAGTATGTACTGTCAGAAAATACTAATGTTACTACTGCTACTACAGCTGGTACTACTACTACTACTTCTACTACTACTGAAAGTACAGGACCTATAGACTACACCTGTATGTGTTTATTTACTGTGCATATACATGTCAGAAGATCGAGCAGTATCCCTAAGAGTTTATATATCATACATGTATTGTCACAAGATACTAATTCTACTACTACTATAAAGGTTGACGGTTTGACACTCTCGACATAAACATCATTGGCTGAGTGATCATATCCACTGACCCACAGGTTGGACGTGCGATTGTAGCTCAAACAGCTGAATACTGCCGCTGTGCCCTTGGGCAAGACACTTAACACACTTCGCCCTCACTGTGTGTGTACACTGGTGTATGAATGTGTGTGTGAATAGGTTAGTAGTCTCTTGATGTAAAGCACTTTGAGAGTCTTGATCACTGAAGCGCTATATAAAAAAAACATTCACCATGGTCACATTTACATTATCGGAAGATACTACCACTACAACTCGGCGACAGGACCACAGTAGAAGTACGCCAAGGAGCTTACATATCATACATCTACTGTCAGACAATATATTACTACTATTACTTTTACTTTTACCGCATGACTTATTGGAGTTGCCTTCTGTTAGTCTCCCACAAAAAATCTCCATAAACTTGTAGTGGTTCAAAAGCAGCCCGCATTATCACACACACCCCTTCATCAATCACACCCGTCCTACAACAGCTCCACCGCCTCCACCGGCTCCCCCTGGCCCCCTGCATTCAGTACACGATCCTGATACAGAACAACCTGGCACCTCCATATCTGCCTCACACCCGCGCGCTGTATCAACTTATCATTCAATTAATGATACATGGAAAGATAAATCTGGAGGACAGTATTTATCATGGGTCCCTTTTCTTTGTACTAGTTGGAATTTTTGGAGGACTTTTTCTGTATTAGGTTTGAGCTGTAGAGGGTTGAATTGTTAAAGGGCCCCTAACCAATTTTTTCACATATATTTGAGCAAAATGTGTCCCGAGTACAGATATATTACGGCTCTTGAGATCAAAATAAGTCTGCTGTGTACTGTCTGCATCTAATTACAAAGCTTTATTACTGTATTAGCTTTAGGTTTTATTGTCCAATAATGGTGAAGTGTGCTGTTAGTAAGCTGTTAGCTTTACCGTGATGGCAAATTAGGACGCTCTGAAAGCATAAGGTAAGTGAGGAATAACCTTGGACCACTGCAAATCTTTTAAAATGAATTAGATCCACTTTTTGAGATGGTAATAATCTGATATATAGTGCTTTTAATGATACTACTACTGCAAAGAGTCTGGTCCACCTTGTGATGTACCACTACCGCTTCATGACATCACAAGGTGCAACAGAACATTTTGAGCTTTGGAGATCTAGACTAATAATGTAGGGTTACTCAAACATGTAAGGATCACTCAAATGTGAAACAAAACACAACTACAGGTCTGTTTTTGAGGAGGTAACAACATTATAACATGGCTTAAAACTCACAAGAATATAGGACAATATAGGACCTTTATTGTACTGCAATACAATACATACAAACTATTTCTACTCAGTACAGGTATATATCTTTTCTCATTTGAACCTTTGCTCTCTTATTTCTATGTGATGTTGCTTATTCAATTTAATAGGTTTTGTTTTGTTTTGCAAGCTTTTTTTTTCCAACAGCTTGAATCAAATTACAAAACCTCTTTACCTGCTGTAGTGGTGCTCAAATGGGACAAACTTAATACATTCTCTGACATTTTACAATCTGTAGATCGGCCCCTCCCTTATTTTAAAAATAAAAGCGTTTTTCCCGGCAGCGGCCTGGTTCGGCTCCACTTCACTGCAGAATGCCAATCCGCTCCATGCTCTGAGATAAGGGAACGCTCGGGCTCGTGTTGGAGATATCTTAAGCAGGATTGGCATTTAAATGTTGATTTTCAGTGAGAGAAGCTCAGTTAATATGCAGCCTCTGTGTGTAAGACAGACATGGGTTTACAATGTAAAGGCTATAGGTAGACACGCACCAGTACTGCTTTTCCATAATGAGTACTTAATTTTGAGTACTTGTACCAGGTACCAATACCGATACCAGACATTATTTTTACTGGTGTTCTAAAACTGTTTATTATTAAATTCTAATTTTTATTTCATTATTTAGCCTGTTATCCAACATTATGATTATGATTATGATTATTTCAATATATATTATATATTTTCATTAGAGCATAGCCTGTTTTTTCACTGGAATACTTATCTGAGGGGCTGTAAATTTATACTAAAAACACTAGTATTTAGTATTTATTACTTCATCACTGTGCTCTGCTACTTTTACCACAGCCTTACTTTGACCCATGTAGACATGTTAGACCTTTTTAAAAACCTCTCTATTCAGTTGTTTCATTTGTCAATTACCATTTTTACATTGCATGCACAAGCAAAGAATCAGCAGCACCACATTAGCCACATTAGCCTGCAACTGTAAACACAAGCACTGCACTGATATCCTTTTTGAGCTATAAAAAACTTTAAGAGTCTTAAATATTTTTATACTTCATGTGACAGTCACATGTGATTAAAGCTGAGCTTAACGTGCACAACTGTGAATGTGCTTCTTTATGGCCACATCCTCTCTCCTCAGAGCCTCACTCCTCAGAGCCTCACTCCTCAGAGCCTCACTCCTGAAAACTCAGAGCCTCACTCCTCAGAGCCTCACTCCTCAGAGCCTCACTCCTCAGAGCCTCACTCCTCAGAGCTCAGAGCCTAACTCCTCACAGTATCTCTCCTCAGAACCTCACTGCTCAAAGTGCACTGTAGAGCTGAGAATGAGAAACACTTATGTCCTCTCTACACGTAGGTTAATGCACCAGCACGAGCATAGGGTATATACTCTACCTTTAAAATTACTTTTTATTATAAACAAATGACTAAACATCTTTATTTAACATTTGTTCAAAACGACTGCAGAATGTCTTCTATATATGTGCCTCGTCTATCTGCAGGTTTAGAGCAGATAAACAGGTTGTTCTTTGTTTGTGCCTTATTAAACTTCTATTGCAGATAGGCCTTATAGAGCAGTGACAGTATCGCTCCATATCTCATAACGCTTCCATCCCTTTCACTGCTCTTTGCTCAGATCTGATAAAGTTCCTTACGTCTGTTTGTTTACGAGGTTTAGTCTCTGCTTAGTCTGACTCGCCTGAACCTGAACCAAAGAGGTCTTTGTGCAGATGTACAAGATTTTTATTTCCAAGATAAAAACACGACTAGACTAAAATAAATCTACACTTTGACACTCGCAGCTACTGTTATAAGCTTTATTTAAACTGCAACAAATCTGCACTGTTTTCGCTGGAATCCACTGAAAAAATACTTTTCTAATCAATCTATTTAATGCTGAGATACTGCTGTTTTCCTCATAAATATAGTGATTTAGTTATGAAATGCAAAATATTAGTTAAGTGTTTTTTAAACACACCTTAGCAGAAAACAAAATCCTCCATTTTAAACAGTTTGGTCAGGGTTATGTCCAAAGTTATTCCTTAATTTCCTTACGCATGCTTTTCATAACTTTCAAAGGCCATAGCAGACTTTTCACTGTGACTCTTAACAACAACTAGCATGCTAACAGCGCACCAGCCTTATTTTCTGATCCGTGGACAGTAAAAATGCTTTATAATTACATGCAAAGAACACACATTTTGACTGTAAGAGCTGCTTTTTGCAATCTCTCTGTCGTGCGGCTCCTTTAAAGTGTCTGCTCATTGAATCCTGGTCTGTTTCACCCTTGGCTGTGACCTTGTCTCTCCTTGGTCTCTGCGGAGGTGCTAAACGTAATGGCCTCTTGAATAATAACATATGCCTCGTTAGCTTTAATAATGTGAAGAGTGGGGAAAGGGGGCGGGGCTTGTGCCATGTGACCGTGTATGTGATATTAAAGAATTACTGCGGGGTTGTTATCCGAACATTAGCGCAGGGAATAGGTCTGTGCAACCGTGACTCAAATGGTATTTCAAACACTCAGGGGTTGGGATGTTGGCAACATTTTTTTTTTATTGTACGTAGATGAAGGAAGGGTTTTGGTTCTGTGCTGCAAAATGAGGTAATGGCTGACAAGTTGGTTTGAATGTGGTGCGTGTGAGTAATGAGGTTTTTGAAATGCCATGTAAACTGTTACATGTGGTGTGAGGAATCTGGATTGTTCACACCTGTGCAGGTTTTGACAAGGAAAAATATGCAAAAAAGTGTTTAAATCAGACCTATTCTCCAGAGATTTTAACTGTGCCTCACTATTTCCTCACTATTTCCTCACCCGAAGTTGTATTTAGAGTGATTCGTGTTTCATCTTTAATCGCTTATTTTCAAGACGCCATTTTGCCGATCAGCTCCTGTTTTCACTGCCCACTGTGACGTACTTACTTTGCTCTCCAGGTTTATTTTCTTAATCGGTGGTGCACATAGGATTTGGCATCATCGCATCATTTTGGTCCAAATAAAGCGACGTAAACTCAGATTAAGCGTTACAGTTTTCTACTGCGAAAGTCAGTGGATTTGTTTCTTTTATTAAGTCGTTTTAGATGATTTAAAATGTGGAAATTATGACATTATGATCCACAGATTATAACTTTAGAGCAGACACAAGTACAATATGTCTAATGTGCCTAAGGACAAAGGACTGAAAAGGACTTGAAATGTTAAGAAATGTTAAGGTTTTTGTTCTTCTGCCCATGTAAAGGTTGTCAAAGGTGTCATTGGTGCAGATTAGCAGGGCAGTGCTATCTGTCCTCTTACTGGTCAACCTCATTAAAGGGGCTTTACCCAGTTTTTATAATGTAAAATAAGTTTTGCCCCAGTGCAGATATGTTGTAAAAGCAGCTCTTAGGGTCAAAATAGGACCTCTGTGTGCTGTCTGCATCTTATACGACAGCATTTTATATTTTACAGACTAGGAAGTGCGCTGGAGACAAAGTTAAATCTGTCAACTGGACAAATTTTGTAGGAGTGAAGACGTTTCGCTGCTCATCCACGCTGCTTCTTCATTTCTGGTCAGATTACTGGTGGCCATTGAACCAGACCAGAACTGAAGAAGCAGTTTGGACAAGCAGCGGAACATCTTCACTCCTACAACGATTTGTCCAGTTGACAGATTTAACTTTGTCTTTTGCGATGGATCAGACCTGGACATCTGAGGCATTACACAGACATAGGAAGTGTGCTAGCTCTGGCCTCTGAAAGTTGTGAAAAGCACTTATAAACTCATCATGGTGATTAATTAGCTGCTCAGAATGCATAAGGTAAGTAAGGGATAACTTTGGACCACTGCAAACTGTTTAAAATGAACAAGCTCTGTTTTTGCACGTTTTAAAGGCAGTAAAAATTTGTTGCAACGCCTTTAAAGTTAAGCATAATAGTGATAGTGACCCTTTAAATAACGGATCATAACACAGCGGTCAACAGTATTAGCCATGTGGTTTTATTGTATATAGTGTTTGCACATTTCTATACTAGACCAAATGAAAGCTATTTTTACCAACGGTGGAAGAAGTACTCAATTTTGAGCAAAAAAACACTCAAGTAAAAGTATCACATGAGAAAATCTACTTAAGTAAAAGTGTTGAAGTACCTGTTTAAAAATGTGCTTTAAGAGTAAAAAGTAGACGTATTTCTTGCAGATTTTGAGGTCTTATGAGGCTTCAAATTATAAAGATTTGTGCTGAATTTCATTCAGTAGAAACAATTAAGTCGATTGATTTTTTCCAACTGATTTTACCTGGATGTTTTTTGTTTGCTCAAATTATGAACGTGTTAAAAATACCTTTACTTTTCAGTCTTGTTCAAAAATAAAGTGGAGTGGAAAGTACAGATACCTGCTCTCAAATGTAGTGAAGATACCCACAATTTTTACTTAAGTACACTACTTTACTACCTTTACTTTGTTACTTCCCATCACTGATATTTATCCAGTACCATTACAGTGTCACATCAGTTTCAGTCAGCCAACTCCAGTCGATTTGGCAGTGACAAATGTATGCAATGTGTTTTAAAACAGAACGAATAGCCAATACGTCTGCAATGTGTGTGCTTTTTTTTTTTTTTTTTTTTTTTTTAACGTGTGTGTGTGTATATATATGCATGTATCTATGGAGCCACAGAAATCCCATTCTCCTTATCAACAGCGTTCAATTTGTGCTGACAGATAACATAGGGCCTGGTTTGTGAGCGCAGGTGAGCTATTACACAACTGTCAGGGAAATGAAGCCAGTTACAGTATAAGTGTGTGTGCGTGTGTGTATGTGTGCGTATGTGTGTGTGTGTATGTACAGAGGAACATGGCTAAAACGCATATTGACAGCTTGGACAGGTGGAACAGAGATAGAAAACTGAAACGTAATTGTAGACATAGCAAAAGCCAGTCCAGGCGACATCAGGAAGCGTTAGCGACTTGAATTTAACGTATAAAAGTGAAACTAAGCACGACTGATACACAAGGGAAATTACTCCAACGTTTTCCCTATTAGCTGTGCGCGTTAACTTTTATTTTATTTATGAATTTGCCTGGTTAGGTTTTGATTTAGGCTGAAATAGGACAATCTGCCAGTCGGGCCACAGAATGTATTTTATATCTAGTGCAATTTTCTTTAAAGGGAACTGTGTAACTATTCAGGCGGAGGGTCCATTACCTGCTTGTCTCCGTTGCGTTCCCTGCAATGTTTCAAATTATGGCATTAAATTTCTTGTTTTGCGTTTCTAAATTACAGGTGTTTTATTGCTGATGAATACTGGTGGTGTTGCCTGCTTGTCTCCAGTTGAGATAGATAAGTTTAATGCTATAGTGCGGAACATTGCAGGGACCCCAGTCTGTCGTACATCTCCAACTTAAAGGCACTAACCGCTCCTTTGAATATAGTAAGGTGCAGATCTTAGCCAGGGAAAAGAAAAGGTTTGAGAGGGGAGTTAAAGAGGGAGTTTTTGTTAGAAAAGACAACCCATCTTTGAACACGAACAGGGGACTTAAGCGTCGTCTGTCTCCTATTTATAACTCCAACCTCAGACCTAAATCTAAACCAGGAAACTGTAGTGCTAGCCAGTATGCTAATAGGTGTGAAAGTACCCATTAGGGGCCTGAATCATTATGCTAACTATGTCTCAGGCACAGTTCACACTTAGAGTAAACAAACACAAATTGCTGAATTCTGACCAGAACTGAAGAAGTGGCTTGGATGAGCAGAGAAACATCTTCACTCTAAAACTTTTGTCCAGTTACAGAATTTAAGTTTTCTTTTGCTATTGCAGGCAAAGCAGTAACATCTATATAGAGACAAGCAGGTTGGGGACATTCCATCAGAAAAGTCACATAGTGCACCTTTAACTAACTGGAAATAAGATGCATTGAATTAAAATTTAGATTTTTCTGCATTGCAATTGTGATTTAAGGATGTATTCTCACCTCTTTAAACACAATGAAGGTTGTTTTTTTAATTTATTTTTATTTATTTATTTATTTTTATTGGTTTGGTTATCAGTCCGATTATCCAGATACAGACGTGATGAGCTCCTTGTTGTGGGTTGCCAGATTCTGCAACTAAAACCAAGTAACCTGACATCCCAGTTAAAATTGTGATTGCAGTAAACTTTTGGTTTCCCTATGAACTAATATGCATACGTTTTACTTTTACTTCACTACATTTGAGAGCAGGTATCTGTACTTTCTACTCCACTACATTTTTGAACAGAACTGAAAAGTAAAAGTATTTTTCATTATCGTTTGAGATCTGCTGAAAAGGCTGAGGGTTTATTTTTAACACTTTCATAGTTTGATCAAACAAAAAATGTACGAAAAAAATCTGTTTTTTCAGTTTTTTAACAAAATTCAGCACATAATTTTTTAAAATTCAAAATCAGTACATTTGAAGTTTTATAAGACCTGAAAATATGTGCAAAATACTCTTACTTTTTTCTCTTTAAATACACTTTAAGTACACTTTTAAGCACATACTGTAATACTTTTACTTGAGACTTGAGTAGATTTTTTCATGTGATACATTTACTTTAACTTGAGTTTTTTTTTAACTTAAGTATCAAAACTGAGTACTTCATCCACCGGTGGTTTTAAGAGTAGTAAAAATAGAGAATTGTTGCCATAGCGATAAACATTTCAGAACAAACATCTCGTAAATGGTCAAAACCCATCAAAATGTCCACTATAGTGAAGAAACTGAAACCCATGACCACCTACCGCTACCTATATTCTGAATTCAAGTAATATTTGACTCATAATTCAAGTTTTTCACATTCTACAAAGTAAAGCTGTAACAGAATTCCAACATGTCCGCCCATCTCCGTCAGCTAATAACACATAACCTAACATGTCACTGATGATTTGCCGCAGCAGCCCCTTGTACAAACACTCACGCGCCATCCGTGTATCTCCCCTCCCATAAATCTACTCCTTCTCTCCTCTTTAAGCACTTTTGGCTCGTACCACGCTAAATCCAACATGGGGGTCACGTCTCGCTGTCGAAGTCGCTTACCCCGGCCCGCCTCCTTCGCTACATGTCCACGGAGTTACCCATGAGTCACCCTAATGCTCCGACATCAGCGCGACCTTCATATATCTACCTCAGCTCTTTCCCCCGAGCTCTGATTAAACACACGGGAGAGGAGGAGGTGTTAGCATTAGCACGTTAGCATTAGCGGCACGTACGGCGACGCGTTAACCCTTCGTCATTGGGATGCCCTCTCTCGCTGACGAGTAATCAATTTGTCGCCTGATTTATGAATCGCTTTCGTGGCGTTACAATGCGACGCAGTGACAGGACAGACAGCGTGAATGGAGCTATGTGTATTCGTCCATTTAACAGCAGAGTGGCTCATTTAGGGCTTAATGAAAACGGTAATAAATATAAAAGTTCTTATGAGATATACTGGAAAAAATATGGCGGTATGGTGGTTAGCATGTGCACGTCGCAGCTCAAAGTTCCTTGATTTAATTCTCGGGCCAAGAGGGGGGTTACGGTGTGGAGTCTGCATGTTCTCCCTTTGTCTGGATGGGTTTCCTTAAACTTCTGGGTTGTCAAAAGTATCAAAAATCAGATACTAATCGATACTGAAACTTGTATCGAAACTAGATACTCATTTGAGCAGGTATCGATACTAAAAAAGTTTGCATGAGTTTGCAAGTTCTCCCTATGTCTGGATGGGTTTCCGCAAACTACTGCACAACTGGTTTGCCAAAATGATTGAAAATGAGATACTTACTGGTACCAAAACTAGCATCAAAACTAGACACTCGCTCGAGGAGGTACCGATACTAAAAAAGTTTGCATGTTCTTCCTATGTCTGGATGGGTTTCCGCAAACTACAGCACTATTTGTTTGCCAAAAGTATTAAAAATCATATACTAATCGATACTAAAAGTAGTATCGAAACTAGATACTCATTTGAGCAGGTGTCAAAACTAAAAAAGTCACATTCACAGGACAGAAATGAACCTTTCCTGAATATCTTTAGAATGATCTTGAGCTGTGTCGGAACAAGTATAAGACACATAGATTAGTGTACGTCCATGGACCACTGGAGTATGAAATTAGTATTGTGACAACACTACTGCACTCCAGATCAGTGGCTGTCAACCTGGTGATCACTAAATTATTTCAGGGGGTTGCCAGATATTTTGAGCGAAATGCAATAGTTTTAAAAGTGTGCTATGTGATTTATTTCTGGGGTGTGTCTACATGAAAATGCTATTACTTACAATGTTCAACAGTGTGGCATTAAACGTCTTTGTATCTCCATGGAGACAAGCAGATGATGACATGAGGCAATATACAGCTCAAGGCCGTGGTCTGCTCACTGTTGAATGCAAGTTTTTCCCTACAATTTCATCCTCAATTCTGGTACGAAGGAAAACAACACGACATACGATTTTAATACAACAATGAAAGATGTCAGATTAACAGTGTTTAGTGCTTCTCTCATTGATTCTGCAGAAGTTCACTGTGTTTTTCAGCCCCCTGTGATATTTTTTAAGTTTCTTTTTTCCTCATAAGTGGACATATTTGTTTTGATACTGACAGACCATGCCTTTCCCTGATTGGCTAATCCACCTGTCCAATCACGCCCATCTGAAACCAGAGACGTTCACCTGTGTCCAGACTCACATTTTCGTAAAGTATTGAAGAAGTGTGTTTTCTTGATCCCAGACAAATACTGAATAGAAGTTCCTTGAAAATTTCTCTGTGGTCTTATACTTATCAAAAACTTCCAGATGAGTCAGAAGTGTCCTATTTGGAAATGTTGTCAGTCTATAAATTTGTTCATGTGCATATTTTGTTTTGATACTGAACTAGCTTCAGTATCAGTCAGTACCTGGGCACTGACAACACTTCTTTATCTTTATTTATACAGGCGAACCCAGTCAGAGCACTCAGACGCTCTTTTTCATAGGCGCCCTGTTCAAAATACAATACTTACAAAAAAATAAACAAAACAGATAAGTACATAAGTCCATATAAAACATTAAAAACAGGT
The DNA here is from genome assembly GCF_009829125.3 of Periophthalmus magnuspinnatus. Classification (NCBI taxonomy): domain Eukaryota; kingdom Metazoa; phylum Chordata; class Actinopteri; order Gobiiformes; family Gobiidae; genus Periophthalmus; species Periophthalmus magnuspinnatus. The sequence goes on from NC_047133.1 coordinate 9,408,381, forward strand.
GCAGGTGTGGTTATAACCGTTTATCACCAGATTATTAAAGTGCATTTGTGGCATGAAAGTATCCAGTTTTGCTTGTCCTTGAAATATATTCCATTTTTGTGAAGCGAAACAGCCAAAAGCCCTTTTTCTTATCTCAGTTCTGGTGTGGCTAGTACTTAACAAGCAAGTGAGGTATTCTGACAGTCTATGAAGTAGTCCCTTATAAATATAAAAGTGTTGTTCTTTTTTAATAGAAAGGGATGGCCAACCTACTTTTCCATAGAATATTGTCTGTAATGAAACGAAAGGCCATTAGTTCCAAACATAAACTGTACGTATAAATGGACATGGCTAACCTGGTTCACTTTACATTGAAAAACTGTTGCCCCTCTCTCCGTAACTGCTGCAGTGAACCTCGTCATTTTGGTCTTAAAATGTCGTTTTAACCTGCTCTACATGATCCTCATTTGCTATTTTGACTGTAAATCAAGATATGAACATTAATAACAGACAAATCAGGCGTCGTCTTTCCCTGAGGTCGCTCCCACTACCGTTAGCAACAGGTTTGATTGACAGAGTTGCTAAGTGCCTGGTCCGTGCAGCATGTACACCTCTAAACCTAGTATTTACTGATCAGACTTCCTCCTGTTGTATGAGTATTTCCTTGATGTGTTTAAGTGCTCCATGAGAGGTTCTGGTCACTGGTCTGTGTGGAAACAGTGGCATCAGCTGCAGCAGGATTACACAGGATTACGGCATGTCTCCCAGAAGAGTGTCACATGTCCCACAGGCCTCGAACACACCGCTGGTCATACTGTACGCTGCCAACAGACAGAATAGCAAACTTTGATTCAATCATTTAACATTTATAATACAGTGGTCCCTTGTTTATCGTGGGGGGTTCGTTCTAAAAATAACCCGCAATAGGAGAAATCCGAGAAGTAGCTTTATTTTTTAGTTATTATATATATAAGTCTGTAAAACCCCTCACCACACACTTTATGCACTTTTCTCAGGCAGGCATTAACATTTTCTCACATTTCTCTCTCGTTTAAACACTCGTTCAAACCTTCGTAGGCGCCTTTGTCGGTGCAGAGTGTTTCATCGATATTGTGGGTTTTGTCGGGGAGAAAACTTGCAAACATACAGCACTTCAGAGTCACACTGCGATCGAACGTTTATGTAAATTTGGCTGAACACATTCTGTACTGTACAGGAGACACAGCACAGAGGAGACTGATGGACAATGGTCTACAGTCCAACAGCCAATCAGGACGCAGAACACAATGCACGTTCACACGATGTTAAAAAAAAAAAACATGTAAAATTACAGCGAGACCATGAAAGGTGAACCGCGTTATAGTGAGGGACAACTGTTCGTGATTTTTTTTGTTTTTTTTTGTCCCTATATGACTATATGATCCCATTTTGAAGCTTTTTACTGTGGCAGAGTGGTTATCCTTTCTCCTCCTCTTGTTCAGAAGGTTGTGGGTTAAACTCCTGATCTCTCTGAGTGGAGTGTGCATGTCCTCCGTGAGTTTTAGTTGTCCTTTTAATAAGTCACAAAACTGAGTACTTCTTCCACCACTGCATAATTATTTGAAACAAAAATGGAGTGATTAATTTGACCTTTTATGTGCCCATTTTTACTCCACCCTAAAGCTCAATTAATCAAGTCTTCTTCTTCAAAGGTCTTCTTCGAGAGCTTACGTCTTTCTTAGAGTGTTGGTTTAGTAACCCAGATTGTCTCTGATGGTCCTGGTGGTAAACCTCGAGTCACGAGACAGAGAGAGCAGTACAAATCCCCCCGTGTGGCGCCGTAGCTTTAGCATTAGCCACAGTAGCATTAGCACGTGTAGCATTAGCGAGTGTGGTGTTAGCGTGCGCGCGGGCCATCTGTTTGTTTGGACGGCACCTCGGAGCAGCAGTGCGGTGACATGTGCTCCCATAGGCTCCGGTCTCACGCCGCGTCTCTAAAAATACAACAAGAAAAAACAAAACAAAAACAGTACGATTTTGTGACGGGGTTGGACCGGAGCATTGGGGGAGGCGGAAATCATTTACACAGTAGTAGGACACAACTAGTTCAACTCTGGTTTAACCCAGCGTGTACTCCTTGTTTATTTATTTATATATGTCTGTTTTTTTTAACATTATTTTAGTTTGAAATATTATGATTTTTGTATTGCTTTATGATTGCAGTGGTGGAAGGGAGCAAATACAAGGAGTAAAATACTGTACTTGCATAAAATTTGTAGGTTTCTGTACTCTACTTAAGTACATTTTACTGTGGGTACGTTTTACTTTTACTTCACTACATTTAAGAGCAGGTATCTGTACTTTCTACTCCACTGCATTTTTGAACTGTACTGAAAAGTAAAAAGTACATTTCATGTAATTTAAGAGATTATTTTTCATAATAGCATCGTGTTTGTGTTCGTGGTAACATCCTGACAAGAGTTTTTAAGTTCAGGTTTTGGCTTATTTCGGCTTATTCAGAGCTAGGTCACGGGGGCAGCAGTCTAAACAGGGACTCCCAGACTTCCCTCACCCCAGACACCTCCTCCAGCCATAGAAAGAAAAATCCATACATTGATTTATATTGCTACTATCGACCATACTCTGTATCATTTTTTTTAAAATTAATATCACTACATTTAACATTTTAACAAATTAACAACACTTGTGTGAAATAGGTTTTGCTCCTAAAGTACATTTTTGAAAAGGTACTTAAATACATTTACTTTAGTAGATTTTTTTGTAGATTTTTTTAGTAGATACGTTAATGCCATCCTCTGGAACATTGCATTAACATCAATAACATCTCATCACTATGGAGACAAGAAGATGGCAGATGCTCTTGTAGAAAAGTTCATAGTTCATAGTCTTGTTGAAGTAGTGCACAAAAAGTAAATGGAAATATCATCATATATATATTTTTTTCCGCATAACTAATTTATCAACAAATTTTGCAGGTTTTTATAGAAAATGGATCTAACTGATTGTTCCCGTGTTTGTGTTGTCCTCAGGCAGTAGGTGAGTGCGATGGGCCCTCGTAGCTCCCCCTGGTGGCTGCGTGTGGTGCTGCTGCTGCTGTGCTCCGCCCCTCTGGTTGTGGGCCGGCCGTTCGGAGTCCCCGCCCCCACAGTCAATGTCGCCGTGGTGTTCAGTGGCCCCGCCTACCAGAGCGAGATCAAAGGGCGACTGAGCAGGGAGAACTTCATGGACCTGCCCCTGGAGGTAAGGCTCGGTTTAGAGATTGTTGTGAGTTTGACTAAATTAATTATATATGTGCACTACCTGTCCAAAGTCTAGACATGCTTTTTCATTTAAAGTGGGACTAAACACCCAAACCCCACAACCCGCCCACAACCACATTTGAAATAGAGATGCTAAACTGAGCAGTACCTGAAGGACTAAAGAAAAGAGTGAGGGGAGAGGAGGAGTGGGGTCTGGGTGTATTAGAAGCCGTGTGATGATTTTAAACTCCGCCCCCTGCAGCCAATCCTGTGTGATGTTACATAGTACTTGAAATTACACACTCATTCTTGACTGTTGGAAAATGACCTCGTTTGCGCTAAAATTGCAAATACTTGACAATGCTTTTGAAAAATATATATGAATTTGAATGGAGAAGAGCAGCTCTATCACCTCTTCATCAACTTCCTGAAAAATGCTGATTTATAAACATAGGCCTACATTTTATAAGACTCAAAGGCAGAGAGAACCAGAAGGCCCAGTTTGTTCATAAATATAAATACATGTGTCCGTACGTGTTTGTCGATACCTAATCTCGTTAGATTTCTGAAGCTAAACACTGTCAAGCCTCGTCGATACTTGGAAGGGAGACCACTGATCATTCTTGTATCCTCAGGCAGGACACTTCACCCACCTTGTCTAGTGTGAATGTGGTGGTGTCATGTGTGAGTGATTTGTGATGGATAGAGAGGGCAATGGCACAGATTGGCAGTCTTGCTTTTGCCAGTCTGCCCCAGGACAGCTATGGCTACAGTAATAGCTTAACCATAACTGAGTGCAGAGTGAATGAACAATGTGATGAAAAGCGCTGTGGGTGTTTTGAAAGGGACATTATGAATCCAAATACATTATAATATACTAACATTAGGTACATGCTAGCGGCTGTCACGGCTAATTTAATTTACATGGTGAAAATCTAAACAAGAAAATTGCAACAGGACAGGAAAAACCTGCAGGTAATTTATCACAAAAGAAAACAACACTGCAAAGAGGAAACACAAATTGATAAGTCAGATTAATAAGAAAAATATGAATGCCATTTTATAATCACAAAAACGATGATAATGGCCCAATACTCTAGATATGGTCTGTCAATTTAAAGCTACAGTATGTAACTTTCTGGAGGATGAAAGTCTCGTACATGATTCCATAGAAACGGAAAGTTAAAACTGTTCAACGAAACATTCTCCATGGAAATAGAAGTTTTGTACCATAATGTGTTTGATTATAGACAAAGGAACGGCATTTGTTGGCCAGAAAGTTACATATTGTGGCTTTAAACAACCTAAGGCAAGTAAAATTGAGCATTCAAGTCATTATCTCGTGTAGATTTGTAGTTTCACAGAACAGAAAAACCTTTGCCACTATCACTTCTTATCGTACACGACATCTATGAACACATTTAATCCTAAAATCCTGTGTGTTTTTGAAGGTGAACCCGATCACGGTGCTGGTGAACAACACTAACCCTCGCGCTCTGCTCACTCGGATCTGCGACACCCTCTCCACAAACCGCGTCCATGGGGTGGTCTTCGAGGACAACGTGGGCTCTGAGGCCGTGGCGCAGATCCTGGACTTCATCTCCACCCAGACCGCGGTCCCCATCGTGGGCATCAGCGGAGGGTCTGCTGTGGTGCTGCCGTACAAGGTCAGTTTGAGTAGGAGATAAAGAGCAGGAGAGGGCTGGGTGAATACACTTTGGTTCTCAGAAGAGGAGAGGGTAGATGCTGGTGATAAAGAGGAGGAGATGGAGAGGCTGAGGGAGATTGGTTGTTCTGTTGCTGCAATGGAGATGGTACGTTGGAGGTTAGCATCTTGTTAAAGTGTCACCCTAAAACAATGTATTGACATGTTTTATAAGTTTCATTTCATTTTTGATGCTCTGAACCTCCCCTCCCTTTGCTCCCCACGTTAAGTCACTCCCCCTTCAGAGCGCTAGCACAACACAATCAGAGTGCATCCCGTTAATGAAACTACTGCACATCACATCAGGTTTATCAAGTTGCTGTGTACAGTTTTGTATCATGTTTTTGTATATTTACAGGCTTCTGGGCAGGAGCGCATGAATAGGGTCCGTGAGAGATCGCTAAATTGCTCAAACAAGCATCTAAAACCTCTTCAGTTTTTGATGAGGGACAAGCTCAACTCTTTAAGCTGCTGTAGTCCAATGCTCAGGGACCAAGTCAGGAGTACCTTAGCTGGAGGATTGTGCCTATTGTGCATGCTTTGGGTTGATGGTTGAAACCGGAGTGCCCGAAAAAAAATCCCCAAAAAACAAACAAACACCCAGACACAAGGAGAACATGCAAACTCCACACAGAAAAGTCTAGGTACATGTGTGCAAGCCATTTTTTTCAGGGTAGTGTCTGACACCTCCTCGTCTCCATATTGTTGTTATTGCTTTACCACAGTGCGGCATTTTATTGGTTGAGAGAAAGCTGTCAAATCTATTGCAATTTGTCTGCAATATTGAGTGGGCAATTTTATCATGAGTCACGTAAAAGTTTGTATTTTTATTTTGCCTTAAAGAAGTATTTAAAGTTATGTGCTTCCTCTGAAAGGTCACAATTTATTGCATTTGGTTAAATTCAACTGTCAGTCATTCAGAGATTTGCTGAGAGTGACCAATAGGAGGAGTGGGCGGGCGACAGTAGCAGATGGTATCCAATCCAAAGGTTGGCGGTTTGAATCCGGCTCTTGACATAAACATCATTAGTAGAGGAGTCAAAGCTGTTGTTGTGTCCTTGAGCAAGCCACTTAACCCCCCAGTCTCTGCGTACACTGTTGTATGAATGCGTATGTGAATGGGTGAGTGGTTCCTTGAAGTAAACCTCTTTGAGTGCACTCAAGCTGCAAAAGCACTATATAAAAATGTGACCATCTACCATTGACCTTTTACCAAAAGTTCTGTGTTTGAGTGTATAAAGAAGTGGACTAAGTGAATGGGACGTCACCCATGGCGTTCCGCTCCAGCCAAATGAAGGTCATCGAGGCTAGCAGTTATCGAGCCGAGTTCCATATTTGTAATTCCGACTGCGAGTATCCCAGCAACTAAAGCACTAATCTGGAGCGAGGCTGTTGAAGGTAATGCTCCTTCCTGCCTGTGCTGCTGGTTTAGCATGGAGCGGGCGCTTAGCAACTCTTTCAATCAAACCTGTTGCTAACGCTTGCGGGAAAGACCTTGGGGAAAGAAGGCGCCTGATTTGTTATTAATGTTCATGCCCTGATTTACAGACAAAATAGCTAAATAAAAATACCAGGATCATGTAGAATAGGTTAATATCAACATTTAAGACCAAAATAACAAGCCTGACAATAGCAGTTGCAGAGAAAGTGGAGCTGGAAGCGCGCACATGCTCACTTCCTATTTGGAAGCACGTTAGCTATGTCCATTTATATATACTGTCTAAAGTTTGAACATAAAGCTGCATTCAAGAGAAAATGGGCCAATCACGATATGACCAAAAAGTATAACATACCCCACACCAGCCCTACTTTGGCATTTTATTTATGTAATCTCAATCTTCAATCTTTCCACAATGTTTACTTTCCATCCTCCTCTTTCCTCCTCTCCTGCCCGCTCCCTGAGTGAGTGAGTGAGTGAGTTGGGTCGCTCACTATATCAAAATTACAATCTGAGTCACCGCATTTATCAGATTGCAAAGGCCGTAATTACATAGATAATAGAATGTCCTCTCTAAACAATAAAACATCCCATTACTGAAAGACAACAAAACAGAAAAAACATTGGTCTTACGTTCTGCAATTTTGGTATTTTTGTATTAGTTTATTTCTTCTGTCTAATGCTAATGTTTCTAGGAGGGTTTGAAATGAAATCTTTGAACAAAATTTTACTTTTTAAATCAGACGTATTCTGCAAAATTGACTTTTCAGAATTTAAACGATGTTACAGTTGCGTCCTTTTCTCATTGACCTTCTGAAGTTGTATTTGGAGTGATTCGTGCACGTTTGAGCGACCTTTAACCGTTTATTTTCAAGACGCCATTTTGCCGATCAACCTTCGTTTTCGCGATGCACGCCCACTGTGACATACTTACTTCTTACTTTTTATTTTCTGAATCTGTGATATATGTAGGATTCTGCAGCATCGTGTAGCCATTTTGGTGCTTTTACATTTTTTTTAAATTTTTTTTTAAACCGTGGCTTGTTAGCGTGATGTGAACCTATCCATCAGACGTACCGATGCATTTTGGCGTTTGGTTGCAAGACGTCAGCTCCCATTGGTCACTGCAGTTTTCTGACTTGGAAATCAGCTGTTTCTTTAATTTTAGATGAATATTGCGAAGTAAAATGTGCAAATTATAACACGACAATATTAAAAAAAACAATTCTCAGATGGATTTGGTCTAAAATGGCCGTGGTGAGTAGTATGTGACAGGTCTGATGGGGTTCAGTCTGTGTGGAGCCTGATGGTCTGAGCTCAGAGCCGCAGACACAAACCGCTCTAATCCTGTCACAAAGGCTTTCTCTCATCACATTTGAGCTGCAATAGAAACCCAACCACCATCACCACACACAACCACCCATCCCTCTGTCTATCCCTCCCTCTCTTTTTTCAATTTCTCTTCCCCTCAACTGTCTCTCTCTCCTCTCTGTCTGCTCTCCTCTTCGTTATATCCCTACAATCCTCTCTCCCCTTCTTTTTCTCTCCTTACCACCTCCCCCTCTATTTCCTCCTCTGTTTCCCCTCCTTTTTTGTTTCTGACCTAACTCGCTCTCCCCCGCTGACCCCGCTCAATCCCCTTCATCCCTCTGTCCCTCTCTGAACCCCCCCCTCTCTCTATCTACCCCTCCCTTTCTCCCTCTGCTTCCTTCTCTTGCTCTCCCTCCCCCCCTGACTCCCTCAATCCCCTTCATCTCTCTCTCCCTCCCGGAACCTCCCCTCTCGATGTGTACTCCTCCCTCTCTTTCTCCGTACTTCACTCTCTCTCCCCCCAATCCCTCTCTGAATCCCCCTCTCTCTATATTCCTCCAATACTTATCTTCATCCCTCTCTCCCCCTTTGACCCCCTCTGTCTCTTTCCCCTCTTCTCTCTTAGGCCCACCCCCTTCTATCCTTTTCTTCATCTTTTCCCCCCTCTATATACCCCCTTCTCTCTCCTCTCTTTCTCTCTCCTCCTCTGACCCCCCATCCCTTTCTTCGTCCCTCTCTCCTCCTCCGACCCCCCTGTCCCTCTCTTCATCCATCTCTCCTCCTCTAACCCCCGTCTATCCCTTTCTTCATCCCTCTCTCCTCCTCTGACCCTCTTCTATCATTTTCTTCATCGCTCTCTCCTCTGACCCCCCTCTATCCCTTTCTTCATCCCTCTCTCATCCTCCTCTGATTCCCCTCTATCCCTTTCTTCATCACTCTCTCCTCTGACCCTCCTGTCTCTTTCTTCATCCCTTTCTCCTCCTCAGACCCCCCATCTCCCTTATTCATCCCTCTCTCCTCCTCTGACCCCTTCTATCCCTTTCTTCATCCCTCTCTCCTCCTCTAACCCCCCTCTGTCCCTTTCTTCATCTGTCTCTGATCCCCCCCATCTCTCTTCTCTCTCTATCCCCTCTCTCTTCCTCTACCCTCTACTTTCCTCTCTTCATTCCCCTGCTCTCTCCCTCTCTTTCTCCCTCTTTTTCCCTCTCTTTCTCCTGCTCTGTCCCGTCTTTCCTCTGGGCTTTTGTGACCAGATGAGACCCACAGGCGGAGGATCAGTGAAGAGCTTTGAGTGTCTTGAAGCTCTTTAAACATGTGACCATTTACAGATAGGAAATGTTGAACTATTTTAAAGGTCCCTTTTTCGAGAGTGTCCACCATCTGCTCCTCTCCAGGGAGATGATATTACTTAGAAAGGTCCTTAGTACGGCATTAAACTTGTCTATCTCCATGGAGACGAGAAGATGAGGCCATTAGAGTATGTGGGGCAATAAAAACACCTGTAAAACAAGATAGACATGCTAAGCTAAGATCTGCTGCTACGTGATGATTTATTGTTTAGACTAAAGTGTTTTCGCTCGAAAGGGAGTGGTATGAAATCATTTTTATTCTCCCCCCGTGTTATAAAATATATTGTCCTTCCTGTACATGCATTATAAAGTCACATAAATCCCATAGTATTAATATTTACAAAGATTCATATGTACATAATCAAGACAAAACAGTTTCAGCACTGGAGATAACAACAATGAAGTACAGTGTAAAGCGCCTTAGCTCGCTTCTTTACTGTGAAAATATGAGTTTTTTAAATGGATTTTCTTACATTTGTGAATACCTGTGCACTATTTGTGTTGCTCCCATAGACTGTATTTATAAATGCACTTAGCTAACGTGTTAGTCACCAGATTCAAAATAGGAAGTGATCATGGGCACGCTTCCAACTCCATCGACTCTGGCTCCAATTCACTTTACATTGAAAAATTGCTGCCCCTCTCTCTGTAACTGCTGCAGTGAACCTCGTCATTTTGGTCTTAAAATATTCGTATTAATCCGCTCTTCATGACCCTAGTGGTTATTTCGCTTTTTTGTCTGTGAGTCAAGATATGAACATTAATAACCATCAAATCAGGCGCCATATTTCACCAAGGTTGCTCCTGCTAGCGTTTGCAACAGGTTTGATTGACAGCATTGCTAAGCGCCCTGCCAAACCAGAGGTGCGGGCGGGAAGGGGCGTTACATTCAACAGCTTCGCTCTGGATTGGCTCTTTGGTTGCTATGATACTCGCTCTCCAAATTCCAAATATGAAACTCGGCTCCAAATTTACTCCTGTAACTTCTCTAGCCTCAATGAGCTTCACTTGACTGGAGCCAAACGCTATGGGCCATGTCACACTCACTTAGTCCACTTCTTTATACAGTCTGTGGCTGCTCTCCAAGACTGTTCCACAGTTTGACCCGCACACAGAGACACAAACTTTTCTTGTTCCTACATTACGCTTCACCAGAAAAGTTCCATAGTGCACATTTATTTTGTACCACACTATATTTATAACAAAATGCAATCAGAATCCTATATAAACCTTCATTAAAACCAATAAAGCCCAAACAATCTAAAATGCGTGCAGCGCTTTGCATATCAGCGCTCGTTTCACTGCTCCACTCGGGCCATTTATCAAACAGACCGCCCAATATCCCAGCTGTCAATCACCGCATCGCCCAATCACATTCAGCTCCCACGCGCTCCTATAGACCGCGCCCCGGCCTGCTCCCCATAAAACTCAAATATCACTTATCTTCTACCGTGACAGGAGCGCTAACGAAGTGCCCCTCGTTATCAGCAATTAGCGGGTCGGCGCGCGTGTCCGTGGAGATGGTTTATGGACGTGGCTAGCCGTGACGTCCCGCTGAGCCTCACTATAAAGCACAGACTTAATACAGTTTTACATCAGACGTGACCTTTATCTCACATACTTTAAAGAGCGCGCAGCGGGGGGAGGCGTGTCCTGTACAACTCATGAACGGTACGATGGAGAGTGGGCCGGGTTCGCTATAGACTTGTTTTTTGGTACCGATATCCCATATTTGTTTGACTAAGTTCACACAAATTAACTTTCCCTTTGTGTAAAAATTATTAACAAAATTATTCCCATGATGATGATGATGATGACGTAAACATATACCTCTTTTATTTCCATTACAAATATAAATAAAAAGTAGAAACAATGTCCCATAGCCCAAAGTATCAGGAAAGTTTACAGATATCGTCGTATGAAACCATCGCCCGAGATCAACAATATAGATTCTCGCACCAATATATATATAGTACATTCACGTTAGAGAGTGAAAGTTAATGATTACACATGAAGTAGAACTATTTTGAAGTTAATAAAATGAAAAAAGTAAAAGTACAAGCTCATTTGAACATAACAATACTGAAATTAAAGACGTTATTAGGATAAAATTTGACTTTTCTTGAATAGTTTTAGAATTGGTTTGGTCTCAGATTTAGGATAAGACCTCCAGTTAACTAAACCGTTTTTGTAAAATGTTAAATGAGTTTTTGTATCCGGTATTGAGTGTTCAACATTTGTGAATTTCATATAATCAGTAGACAGTGACGGGAAGAACTTGGTACTTTGAAAGACAAGACAAGACTGAAGTCATAGTGTTTGGCCCACAGAAACAAAGAGAAAGTGTCAGGAGTCACCTCCAGTCTCTCTCTCTAAAACCTTCAAATCAGGCAAGAAATCTGGGAGTAATAATGGAATCAGACCTGAACTTTAACAGCCACATCAAATCAATAACATCTGCAGCTTTTCACCATCAAAAAACATTGCAAAAATCAAAGGTATAAACCAGACTTAGAGAGACTTATCCGTGCATTTGTCTCCAGTAAGTTAGATGTTTTTTTTTCTCACTAACACTGTGCAGTTTAAAGCTATTATTGTATGATGAAGTATCTGTATATATTTTTTTTTCATGTAGGAAAGTAACTTCATTCCAGTGGTGGAAGAAATTGTCAATTTTGTTACTTAAGTAAAAGTACAGATACTGGAGCAAGAAAGTGCTCATGTAAAAGTAAAAGTATCACAAGAAAAAACACAAAAACTTAAGTAAAAGTATTAAAATACCTGTTTGAAAATGTACTTAAAGAGTAAAAAGTAAAAGTATTTTGTGCAGATTTTCAGATCTAATAAAGCTTCAAATGGAGTGATTTTGGTAAAAATTTGTGCTGAATTTTGTTCAACAGTATAATCAATATTTTTTTCTAGCTGTTTTTATTTATTTATTTTATTTTCAGCAGTTCAGCAGCTCTCAAACAATAATAAAAATACTTTTCTGTCTGTTCTGTTGAAAAATGTAGTGGAGTAGAAAGCATAGATACTTGCTCTCAAATATAGTGAAGTAAAAACTATGCAATTTAAAATTTACAGGTACCTAATATTTTTACTTAAGTACAGTACTTTTACTACTTTTAGTACTACTTTTACTTTGTTGAGTTGCACCACTGCTGTATTCCTGATAGCACCAAGTGAAAAAGTAACTGTACCAGAATACAGTTACTCCAAATTATTATATGATAGGTATATTTGGTACGTGTTACTTCATACTACTACAATCAGAAACTCTGTGTCTTGCCCCGTCTGGGAGTCTGACGTCATCACGGTCTAGAATCTGAAAACCAAAGGCTGAGTACAAAATCCTTCTGACTTTGAAAATTTGAAGAAGTGGATTAACCCAAACAGTTAAGTTAGTCCAGTCCAGATTGAGTCATTTATCTGCCTCCTCCTGCGTCTGCCCTGACCAAGATGGCGTCCGATAGGAATCTAGCGTGGACACGGGGAGGTCTGTTACAGTTTGTTGTGGAGCGGCGCAAACAGGCCCATCTCCTCTTTAATGGAGGGTCTGATTTATGAGGCTGTCAGCGCCGGACAGGATCATTCTTCAGTCATAACGGGACGTCCCAGCGCCTGCACAGACAGGGCCAAATGAGGCTCTGGCTGATCCCCAAATGGGTCTGAACCGGGACTGGACTGGGTCTGTGCTGGGTTGCGTTCACTTTCTAGATGTCATAATTTGAGATGGAGAGCAGAACGTCGAATCTTATCATTATTTTGGGGGGATTGGCTCCACAAACCTGTAATATTAATGTCATGGCTTCAATCAGAGATCCAATTTTGGGCCGTTGTACTAATCATCTTGGTGGGCCAGACATATTGTCTGATGAAAAATGCCCTTTACCCTGCGTCAGTCCACAGGCTGAATAATGGCACCCTTTTATTTGATAAAACTAAACTAATTTGTAATCTGGCATTTCCATCCAACTTTTGTCTTCCGCTTAGCCAGGGCTGGGTCGCAAGGGCAGCAGTCTAAGCAGGGACTCCCAGACCTCCCTTGCCCCAGACACTTCCTCCAGCTCCTCCAGTGGGACCCCAAGGTGCTCCTTCAGCATGTCCAGTGGCTTCCCCGGGGCTTTCTCCTGGTGGGACATACCGAGAATGCCTCCCCAGAGAAAGGTCCAGGTGGGATCCAGAACAGATGCCCAAGTCCTGTCAGCTGACTCCTCTCGACATGGAGGAGCAGCGACTCTACTCCAGGTTTCTTCCATTTAACTGAGCTCCTCACCCTATTTCTAAGGGACTGCCCAGACACCCTGCGGAGGAAACTCAATTAACCACTTGTGTCCATCTTGCCTTTTCAGTCTTTACCCAAAGCTCTAGATTTACCAGTTTACGTTCCTGACATGTAAACTGCTAATTCCACCTGAAAATTCTGACCTGTCTCGAGCTCAGTTTTACGAGTTTTTGAAAGTTGTGATGTCACCTGAACATCAACAATCAGCAAACTGCAAAGGCTGACATTTTTTAAGTTCCATAATTTCCTTGAGCAAAAAAACAAAACAAAACACGGAAGAGCATTGTATTCAAGGGGGGAAAAAAAAATTATTTCGTAATTACAACTTTTTTTCCTCGTAATTATGAGATATAACTTTATAACTTTACAATTGATTTCAGTGTATGTGGGACAGCGTTAACAGCAAAATGACAACGTTAACTGATGTATTGCACTTTTATCATCGCATTGGAATAACGCACAGTGAAATTCAGGCTGTTCTCCAAGAAGATGACTATAACATGAGCTTTTTAACTGCGGCGATGCCTTAAAGATTTGGGATTGTTCAGGAGCACAGCCTGTACGGACAACTTCGGGATCACTTTGTTTTTACTGGAGCAACTGGAACATTACAAGATGCTTCAGGGATAGAGGTTAGTTTCCTTAAAATGCTTCAGTTCGGACCCGTGATGTTGCAGAGGACCAAGCGACAACTTACTGGGACTTTCGATCCAGAAGGGGTAGCGCTGAGGTCACGCCACTGTTTCAGGAAAAGTACCGAGCTTCTCACGGCATGTAGACCCTCTCCCTGATGGTAATTTGGTTCCACGCCTTCTCAACAAACAGCATTCCAAAAGCTGCTGTCGGCTATTTCATTAATGAAGTGAATGAGAGACAAGGAACTCCTGCAAGAATAAGGTCAGACATGGGCCCAGAGAACCGCGTAATGAGCCAACTGCAAAAGTTTGTGAGAAGCAGCCCTGAAGACAACTTTCACGATTTCTGCTACATCACTGCATCTAGTAACCACGACTGAAGGAACGAGCAGAGGTGGAGATTCTTATGAAAGCAGCATGCACGGTACTGGATGGATGATGTTAAACTTTCGAAGGACCATGATCAATTCTCCGGGGACTTCCTAGACAAGAATCTCCTTCAGTTTCCATGGTGTGGAAATTATAAAAGTAAACTCTGCTTCTCCAGGGTAATAAAATAACCTCTTTGTATAAATGACTCATTGTAGTTTAAGCAATTTTGATGTTCTTTGTAAATTCCTAGCATTATAACTGACAGTACAGATTGGGATGGTTTTTATATTTGAGCAATTTATGTATATTTCATTATTATTTGGTTATTTTAATAGGTCCAATAGGTTTATACATGTGTTTGCATTAGCTATCACATAAAATATGGCAACCGGTAGTGTATTTGTCATGTGACTGGTAAAAAAATTATTTAAGCTTTTTAATAAAGGGCTCATATTACTCTATTTTCTGATTTATGTTATAATCAAAAACAGACCTGGAGTTGTGTTTTGCTTCATTCACACATGTTTTAACACACAAATCCTGCATATTTAGGCTAAGTTCTTCTTGTGATGTCATATAGTAATACAGGAAGTGCTTCTCTGTGTTTTTAAACTCCATACACCTTCACTAGAATCATTTGAATAATTTCAGCCGTGGAATTGCCAATCTAAACATAAAGGTAAAAGATGTAGATGCTAACTGAAAACTACTGCTTCATGACATCACAAGGTGGAACAGAGCATTTTGAGCTTTGGGCATGCAAACATTTATAACATGTCTTAAAGCTCACAAGAGTCAAAAGTGCAATATAGACCTTTAAGCTTAAAATATATATGAGCAGTTTATGCATATTTCCTTAGATATTACAATTCACACTTATAAGTTGGTAATAAAAAAATATGTAGGCGTAAATAATGCAGCTCATAACACATCCTGTAAAAGATGCACAATCTTTATTACAAATATTTTGCTGAACCCGTTTCCTCATTTTGGCTAAAAACGTAGGAAATATATTATCCAGCCTTTGCCTCTATTAACCACTAGGTGTCGGTGACCACAAAAGTCATAATTATGAAAAAAATTATCTCATATTTACGAAACCTATCCCGTAATTACAAGAAATAATGTCCTAATTATGGGATACATTATTCCTCCCTTGAACAAAACGCTCTTCCGTACAAGAACATACCCTGTAGCTTGGATCATGTTCTGAAGTGTGATTCTTGTATTAGTTTGTCAGTTCTGGTTTCAGTTGTTTTGTCAATTCTTCAGGACTCTTTTAAAATGTGAACTCTGAACAGAATCTTTTTGTTCTGTCTCGAGAGGGTCTGGAGGAGCCGGGCTGAGGATTAAGTCAGTCAAAACATCATTCACAATTTGGTCCATGCTCCAGCTCTTTTACCACAGCTCAGAATGAGAAGTGTGGGTGGTACGGCTGTCAAAAAATATAAAACGTACCTAGACATTGATCAATAGACTAGTTTTGGAATTGTCAGGACTAGTATTTTTATATCTTTATGTTCTATTGTCTATTTTTTAAACAATATCAATACTAATGCAGTTGTCCCTCACTATATCGCGGTTCACCTTTCGCGGTCTTGCTGTTTCTCAGATTTTTTTAGTGTGATTTTGCATGCTTTTTTTACATCGTATGAACGTGCATTGTGTTCTGCGTCCTGAGTGGCTAAGGGATTGTAGAGCAAGTCTCCTCTGTGCCGTTTCTCCTGTACAGTACAGAATGTGTTCAGACAAATTTACATAAATGTTGGCTCGCGGTGTGACTCTGAAGTGCTGTATGTTTGCAAGTTTTCTCCCCGCCAAAACCCACAACGTCGATGAAACGTTCTGCACCGACAAAGGCGCCTACGAAGGTTTGAACTTTGAGAGTGTTTAAACGAGAGAGAAATGTGAGGAATTGTTAAGTTAAGTTATGTTTTAAGAAAAGTGTATAAAGTGTGTGGTGAGGGATTTGACAGCCTTAAAACATATATAATTGTAAAAAATAAAGCTGACTACTCTGCGGATTTTGCATATTGCGGGTTATTTTTAGAGCGTAACCGCCGCGATAAACGATGGACCAGTTAAGCGGGAATCCCATTCATTTCGATGGAGAATTTGGGAAATGTTTTGCTACTAAAATCTGATATAAAGTTCATTTGTGTAAACCTTTCATGTGACCAACAAATCAACACTACACTGATTCTCTGGAGGCTTTAAAACATCTCTCTCTACTCCCTATAGAACTTATTTGCTGTCAAAATCGGCATCCCCACGCAAAATAATACAACCCAAATTACAATGGTGGTGCTCCCGGGGCAACTTACGGAATAAGGTGAATAGGGCATGTGGTGAAGTGTCTTGCCTAAGACACAACAACACTGTGGCATATGGTATTCCCAGTGCTCCCCTACTACCCAGACCTATCCTTCCTTAGCTTCCAAGATCCAGCTGGAATTGAGAAGCAGGTAAAGGCAAATTGTTATGTGGCATCGAAATCAGTATTGAGTATGAAGCAATTTTCTCAACATTTTTGCCTTTTTTTTTCTGGTGTATGATTTAATGTACATAACAGTGAACAAAATGACCACTTTAATCTTTTATTGAGTGTAATGCACCGTGACACTACCACCCTCCATACTCTGCTCCACCCTGCGCCCTCTGCTGGGTCCTCTCTGTACACACTCCTCTTTGTGCTCCCGTCTGCCACTCCGAACCAAAACAGACAAGAAATCAAAGGGCTCCTCCTCACCACTGCCACTTACATCACTCCCATGAGCCTTTGCAGCGCTAACACGACGCCGCGCGGGTCGATAGCCGTTAGCACACCTGCCGCTAGTCACTATCCACAAATCTATCTGTAATGAAAAGCCGCCAAAAGATCCACGGCTCCCGGGCCAAACCTGTCTGCAGGAATGAGAGCTGCTGCTAAATGCGCTTTGAATCAGGGCTTGGGAGAAGACAGGATTTTTAATGTAGTTTTTATATATCTTGTTATTTTCTCATTTTGCAGTGTTTAAACGCGTAAATATTTGTTATCAATGTTAGCTCTATAACCTCACTTAGATTGTTATGACGGTGTTAGACTTTTTAGGGAGAGAAAAACAGAACAAGTTCATTTTAAACGGTTTGCAGTGGACCAAAGTTTATCCTCATCTACTTTATGCATTCTGAGCATCCTCATTATTCACAGTGATGAGTTTATAAGTGCTTTTCTCAGTTCTCAGAGATCAGTGCATAGTTTTTAGTCACTGTTAACAATAATGTGCAACAACTAGCATGCTAACACTTCCTGATTACCACAATAAAAGCCTTTATACTTAAATGCAGACAGTAGACAGATGATGACAGATTGTATAAGAAGCTCTTGAGGTCAAAATATCAGGTTCAGGTCCTTTAAGATGTAAATATGTCATGAGGGTATTATGTTTTTGTTTTTTTAATTATATAGTTTTCTCTGGGGATATTTCCTTTCTTTGTTTTTGATAACTGTTATTGTGCTGGTCGGCTGCCTGTCTGTAACAAAACAAAGTTCCTATTGTTGATGAATAAAAGTAATTATGATTTTTATTGATCCATGAGGCAAGTGGTTTCCAAGCAAGTGACTATCTCTCCTCTCCTCACTTTCTCTTTCTCTTCTTGTACTTCTCCTTCTCTTTAACTTTCTAATCTACTGTTCTCACTTCCCTCTCCCTCCCTCTCTACCCCTCTTTTTTTTCTCTCTCCTTCCCTCCCTCTGTCTCCCTCCTCCGCTCTCTCATGATACTTTTGTAGAGAGGGGTCCTGGCTCTCCCTCTTCTCTTTCCCTCCTCCTCTCCTTCTCTCTCTCTCAAATGAAATGCATTCGCTCTTGTAGAGAGGGTTACTGGCTGCCCTTTCTCTCCTTCCTTTCTCCCTAGCTCTCCCTCCTCCCTCTCTCCCTCCCCCTCTCTCTTATATTTTGCTCTTGTGGAGAGGGTGTCTGGCTCTCGTTCCCTTTCCTCTCTCTCTATCTCTCCCCATCTTTTTCTCGTCTCCCTCCCTCTCTCCCTCTCTCTCATATGATGCTCTTGTGGAGAGGCGTCCTGGCTCTCCCCTCTCTTTCTCTCTCCCCCTCTCCCCCTCTCTCCCTCTCTCTCATATGTTGCTCTTGTGGAGAGGCGTCCTGGCTCAGACTCAGTGACATATGTCTAAGTCCAGCTCGCCGCAGGAAGTAGCTTGGACTCACTTCCTGTTCTGGTTGACGTCACATGATCGCACGCAGCTCCTATACAACCGGGATTATCACTAAGACTCAGGAATCGTGTTTTTACACATTCTATAAATAGGACAGAGGCTACTATTGCTTACGTCCTCGTGTCCTTGATCAAGACTTTTCACCTCAGGAAAAAGAGCCTGGACTCTTCCACAGTATAGCATTAATCTCAAACATTTTAATTGCTTTATATACTTTTAAAATGCATTCTTACTGTGAACAGACTCACCTCTCCATAAATCTGACCTATGACCTGCACTGGTGGTTTGTCTCTATGGAGATAGACATGTTGTATGTTATACTGTGGAACATTTCAGGCTGAGCGATAACATCTCCATGGAGACAAGAATGGCAAATTGTCCACCAGAAAAAAGACATATAAAAAGATATTGCACCTTTAAATACTGTACAGAAGTGTGCTTATTGTAAATGATTCATGATCTATAGAAAACATCACACTGTTTTTATTTAAAGCAGACGTCTTGTGCTTGTGTCGCTCTATAGTTATAATCGATGACACCTGTGGATCATTACGTTATAATTTGCACATTTTAAATCAACAATATTCATCTATAATGACTTAATAAAAGAAGCTAGTCCGTGTTCCATGTTGCAGGTTTTTTTTTCCTTTGTACCAAAATTACGCTGCTGAATCCTACGCATGTCGGGCCTGGTTGGTAATTGGATGGGAGACCGGTGGCAATCCCAGGTGTCAGAGAAGGGCACCAGTGACAAAAACTGATGTTGTGTCCTTTGGCAAGACACTTCACTCACGTTGCGTTGTATGAATATGGTGTGTGTGTGTGACTGGTGCAGATTGGCAGATGTGGCTACTATAGTATCTTACACCCAAAAGTGTGGAGTGAATGAATAATGCTGTAAAGCGTCTCTGAGTGTCAAAAAACAGCCATATAAATCTGATGTATTATTATTTCTCATTATAAGAAGTGTTTACTCTGGATCCCAGTATATAGCCACAGGAATTCAATTTATTTTTATAAGGCCCAAAATCACAAGAGCAGTCGTCTCGAAGGGCCGAACAAGAGTGTTGATTTAACCAACAGAAAGTTAGAAAATCAAAGGATAAGGTGAAGGGAAGGGAGAATGAGCTCACTATTCAATTTTTATCGCCGTATTGGACTGTTCTTTAAAGGTTATGCAGGTTATGGAGGCAATATTATGAGTGTCAGTGGCAAATAATGACATTTTCGTCTGTAAAAGCTCAAAACACAACTAAAATGCTACCGCTTAATAACAAATATAAAAGTCTACAACTCTTTTTAATATTTAGTTTGTGCCTGACTCTAAAACACGAAAATCAAGTCAACAGTGCAAAAGCTGTTAGTGAACAGTTATTTAAGCAAAGGGACACTGCAGACACACTCACACGTATCACTGACACTGAGTCTGTGTGTTGAGGAGATTAATTATTGTGGGTGAAGTGTCCTTTATTTCTCCCTGTGGTTAACTAACAAGCTAGCTAAGCTCTGCACGATCACAGCAACAATGGAGAAACTAATCGCAGCTTCCATGTTGATGTACAAAGCTAATTTGATCTAAAAAACAGCTCAAAAACGTGGCCAAAAAAGCAAAAAAAACACTTTTTGTCTCTTAAAGATCCCATATTACGCTATTTTCTGATCTATGTTATACAGTAATGTTCTTTACCTCCTCAAAAACATATCTTGAGTCGTGTTTTGTTTCATTTACACATGTTTAACACACAAACCCTGCATATTTAGGTGTTAAGTTCTTCAGTTCAAACCAAAAACACTCTGTTCCACCTTGTGATGTCATCATGTGGTAATACAGGAAGTGCTCCACTGTGTTTTTAAACTCGATGCACCTTCACTAGAATAATTTGGATGATTTCAGCCCTGGAATTCTGTTCTCTCTACTGCAAAAGCTAGTTGTTAACGTGAAAACTACCTACATCATGACATCACAAGGTGGAACAGAGCATTTTAAGCTTTGGAGATGTAGACAGACTAATAATGTGAATGCAACAAAAAAACACAACTCCGGGTATGTTTTTGAGAAGCTAACAGTGTTATAATATGGTTTAAAGCCCACAAGAGTCAATTTTGTGTAATCTAGGACCTTTAAAGTGCCCATAGCTCTGCCTCGGTGCCTCTCAGTGGGAATGTTGAGGGTCATTTTTCAAATAAAATGATGCCACTGCCTCTGTATAACCTCTGTAATGAAACCTGACTGAATATCTGACCAAACATACTGCGATATTCCACATCCCTATACAATAATTCCCCCCTCCCTCCTGTATGTCCAGCTGCTATTTGAGAGCATTGTCCCTTCTAAATCCCACTGAAATATGTCTGCTTCTCTGGCATACATCCTCGTGGTATGTAAACAGCTGGCCTCGGAGATAATCATTGTATTAGGCCTTAGTCTTACTCAACTGTGACCACGTTCGCTAATCTCCAATCGTTCAAATGGCACGATATTTCACGTTTTTGGGGCTATCGTTGTCGGCTAAAATGTCATAAACTAAAAAGTGGGAGTCGCGTACAAGCGCAGAGGGGTTTGGTCCATAGATTTGAGTCGTTGAGCGATGTTTTTGTTCAGTTTTGCAGCGTAATCTTGTGGAGCTCAGCGTGGTGTAATCTGCTTTGTAGTTCAAACCCGTACATGCATAAATATCAGTTCGTTATGTGACATTTACTGTAGCAGACAGGGACATGAGGATATAATAGGGACTTAACAAACACAATAGTGACAGTCTGCTGGAGTTATGCAAATTGAAGACTTGTGTTACATGTTATTCCGCTGTTCTGGGGTTGTCAGGAGTGTCTAAAATCTGATTATAATTGATGCTAAAGCTAGTATTGAAACTAGATACTCATTTGAGCAGGTGTCGATACTGAAAAGTCACATTCACAGGACAGAAATGTACCTGTACTGAATAGCTTTACCAAGATTTTGAGTTGTATCAGAACAAGTATAAGACACATAGACTAGTAAACGCCCCTGAACTACTATGGAACCTACCTGTACGACTGAGAGATTGCACAGATATAAAGCCACATGGGAATATAAAAGAGAGTACAATTTAATGCTGAAAATCACATTGTATTGTCAAAAAGAGTGTTTTTATTATCTTCTTGGTATCAGAATTGGTATTGAGTATTGAGTCCATGCCTTAGTATCGATATCGGGTTTGAAATTTTATGTTTATGTTTTATCATGTAATTGTTTACTGCTATATAGAAATTTACACATTCCTTTCTGGACTCTAAACCCTTTTGGAAGCGCCTTAAGGACAGGGGTTGAAAATGAGCACTTATACACAATGAGCACAATACATCTGGTCTAATGCAATGTTACTTAAATAAACAAAATTTTATAAATGATTAACAAATAATAAAAAAGATAAATAAATAAAACATCACATTGGAATAAAATTACCTTATTTTTTATCTTAATTTGAGAAATTTTGTTTTGTTTTAGTAGGATCCCCGTTACCTCCCCATTTAAAGTCTGACCAAACTCTTTCTATGGTCTTCTTCAACAAAATACGTATAGAAAAGTCATAGAAACAAGTAGGTGACGACTTCCGTGTAAAGAAAGAGCACCTTTAAATGACAACACATGAGATACTATGGAAAGTGTTCTCAGCCCTAAGACAGTAAAGCTGTACAGTAATTAAGACTGATTAAATTGTATGTGCAGCTTTTCATCGTTCTATAATGTACAAAATAAATATGTTGTGAATGTGTCTTACTCAGACCTTGCACTTTGAGCTGTGAAGACAAATTGAAAAAAAAAAATCCTAGCGATTTTTAAATATAGCACTATAGATAAATAAATAAAAATAAATAAATAAATGAATAAATAATCTATTTCTGGATATATAACAGCATCTATAAATACACTGTAAGGCACATTGCCAGCTCAGTCCTTGTTATCTTGGCCTACATTATCAGAGGTATAATACTCCCTACAATGGAAGAGGTTGAGGGTTCATTTGTCTGGGAGCTGAGTAATGTACTGATATACATTAACCACTACTTCTACAACAAAATTGTGAATATTCATTTTTTTGTATCTGGCAGAAAAGCTAAAAACAAAACAAAGTTCTTGCTATCTTTATTATTGCCAGAATTGACCATAAAGGAGTACAGTAGTCTTCCTTCCGCTCTCAGATCATAATTAGCAAAGCGCAGGCTGTTACATCATCAGGAAGAGCGGTTTGTTTAGCTCTGAAGCGCTAACACATGTAATACAATGCAACACATGATCTCAGCCCAGCGGCATACAGTTATGTCAGCCTGTTTCATGAGATATGGTCTTCTGTTATATTTTGGACAAAGCACCAAGCAAGACCTGGATTTGGTGTCATTTGGTTTCATTAAAGAAGACTAATTGTGCATGTGTCTGCTATTTAGTTATAATCTATGACACGTGTGGATCATTATGGTGTAATTTGGACATTTTAAATCGCAATATTCATCTAAAACGACTTAATAAAAGAAACAAGTTCGAAAACTGCGGTGCCCAGTGGGAGCTGACGTCGCCGTAAATGTCATCGCAACAAAGAGCCGTGTAGCTGTCGGCACCTCTGATGCATATCTGAAGATCACACTAACGAGTACCAAAGTGACTACATGTATCACTAATTAAGAAAATAAAATTGGAAAACAAAGTAAGAGCAGGGTTGTGGGCGCATGCCGGTAAAAACAGGGGTTAATCGGCAAAATGGCATCTTGAAAATACGCTAAAGATAAAGATTGCTCAAACATACTCGAATCGCCCCAACTACTACTTCGGGTGAGTAAATGTCCACTGTCTCCATGGAGATTGCCTATAATGGTCCACAGTATGGCATTATACGTATCTATTACTATGGAGTCAAGAAAGTGATGCTGCTAGGCCAAGTTACAGTTGTCAGATCTGCGGAGAGGCAACCCTGCTCACAATAAAAATGCTTTGTTTTTCAAGATATTTCCAAGCAATAAAAACATCTGTAACTCAATAGCTGCAAATAGGTTCATTTAGTGCCATAAAGGGGGACAAGTGGGACACTCCTGGCAAAGAAATAATATTACCATGGAGACACAGCATAGTCCTCATAGAAAAGGTACATCGTGGACTTTTAACAGAATTAAAATACTATAAAAATACCTATAATATAAAAAATTAAAGCTATAAATGGGCTACTCAAACTAAGATGATTATTGCGTTTATTTTCTTCACAATTTCGATGAGAATCAGTCCCCGTATTATCACGTATGAACCTTTTGACTAGCGTCGTTGTGAAGTGAACATCAACAGTTAATAATAAGAGAACAAAATAACCTTACATCGCTAACTCATCACTTTTGTCCTTGATGTTTTCCTGTGATCTGACTGTGTTCACTGGTTTGAAGCGTTATCCAGGCTTCTACAGCTCCAGGGGCTGATGGAACACTTTTCTCCCCACTGACCCTGCCTGTCCGTCTCTGGGGAAGAAGCACTCCATTCTCTGCCCCGGGACCAGCTCTAGGTCAGGGGTTCCGTGGTAGTGGGAGACGGCTGATGTATGAAAGGTTTATAGCATTGGACAAAACCGAAACATCCGCTACTCCTCTGTCCGATTGAGTGGTTTTAAAGGTCATGTGCAAAGCGTGATGTTTTGGTTCTGTAGCCTATTCTGAACGCCAGTCAATAATAATAACAGTAATAGACTCTTTAAAAGTTTTCATTTAAATCATGGACTGTATATATAAATGGACAGAGCTAACCTGCTAGCCGCCGCTTTACAAATAGCGAGTGGGCATGGGAGTGACTCGGCTTCATTTGCTCTGGCTCCATTTCAGTTCCCATCGAAAACCTGTCACCCCTCTGTCTGTAATGTCACAACTTTGTCCCTAAGTATGTGAGTTCCTGTGTTCCCCCAGTTGAGTGTGTGTTGAATGCACAAAAGAGCCATCCAGTACTTATACACCAAGAAACATACTATCTATAGATGGTCCTATAAGGGCTTAAACTAAATGTACATACTGTCCGTACAAGGTCATAAATGAATATACCATTAACTGTTTACATGGAGGTAGAATATGTCGCTAACATATGCTTGCCGTCACTAAAAAGATGTATTATAAAACCTCTTGTCAACCGGAAGATCAATACCCTTATCATGTTACCGATGTAGCAGATTCCAGTGCCAGTGTCCATTCTTAAAATAAGCATGTTTCTCATTCTTACAGAGAAACACATTCATCTCAATGTTGTAACAGTATTCAACACCAGGTTTAAGAGTAAAGTAATGTGATAGGTTCACACATGAAGCAAAAAAAAAAAAATCATGCTTTCAAGATAGGAACATTAATAACAGATCAATTTGGTTTTGTTTCCCTAACGTCGCTCTCCTGGTAACGTTTGCTTGACCGCGTTGCCAAACCAGCAGCGCGGGTATAACCTGTGTAAAGAAGTGGACTAAGTGAGTGTGGCGTCACCCACAGAGTTCGGCTCCAGTCAAATGAAGCTCATCGAGGTTAGCGGTTATAGGGGTGAATTTGAAGCCGAGTTTGGAATTCTGAATGTGAGTATCATAGCAACAAAAGATCCAGAGCAAAGATATTGAAGGTAATGCTTAGCAACGCTGTCAATCAAACCTGTTGCTAACACGCGACCTCTGGGTAACAAGGTGCCTGATTTGTCTGTTATTAATGTTCATATCTTGATTTACAGACACAATAGCAAAATATACTATATTTAAGACTACTATACTAGGATCGTGTAGAGTGGGTTTCTTTTATGTTTTTATATCGAGCACATATAGCAGGTACACTTAAAGCACATTTCACAAGTTAGTCCTTATATAATACGAACATCTTAACACCAAAATGATGAGCCTGACAGCAGCAGTTACAGAGAGAGGGGTGATTACAACTTCAAGAGGGTAAATGAGAAAGGGAAATAACTAAAACATGGCTAAAAGCTCTGAAAAGTCGATTTTGCATAATAGGTCCGCTTTAATGGGTCTATAGATTTGTCTCTGCCGGCTTAATTGTCTGATCTTTGTTAATCTACATCTTTACAGTCGCTCCTCCTCGTGCTTACGGCTCTGTGCTGTTGCTCACGAAGGAGTTGGACTTTGTGGAAATAAGGAGTAAAATGTTGTGGTGAGTGGTACTGAGGTGAATGCAAATGTAGTTTAAAGATGCAGTATTCTTTCAAGTTGAAAATCGCAATTGATCAGTATGAGTTACTCCTGTTCTCATGTATGACCATTCTGCAACTTGTCTACATCTTAAACCAGTGGTGTACAAACTTTTTTCACCGAGGGCCACATGCTGAAACATATTTGAAGCTGAGGGCCACAGATCAGTGTCGATATAACGAGTCAA
The DNA here is from genome assembly GCF_009829125.3 of Periophthalmus magnuspinnatus. NCBI lineage: Eukaryota > Metazoa > Chordata > Actinopteri > Gobiiformes > Gobiidae > Periophthalmus > Periophthalmus magnuspinnatus. Next base: position 9,434,271 of record NC_047133.1, read on the forward strand.
ATGATGCATTTAACACAGGTTTGACAGAGACATTGTACCTTTAATAAAACTTGGAAGATTATTTTTAGGTCTGTGTCAGAATGCAATGTGATGTTATTCAGATTATAGAGGTAGCATCTCTTCAGTTTGTAGTAAAAAAAATACTTCCTGATCAATTGGGCCAGTTTAGGAGGAGGAATGAGGGCCAACAAAAATTGGTTTGAGGGCCGCATTTGGCCCCGGGGCCGTAGTTTGGACAACCCTGTCTTAGACTGTATGTATAAATGGACGTAGCTAACCTGCTAGCCGCTTCATTCCAATAAGAACTGAGCATGGGCTGCACTTCCGGCTGTAACTGCTGCTCTCAGGCTCATCATTTTGGTCTTAAAATATTCGTATTAACCTGCTCTACATGGTCTTGGTATTTTTATTCTGATGTGTCCATAAATCAAGATAAGAACATTAATAACAGACAAATCAGGCGCTTTCTTTCTCTGAGGTCATTCCCTCTAGCATTAGCAACAGGTTTGATTGACAGCATTGCTAATATGGGACTCGGCTCCAATTTCGCCCCCATAACTGCTAGCCTCGATAAGCTTCATTTGACCAAAGCCGAAAGCTATAGGTGACGTCACACTTGCCACTGGTTTGATCACGTGATTTTCCATCTATAAAACAACTGTTCTGATATTATAGGAGGACAAGGCTGCATTTGTCTTATAATATGATGATTTAAAAGGACTTTGAAAACCATGTCATAACCTCTTTAAAATCTCATCTCTATTTCTACACATTTTGTCTTGACGCTCTTTACAGTCCATGTTGAATAATGAGCTCAGTGACATGAAATAAATACAAATCCAATTAAATGTTATGTTCCTTCACTGAGACTTTGTGCTTATTGCTATCAGTTTAATTCTCATGTAATCCCGTCGCTGTGTCTATAAAGAGGGAATGTAAAATCTAATGTGTTCGTAAAGGGATTAAAGTCCCGCCCCGGGCACATGTTATATCACTCATGCCATAAAAGGATGGAGATTCATGTGCTGCTATATGACTGCCTTTAATCATCGACTCAGAGTGGTGAGACGTGCTTTTGTGGGGCGAAGAAGTCCTGCTTAGGCCTGGTTTAGTCCTGCTTTAATCCGGGTTTAGTCCTTCTTTAATTACGCTTTAGTCCTGGTTTCCTTTGAGTTTTATGGTTAGAAGAAGTCCTGCTTAGTCCTAATTTAGTCCTGATTTAGTACTGGTTAGTCATGTTTTAGTCAGTCCTGGGTTAATCTGGTTTAGTTTTAGTGTCAGTCTCGAGTTAGTCTGGTTTAGTTTTCGTTTCAATCCTGGGTTAGTCTGATTTAGTTTTGGTCCTGGTTTAGGCTTGATTAAGTTTAAGTTTCAGTCCGGGTTCAGTCCTGGTTTAGTCCTGGTACAGTCCTGGTTTACTCCTGGTTTAGTCCCGGTTTAGTCCCGGTTTATTCCCGGTTTATTCCCGGTTTATTCCCGGTTTAGTCTTGGTTTCCTTTGAGTTTTATGGTTAGAAGTCCTGCTTAGTCCTAGTTTAGTTAGTAAATGTGGTTTAGTTTGGTAAAAATTCCTGTTTAGTCCATTTTCCAAAGCAACACTGATTATTGTATATTTCCTATTGTTGCCAAACTATTTTTTACATTATTCTTTTCTTTTATTCATTCATAAACAAGACATAGACAAGACAAGACAGCCAACGACACAACAGCACTATGGAAACATCATTTTAATATAGGACCCATGGTTTGAAGCGGTGCAGTTTTACATATTTTGATACACCTGCTTCAGAATCCTTTTGAATGTGTTCAGACTACAGTACCCTCAGTGTATTGTGTATATGGACTGAGCTCTTGTCTTGACTGTTAAGGTTTTTTCTCTCTGGGTTTTGTCCCTTAGGGTTTCTCTCTCTCACCTTCAGAGCATGACTCTACTGTGTCTCTGCGCTTTGGTACCTCACATCAGCCTCCTGTCAACCATGAAGGAGACAGACCCTTTGCTCCCACAACCCCTAAAAAAACAGCACTGTAAAAAAGAGGAGAAAAAAAGAATATATAAAGAATGTATATGCATGTGTTAAATGTAAAGTCAGTGTTGGATTGTCTTCAGATGTGAATTTAAGAAGTTCAAATCGGTTATTGACCTCACTTATTAAAAATTGCAATGTCTCCCAACAAAGAAAAAAAAAATATATTACATTACGCTAATGCAGTTTTACATACATGATACCCACACAGTAATACATCTAGGTACAGAGATCATATTGGATGGATGAAGATAAAGGATCTGTATGTATGAACCCGTGGCTTTCTGAGTGAAGTTTGCATTTTCTCTCCGTGCCTGATTGGGTTTCCTCCAGGCCCTCTCATTTCCCCCATCAACCCAAATCATGCACAGCTAAGGTAGTCTGACCAAAACTAGCAACAGGATCAACGAGTTAGGTCCCTAAGCACCACGCTACGGTGCTCACCGCTCCTGCCGCCTCGCTCAGACTGCACCTGGTCCAGCTGCCACTGCTCTGTCACAGTGGTTTAGTTGTGGTGTGGCACATGAGGACCTCTGGTGTACTGAAGCACTCACCGCCTTTGAAGCTGCACGCGGAAGACCATGTGTTCATCCCATAACTATACATTTATTAAGAGAAAAAGCCAAAAATAGACTTCCAAGACACGTGGTCTGAACTCCTCTCGCTACTTGTAATTATTTTGACCACCGCAGCTACCGACCTGGAGCTACACCACGTGCAGTCTGAGTGTGGGGTCAGGAGATGCCCCAGCCGCATTGAAGGATTGGTCAAATGTAGAGGATGAAGTTCCCTATGGAGTCAATAAATTGTACCTTAACCTTAGTTTATTTATGTTGTCATTTGGTGTTTTGGTTGTCAAGACACGTAATTTCCCCACTGTGGGACTAATAAAGGCATATCTTATCTTATCCAGTCAGAAAGCAGAATAAGATCACAGGCTGCATACAGTTCCTCTATTGATTAGGTCAATAAATGAACATGATATTGGCTATATGCACTAAAACACTTCAATCTGTTCATAGGCTGTTGTTTATAGACTGGTGCATCATTAGTATGTTATATTTCCTCTCCTCACTGTGATATCTCGTGTTTTCCAGGGCGAGGGCTCAAACTTCCTGCAGCTGGGAGCATCCATCGAGCAACAGATTAACGGCATGTTCAAGGTGATGGAGGAGTACAACTGGGACAGCTTCGTGGTCATCACCAGCCTCTACCCGGGATACGAAACCTTTGTGGATTACATCAAGTCCTTCACCGACACCAGCTACTTTCTATGGGAGCTCCAGGACGTTTTGACCTTTGACATGTCGGCGGATGGCCTCAGCGACATCCGGGCTCGACGTTTACTTCAGCAGATCGACGCCCAGGTCTTGCTCGTGTACTGCTCGCACGAAGAGGCGCAGTATCTCTTCGCTATGGCTAAAGAAGCGGGTTTGGTGGGGCCCGGGTACATTTGGATCATTCCTAGTTTAGCGGTGGGGAACCCAGACATTCCTCCTCCGGAAAGTTTTCCCATCGGGCTGATCAGCATCATCACAGATCGATGGAGGATGAGTTTGAGGAAGAGGGTGAGAGATGGAGTGGCCATCGTGGTGAAGGGGGTGCAGAGTTTCAGGAAGCAGAGAGGGTTTATACCTGAAGGACACAGCGACTGCCACAGCCCAGTCAAACCAATGGTCTCTAATGATACGCTGTTCAGGTGAGTGCGGAAGTTGAAAGCATGTTTTGTTTTTTTTTTTTAGAATACTGTGTGTGTTACAGCACTGAGGTGGACTTGTTTCTCTGTAAGAATACGACACATGCTTACTTTAAGATGTCTACACTGGAACCCGCCACTTTGGTTACATGATGCAGCTCTTGTAATACATCTTTTCAGTGACGCAAGCATCTTTTTAAGTGACGCATCCTACCTTCATGTAAACAGTTAACGGTATATCCATTTATGACCTTGTAGGGACAGTGTGTAAAATGAGTTAAGTCCTTACACAGGGTGGCCCAAAAGTTACTGACAGTTGAAAAAAACCCTTTTGTCTCTAAATATTTTTATTTTATTTTTTCAGAGCATTTAGAATGACCCTTCCAACATTAGAATGAGCAAATACAGCGCAGAGGAACGAACCCTCATTGTACAGTGGTACTTTGAGTCACGTGGGTCAAATTCAGAAACTTAGAGTGGTTACCGAGATGCCCCAAACGTAAAAAGGATTAATAAAAGGAATAATAAGTGGTTTTCAAAGACAGGGGGCAGTATTTGATCTCCACAGACTTGACTAGTCCTGATTTCTTCCTGTGGGGCTATGTTAAAGAAAAAGTGTTTGTGAATAAACCTCAGACAAAGGACTTAAAACGTAATATCGAGGATCAAATAAGAGCCATAAGCCCGGAAAGGCATTCAAATATTATGCAAAGTGTGTTGGATCGGGCAATTCAGTGCGAAACCGAAAATGGTGGACACTTGAAATACATTATTTTTATTTTTTCCCCTAGTTTAAGTACTGATAAGTTCAAGTGTAAGTGAACAATTATAACCCTATATATTACCAAAAATTTCAGAAGGTTCAGTTTACCCACTGCTAAAATTTGGTGAGTATAACTTAAGAATTATAGGAGCTATTGAAGATTTAAAAGTGTCAGTGACTTTTGGGCCACCCTGTTGGACCATCCTTCTATAGATAGTACCTTTCTCGGGTTATAAGTACTGGAAAAACTCCCTTGAAGCACAACGCATGTGCCTGCTGTCTATAACTTCATTCATCTGATCAGATAAAACTTCTTTCAACTCTCTACCTAGTCTGCAATCTCTTCCTTCACAATTACAGAAGTGTAATCGTTTAAAGCTCTACTGCTGAACATTTCACCAAAAACAGACGAAAATAGAGCTCAAGATTGCGTTGTCACACCTCATAGAATATTCTTTTAGCATATTTAACATCAGTTCAAGTTTCAGTCCTGGTTCCATCCTGGATAGTCCTTTTTTTAGACTTGGTTTATTTTGAGTTTCAGTCCTGTTTTTTCACTGATTTACGCTTGGTTTGAGTCCTTGTTCTGTACTTATATTTTCCCTGGGTTTATTTACACTTGGTTTGATTGACTCTGAGTCACCCCTCCCTTTGCTCCACATGTGAAGTCACCCCCTTCAGAGCGCTATCACAACACAATCAGCGTGCATCCCGCTAATGAAACTACTGCACATCACATCAGGTTTGTCAAGTTGTTGTGTACAATTTTGTATCATACTTTTGTACATTTAGAGAGAATTGTTGAGTGTAGAGTAGAGTAGTACGTGTATTTACAGTAGTCACCCACATCTCTTTTATTTACTTTTTACGCTGATTTTGCCCATCTATAGATGTTTGGGACGTGTTTTAACCTTTCAATTTGCGTTCAAATTGAATGGGCCCATCCATAGATCCTACTCCTAGTTTCCATGGAGATATCGTTTTACTTTTAAGGCTTTCCCTGTATGATAGATGATGGTCCACTGGAAAAAACAAATTGTCAGTGTGTAGTTAATCATAAGGAGCGATGTAGGTGGCCTGTTCTCACTGATTCCAAGAAACCTGAAATATTACACTTTTAAGACATTTTGAAGAAATTGACTGAAAAAGTCCTGGTTTATATCAAAAAAGTATTACAAAAATGTGTGTAGGATTAGTGGGATTATTGTGGATTGGCTTAAAAGGCTTTGTTTGCCTTCCATAGAGACCATAGATGTAGGAGTGAGTGAGTGAAAAATGCACCAAAAATCGACTTTTCAGAGCTTTTAACCATGCTATAGTTGTTTTCCCTTCTCATTTACTCACCCAAAGTTGTGTTTGGAGTGTTACGTGCATGTCTGAGCAGTCTTTAATTACGTATCTTCAAAAAGACGCCCACTGTGACATACTTACTTCGTTCTCTGATTTTCTTTTCTTAATCCGTGATATGTGTAGGATTTGGCTTTCTCTTATTAAGTCGTTTTAGATGAATATTGCAATTTAAAATGGCATAATAATTATAACTTAATGATCCACACATGTCATAGATTAGAACTATACATCAGACACAAGCACAATATGATTTCTTTAAGCAAATTTGAGTAGTTTTCAGGTGGTTTTCTACTGGGATGATGTCACACTTAAGCAAGAGACAGATTTTCCCATTGATAACATTGTACTTCAAAGTATCTAATATCCATGAAATATCCAAAAGGTAAATTCGCAAATGTTGAACCTGATCATTTCTAACTCACTGAACTCAAATATTCATTTTAGCTTATCCCTTCTGTATTAAATATGATTGTCTTATAGAATGTGGTGATGTCAAATAGTCAGTATTATTTTATCTAAAGACTTCAAATTACTACAAAACCAATATGTGTAAACATAACTCCTCCTGTGAAGTGATCAGTGTGAGCCTGAAGCCCCCTCAGCCTGACTTCAAAGCACTGCAGCTCCATGTGTTGTGCCTTTTTAAACAGGTCATTACAGACTGTTTATTCATGAGCCCATCTGCCCCCTCCCTTTAAAACCACCCCGACCCATCTGCCCCCCTCCTTTTAAGACCACCCCGACCCATCTGCCCCCTCCCTTTAAAACCACCCGGACCCATCTGCCCCCTCCCTTTAAGACCACCCCGACCCATCTGCCCCCCTCCCTTCAAAACCACCCCAACCCATCTGCCCCACAGTTGCCAGGTCCGTGTCTTTACAGCAATTTCGGGCTCTTCTTTTGGGAAGGTCGCAGCTTCAGAGGCCAGAGCTGGACTTTTCCCTTCACAGTAATGCTAACAACTAGCATACTAAAAGTGGACTTCCTGATTATTGGACAGTATAAAGCTGTATGTATGGATGCTCATAGTACATACCAGAATTATAATTTATCTGTACTGGGACAAGACACATTTTGCTGAAATACATGAAAAAGGGCGCAAAGCCATAATAGACCCATTAATTACAGTAATATAACCTGTTAACGTAAATATGTTAGTTATGTTAAATATGTAATTCAAATTTGGGCATATCACGAGCGGTGACCATAGAATGTGTGTATATATATAAATGGACATAGCTAACCTGTTAAGCTGCCGCGTTTCAAATAAGAAGTGAACATGGGCGCATTTCTGACTGCATCAACTTTGGCTCCGATTCACTTTACATTAAAAAACTGTCGCCCCTCTCTCCGTAACTGCTGCTGTCACACTTGTCATTTTGGTCTTAAAATGTTCGTATTAACCTGCTCTACATTATCCTGGCACTTTTATTTCGCTATTGTGTCCGTAACTTAAGATATGAACATTAATAACAAATGACAAATCAGGTGCCTTCTTTCTCTGAGGTCTCTCCCGCTAGCGTTAGCAACAGGTTTGATTGACAGCATTGCTAAGTGCCCACTCCCTGCTAAACCAGCGGTGCAGACAGGAAGAGGCTTTACCCTAAAAAGTCTCGCTCCGGATTGGCCATTTGGTTGCTATGGTACTCTCGGTCAGAATTCCAAATATGGGACTCGGCTCCAAATTTGCTCCTATAACTGCTAACCTTGATGAGCTTCATTTGGCTGGATCTGAACGCTATGAGAGACGTCAAACACCCTTAGTCCACTTCTTTATAAAGTCTATGCCGGTTACACATAATATTTAACTATTTGGTTCTTTAGGCTTATTTTTATTACCGTCAGATTGCTTGTTTTGGCCCTTTTTTCCCCCCAAAGGCTTGATTTCTCGTTACTCTCTGAAAACCTGGCAACCCTGATCTGCCCCCTCCCTTTAAGACCAACCCGACCCATCTGCCCCTTCCCTTTAAGACCTGCCCTACATCTGTGCACCTGCGGAGAAGATCACAGGACCCTGAACTGTCACTTAGCTTCAGATCTAAGTCCTTCCCGGATGTCTCCTGATGTTAAATATGGATTATACTTGTTTGAAGATAGAAAAAGAGATGTTAGGTGTGCTTGATTTAGTTATAAAGTTAAACATACACTATGTAACTTTTCTTGTGGAGGATATGCTACTTGCTCATCTCAGATATTTCTTTGCTTACAATATTCCAAAGATATTTCATTTATCTGTTTTTATCTGTTTCGTGTATTCAGTTGCAGACATGGCTAAACACTTTGAAGTCACAATATGGAGCTTTTAATGCCAGAAAATAGATTCAAATTAAAATGTGTGTTTGTTTTTTTCATTATGGATGTTTACAGGGGAAAATGAAACTCCTTCATTTCACTGGGGGGACAAAAAAATCTGATTGGACGATCACGTTTGACTCTCGAGGCACGATAGAGGGCGTGGGGACCAGACTGATATCAATCTGTATAAAAAATGCCAGGCAATTCTCCAAATAAATCTTTATAATCCTAATAAAATAACTACTAAAAATGTGGTCGCCTAAAACACAATTTACCTATTAACCGACCAAAACGAAAAACCACAGCTACACATCGTCTTTTCATAAACACAACCCAAAAAAAAGAAGCTCAGATGAGATTTCGTAGATTGGATTCCTGATGAAACCGTCTTTGCCGTGAGCCGGACACTTGTTTTTTGTCTGTACTGATTCAATCAAACCTCCCTCGCTTTGATACTGTACACGGCTGGACTATATTACCCACAAGTCTTTGCTCTCACGCTGAATGGAAGGTCATCTGTACAGAACAAAGAAATCCTCATCTCCATTTGGTTTCATCAGATCAAACACACGTCTTTCTCTTCCTTCTTTCCTTTTTTCTGTATCTTCTTTCATCCCTCTATCTCTCCATAGCTCACCTGTTAATGGGATTAGCACAGATTAATGGCTTTTCACACTCGGCGGCCATCTTTTTTTTCACCTCAGCCAGAAAGGTGACAAAAAAACTCCATGGGTCCATTATTAAACTGTTTACTCAGAGACGGGCTAACCACTCTGCCACAGTAACACAGGGAGAACATGCACACTCCATACAGAGACATCGGGAGTCTAACCCGCAGCGTTCTTAGTGAGACGAGGAGATTGACAGTAACGCAGGGAGGACCAGAACATCAGAATTGTCTCCTGAATTGGAAGCATCGTGTTGAGGGCTGGGGCTGAATACTGAGCAGAGACATGCATCTGTTTAAAATTCACCTCCATTTCGTCCTATATACTGTATTCTCTCCATATTTTCTCATTCTGTTCTCAGATACTGGGAATTGCACTCGTTCTCATAGGTTTTAATTGCTTGGTGATTTAATTAAGAGACAAGCAGCCAGCACAGTTTATAACATGCATTTGATTAATAGATTTTTAAAGAATGTTCAGTACTGTATGTATGATTTGAAATGTCTTAAACTTCACCTATCTATGTTTAGAGTTGTGTTTTGTTTCATTCACACGTTTAACACACAAATCCTGCATATTCTTCTCTTAAACAGAAAACACTCTGTTCCACCTCGTGATGTCATCATGTGGTATTACAGGGAATGCTCCACTGTGCTTTTAAACTCAATACACCTTCACTAGAATGAATTGGATCATTTCACCCCTGGAATTTCCAAACTCTACTGATCAAAAGGTAAAAGGAGCTGTTAACTTTAAAACTACCACTTCATGACATCACAAGGTGGAACAGAGGATCTTGAGCTTTGGAGATGTAGGCAGGATGCCTCAAACATGTGTGAATACAACAAAACACAACTCCAGGTATGTTTTTGATGTGGTAGCAACATTATAACACGGCTAATTGCTCACAAGAGTCAAATTTGCGCCATATAGGACCTTTAAGGACATGATTTGTGATGTTTAAATCAAAAATAGCTTTTACTGATAACAATCGTAAGGCTCATTTATCCTCAATTATTAAAAAATATATCATACATTTTATTAGGTGCCTTGTTTCTCAAGACAATTATCATCCGCGAGCAGAATGAGCCTCACATCAAAATCAAAATAGATTTTATTGTTATTGTGAACAAAATTTCACAACTTGCGTCAGTGTTATGGTGCAACATTGAACAGAGAATAAAAATGTAAATGATCATTCAATAAGGTAGAAGATAAGGGCAGGGATTAAAATAAGGTAAAATTAGACTTTGATATACAAAGACAAAATATACAGTGGGGCAGAAATTGAGTTGGACGACCTAGGGATTACACAGACATTGCACTGTTTGCTTATCTGTAACTAGATGCATTTTTATTCAGAAATTAGAATATCAGACTTCATTTGGGATTACTTCCAATAACTGTGTTTATACTAGTTTATAAATGCAAAAACAACATTTTATCATATCACATTGTTTTATTATTTGTTTGTAATAATCTCAACCAACTTTTTACAGCTGCCTCGGTTGTGCTGTAAATCCAATGTAGTTCTCATTGTGGTCTGGAAATATATGGTCCATACTGCACAAACCTGTCCAAACATTCCTCAGTAATGCAGAGTTTAGGTGTGGCACTGTGGTAAAGATAAAGAGCAGGTGCAGAGCTTCCAGGAGGGGCCTCACTGAGCACACACAGTTCTCCATCCAGCTGCAGCTCCGGTTCAGTGTGTCATGAGCCTGGAGCATCCTGATCTCTGACCACATCCTCCCCGGGCACGTCAGCGCCTGGACGGGCCCCAGAGGGCATAGTCCTCACCAGATGATTCTCCCACATTCACGATCTTTATAATACAATAAAAGTGGAAATGATAGCATTACAAATGTCAATTTGCACAAGTACAAAGCCAAGCTAAGCAAAGCTATTACTATAGACAATATAGCTGCTAGCATGAGGAAACAATGTCTAAGTTTACTTTCTGGTTCAAATCATAATGTTTGATCTGCAAATGTCACTTTAGATAAATTATCAACATTGCATACAGCGTTAGCTCACAATGTTTTGGTCTACAGTAAATACTTTTATTGAAAGATTAGAAAAGCGTAGTAGTGAATGTTATCCAGCCGTACATCTGAAAACTCCACTGTAATCACGGTGTGCAATGGGCCATGTGCACGTAGATGGAGGTGTGTCGTCAGTCCAGTTCCACAAATGTTCTCTCTTTGTTTTCCCGGACTTACAGACATTCACTTTAACTGACACATGTGACCAGGTGTGTTTGTGATCACATTTCTCTTGTGCTGTAAACATAGACTAAAATCAGACCTAATTATTGTGTTATCTAATTACTCTAGTTATTTCATTTTTGCTGACCTTGTAAAGTATTCACAGAGTAATCAGATCAGTAATCTTTAGTATTGCTTTAATCTAATGCTGTGTGTTGTATCTGCAGACACATGCTGAATGTGACATGGGAACACAACGACTTCTCCTTTAACTCCAACGGTTACCTGGTGAACCCCGCCATGATTGTCATCACGCTGGACCGCGAGCGCCAGTGGGATAAGGTAAAGACAGCACTAGAACCATGAACAGACCACTAAACATGTTCTGCAGGTTTGGTACAACATACCAGCAGTAATAGTGTAGTGTCAGTCTGGTTTTTAGGTCAATAATATTTAATACAGATGGATGATTTGGTTGATGATTTGTATTGTTTTTGTAAAATAGCGAGACTCTAGTCACTAATACAAGTGATCAAGTTCATAGAAAAGAAAAATTAAATTCTGTTAACTGGAATACATTGGATTAACAAAACAGCCACTCCATAAGAGAATGTACCAACACGACCATGAGAGCAGCTCAGGACCCCAGTCTGTTGTACATCTCCATCTCAAAGCCACTAACCACTCCTTTGAAGATAGTGAGGTACAAATCTTAGCCAAAGAAAAGAAATGCTTTGAGAGGGGAGTTAAAGAGGACATTTTTGTTAGAAAAGTCTATCCTTCTTTGAACAAAAATAGGGACCTTAGACGTCATCTATCCCCTATTTATAACTCCACCCTCAGGCCTAAATCAAAACAACAAAAACAAATGTGCTAGCCAGTATGTTAATAGGCGTGAGAGCACCCATTAGGGGCTTGAACTATTATGCAAAATATGACTCAGGCACAGTTCTCACTGTAGTTCAATAGACCTAGCTAAAAACAAAACAAAACTGTAAACCAATAGGTGTGTTTCAGTGTAGACAGATCCTCCCTTCAAATAGATATAAGGCAGTGTCCATCAGCAATTTGACCAGAACTGAAGAAGTGGCTTGGATGAGCAGAGAAATGTGTTCACTTTAAAACTTTTGTCCAGTTGACAGAATTGAATTTTTTTATGGATCACACCTGGATGACTGAGGGATTACACGGGGCTCATAGGAATTTACAATGTACAATGCAGTCATAATGAAAAAAGTTCCCCGATCAGAGAGTGTGACAAAATCACATTCAAAAATCTGTGAACCACTGCAATGGAATGGGAGCATTTGTGACATTTGGTGGGACGAGGGGGGACAAACTCGAGAGGTTTAAGTCTTTGTATTCAAGATGCACAGTGTAAGCTTTTAGTTTGAGAGTATAACTGTCTTTCCTCCTGAGAGATGTTGTTTTGCCTGGAATGTTCCACAAAATGGCATAAAACGGAGCAGCCTAGGGAGACAAGCAGGCGACTCCACACAAAAAAAAAAGGTTTTGGCAATAAAACACCTGGTGAATAAATGAAGTTTGTACAGTACTATGGGACATTCCAGGCAACACAAGACAAGAATGGTTAACGTTCATAGTGCAAGTCCAAGTTTACTGACTAAATAAGCAATAGGCCATTTTTTTAACTCTGCACTTGAGATCACAATCAGGTTTACATCTAGGAAACAAAATACTTTAACTTTCTATACAATTTAAGAAGGGACACTCTCTTAATTGCTGGAACAAGAACCTACCTTTTGTTAAGTTGTTCTGGACGACCAAAACAGGGACAGTCGGTGGTCACGCTAGTATTATTATCAAACAAGAACACAGCATCATGTTTTAGGAAAGTACAATACTTTTCTCCTTGTGTTTAAGAACATTGAACTCTTGTGATGAACTTAGAGTGAGCCTATAATTGAGGAGAGCTGTTACAAAAGTCTAACGTCATTTTGAAGTAACCACACTCTGTACCCAATAACTTTTGTGCACAGTAACGCCCAGCAACCTGACTATTAGCGTCACTACTTCCTGTCCAATTGTAACTCTAAGAGGTTTTTGCAGAGAATGAATAAATATTTAAAGATAAGGCAGTGGACAGGGAGTAGATGTCTCTGAATGTTAAAACTTACACAAATAAAAGTAAGTACTTCACCAGAGGACAGTGTGTTTAGAAAGAAAGATGTTTGCGTCTCAATGCTAATGCTAATTCTAATTTTGAGGCATAATAAATATTAGAACACCACAAACTGAGGTATTCTACATATACAAATAATTGGGTAGATGTTATTTTAATTAATTTGAATTTTAAATAGGTTGTTTACTTATGTTATGCAGTTTTGATAAAAGTGACAGTTAGCTTTGTGACACAGTGAGCTAGCTAACGTGCTGCAGTGTACGAAGCCTATTTTGTTCCCATGTATTTGAGCCAAATTTGTCTTGCCCCAGTATGGATATATTGTATAAGCAGCTCTTGAGGTCAAAATAAGTCTGCTATATACTGTCTACATCTAATTTTAAAGCGTTTTACTGCCCAATAATTAGAGAGTGCACTGTTAGCATACTAGTTGTTGTTGTGAAAAGCATTTGGAAACTCACCGTTGTGAAAAGCTAGGATGCTTGGAATGCATAAGGTAAATGAGGAATAACTTTGAACCACTGCAAACTGTCTAAAATGAACTAGTTTGGGTTTTAGGTATAGCGCCTTAAGCACCATTTTGATTACTCTCCCTCCTGTGCATGTTTGAAGGGGACTGCAGTGGAGTTTGGGACATGTCCATCTGTCTCTTTGTCTGTTCTCTGTGTTGAACTCTGAAAACACAAAGGGTTTGGATCAGATCTGAACAGTGTCCTTCGTGGGACGTCTTTTGTGTCGGGGAAAAACTGGCACTGCAAAAGATCGATTTACATTCAGTCTACAAAGCGCCAATACACTCCCCCATTACAACAGAGCACTCTGGGCCAAACCCCAGCACCAAGAACAGGACAAATGTTTGGATAACCTGAGCTGCAAATCAATAGGACACTTTTACCATAGAGACGATTTTAATTTACTAATGTGAAGGTCTGTCGCTAGGTTATAGGCGACGTCACAACATCCTATAGGCCAATAATATTAAATACAGTTTGGTCAGACAACATAAATATTGTTAAAATGGCGATTTTAGTTGTTTTCCCGTAGACTGTATTTATAAATGGACGTAGCTAACCCACTAGCCGCCATGTTCCAAACAGGAAGTGATCATGGCGCGCTTTTGGCTCCATCGAATCAGAGCCTTGTCATTTTTGTATTAAAATCTTCGTCTTAACCCGCTCTACATTGTAAATTAAGATATGAACATCAAGAATAGACAAATCAGGGTTCATTTGACTGGACATACATACTCATTTTTAGGCAACAATAACGCTAACAATGACTTTCTTTTTTTTTAGACCTGAAACATGCACAATAGGTCAAATCCTCCAGCTAAAGTAGCCCTGAGCAAGACTAGCTCAAGATCTGAAGATGGGCCCCACTTTACTCTGTGATGGAAGGATGGGTCAAATGCAGTAGACAAATAGCTGATATATTAAGTTGATTTGCTTTAAATCTCCTGCATTGACCCATATTTTGTTTGGGCTGATTATCTGCTGGAAGTAAAGACATAAAGCTTTACTCTGGTTTTATCTCCATGATTTCAGATAGGCGTGATTGACAGGTGGATTAGCCAATCACGGATCTGTCTGAATTTGGCTATATTTCACTGTATTTACATGCAAGAACTCCTAGAGCACTACACAACCGACTTCAAATTTCTTTGCCCCAAATCACTCTTGTCCCAGGTCAAAGATCAAAGCTAGCACTATCACTAACACTGTTCAGTTGGTCAGTTACTGGTCTGTTTTGGAGACTGGCTCAAGTGAATCGGGACTACTCTCTTGTTTTGGCGTGGGTTACGGCGTACATATGCCCTCATGTTCAGAAAATAAACAACCAGAACAAATGTGGCTTGTTTCCTTACACTAGAATACTATGTTTTTTTATTATCTGCCGATCCCGCAAATCAACCGATATAAAAGCAGAAACTGAAAACTGCATTATTTCCTTTAAACAAAAAAAAAAAAAGACAAAACAGATTCAAATAAGTGACTGTTATTCATCCCTGCAAACAAGCTTTGTATAAATAGCTTTATAGAAATTCAAACATTATCAGACTCAGCGGTGTGAAGCACAAGTAGATATCCAGGCCCAAGCTGGATATCTGCAGAGGTGATATTTGGAAGCCGATATCTGATCCAACTAGTTTTTTTTCATGATCAGAGCTGATTATCGGTACATCCATAGTCATATTTTTATAGGCACACTTTTGGCAGGAATAGATAAGCAACATCTGATTTACACTGTTGTTTACAAGTTGTTTTCACCTTCACTTTGACATAGCTCACCAAAGTAATGAAACAATATGTCCTATTCCGCACAGACAGAGCTGCTGATCTAAAGCGTTTCTGACCGTGTGCAGGTGAATGCCTCTCCTAGCCTTCTCCTTGTGTAAATTGGACAGCGCTGTTACATCCAGGCACATATCGACTTCTCCAGATGCGTTATTGAGATCTTTCCGACTCGATTTATAACACCTTAAACATAGATAAATCGGTTTAAATCGGACTAGGCCAGTTATCCGGTTTTCCAGTCGTGTATGTAAACGTAGAGACGGAATAAACAAACCTGAGTGGGCCTCTTTGTGCGCCCCCTAGAGTACAGTAAAAGTAAATTACATCAAACATCGAGCATAGCAGTGTTGACACTTTGCATATGAGAGACCCAAACACACATGCTAATTCGCGGAGCAATTTGATTTAAGTGAACGATATTTAATTACCATGGCAATAACCCTGACGTCGCAGATCCCCATTGACCTCACGATATGTGAAACTGTCCCGGCTCGTATTCAATATATTGAGTTAAGCCTGAATCTGCATCTGAACAGGTCACGCTGCTCTCTCATCCAAGGGGTTCTTGAAGTGTGTCTTTGATTACTCCTTTATCCCTTTTGAGCATTTGTTTCTTCAATCTCTCAGACCGGATGAATGGGAGGCTGCGCTTTCACCAAAGTTATGTAAATCAGCGGCACGTGCATTTCCCCCGGTGATCTTGGAGCGATTTGTTTATTCTGGTCACGGAATTTGATCGTTATCTGATTTCTAGAGTTATGAGATTATTGAAATGTCGTATACACGGTTGTAATTGATGCGAGAGTCTGATTTCTTCCTAAGTGCTCATACCTGTGCAGGTTTTGGCAGGGAAAATTATGCAGAAATTTACAAATGAATGCAGAAAAGACAAAAATGAAAGAGAGATTGTTAAAGATTGAAAGAGTTATGTGAAAGGGCCCATATGACTTTGTTTTCTAAGCTATGCTATAATGTTGTTTCCTCATAAAATGAAGCTGTAGACAGACTAATAATAAAGATTTACTCAAACATGTGTGAATGAAACAAAATACAACTCCAGGTATGTTTTTGAGTGGGTAACAACATTATAACTTGACTTAAAGCTCACAAGAGTCATTTTTTTGTGTAATACAGGACTTTAAAGAAACTGTATGTAAGATTTTAAGTTTCGTAAACTTAACCCACCTGTGTCCCAAGTTACAAGTTATGTTCAAATCAAATTCAGCTTTTACTCATAATAATTGTAACGCTGATTTATTCTTGATTACAGAAATATTGGGCACGATGGACAAGTTGTTTATGTGTTAATTTGGTGTTTTGGTTCAATACAATTATCCAATCAGAAAGCAGAATGATCCTCACATGAGTGTCACGTTTGTGTTGCCAGTTTCAATGCTGAAATCCAGTTGTTTTAAACCTAAAAGGACTCTCTCTGATCTGAATGGTCTCTACCTAAACCCCAGCACCTGCAGCCAATCATGTATCAGTGCTAGTGCAGCCTCTTCAGCTCAGTGAGTGAATTCTGGAGGTTCTGAGCTTTCACATGAGGCCTGTCCATACACTGAGAATGAGACAAATGTGTATGTGTCTCTATCTGCAGGTTTAGGCTCTGAACTCCCAGGTTCAGTTGTGATTGTGGTAACTTTTTAAAGGTCCCATATCACGCTATTTTCTGATCTGTTATAATGTTGTTTCATCATCACAAACAAACCTGGAGCTGTGTTTTGTTTCATGCACAAGTTCAAAACACAAATTCTGCATGTTTAGGCTGAGCTCTTCTCTCAAACTGAAAACACTCTGTTCCACCTTGTGATGTCATCATGTGGTAATACAGGAAATGCTCCACTGTGTTTTTGAACTCCATACACCTTCACTAGAATCATTTGGATAAGTCCAGCCCTGGAATCTACAGAACAAAAGGTAAAAGGAGCTGTTAACTTGAAATCTATCACTACATGACATCACAAGGTTGAACACAGCATTTTGAGCTTTGGGGATATAGACGGACTAATAATAAAGGTTTGCTCCTTTTGATGCGGCCTAAAGCTCACAAGAGTCCATTTTGCATAATATAGGACCTTTAAAACGATAAGAGTACAGACTACACACAGTTCACAGTTAAAATTCTTTGTACTTTTTCATCCAAGTACAGTATAACAGTTATTGAAAGTATTCTAGTTATCTGATTCCGCGTGTAAATGTATCCACCGTCTGCTACAGGAGTTTATCGAGACATGAGATAATTCCCTTATCCTAAAAAAATGAATAATCTCATCTGTTTTCTATAGTCATAATCTCTACACAATGAAATACGCAGGCTGCAGATGAGCGGGAGCCTTTGCTTTGACCAGAGCTGTTATGTAAATGATCCGTACATGCTTTTACCCCTGTGATCCCGCTGCTGTTTGCTTATTCAGGCCACATTTCAGGCTGATGTGAGGTAAAGGAGATGCTCTGGTTTACAGCCAAGAGGAGCAGAGGCAGGAGTAAGATTTATGTGTCATTTATAGAAGAGTTACGCAGGTTTCTAACGTCCTGAGGCGGATATCTCACGGGGGTAGAGAGGAGAGGGGGATTTTTGTTATTCCACAGGTAGATAATTGTTATGACTAAATCCATAAAGAAACAAGCGCGATAAACAGTGAATTTGGAGGCGGAATATTTCAGGGATAAAGTAAACATTTGTATGACCGAATTTCATTGTGCTGCAGTCTGGGAAAATGAGCTGTTGGGATTTGAACATGGAATAGCAGTTTGGTTGTAAAATCCAATGCTTTGTGTTGATTCATTTCCATAAACAAAACAAAATGATGCACAAATCCTGGTGTATCCAACATATATTTTTGCAGACTTGGTAGATGTGGAAAAAGTAGTACTCAATTTGTAGTTTTCAATTGTGGAAGAATACTCACTGTGCTTAAAGAGTAAAAAGTAAAAGTATTTTGTGCAGGTTTTGAGATCAATTAAAGCAGGCCTCAATTTCACCGAGGGCTACATCAGCAAAATGGTTCATCTCAAATTTGCAAAGATATAAAAAAATATGTCTGTGTAACTGCGGAACTCCTGATACACTGATATTTTAAGACAGTCATACGTTTAAATTTACCTTGTCACGGGCCACATAAAATGACATGGCGGGCCGCATTTGGCCCCGGGGCCTTGAGTTTGACATGTGTATTAAAGCTTCAAATATAGTGATTTTGATAAAGATTTGTGCTGTTGTTGAAACAAAAACAACCGAGTCAATCGTTTTATTCTAGCTATTTTATTTGTTGTTATATTTTTGCTTGCTCAAATTTCATAATTGTTAAAAAAATAGATGCTTTTAAATGTCAAGTACAAGTAATAAGTACAAGTAATAAGTACAGATACCTGAAATTTGTACTTAAGTCTTGTACTTTCCTAAATTTACTTTGTTTACTTTGTACATTTATTCCACCACTGGTAGTTTTGTAACACAACACTATATTAAAAGTAAGATTCCCTGCTGTCTATACTGTCCATATGCTGTACCATGTAGCCGTAGTGCTGATTTATTCTGTACTCTATTTATTCTAGACTCTACTTTATTATTATAGTCTTTTTTTCTGTTTCTATATAGCTACTCTCCTGCTTTTCTTGAACTGTGCATTTCAATATCCTATCTTATATAAATAGAAGTAGAAGTGTGTTGCCATAAACCTCTTTAAAAAGTGATTTCTCTTTCAAAAGTGAGTCTTGTTCTTGGCTTGATTCCAGTTTAGATGTGATTTAGACTTGATTTGGCCCTGGCCCACTTCAGATTCAGTTGTGTGTTTAATCCAAAGACAAGACCCACTTTTGATGTGTTGTGTATACTTATGTAAATAGACTTTTACTTCGAGCGCTCTAACCCCTGTCCTCTGTCTCAGGTGGGCACGTACGAGATGGGCATCCTGCAGGTGCGGTACCCCGTGTGGCCGCGCTTTGGCTCGTACCTGCAGCCCGTGTCCGACTATAGACACCTGACTGTGGCTACGCTGGAGGAGAGGCCCTTTGTCATAGTGGAGGCTGTGGACCCGAGCACCGGGACCTGTGTGAGCAACACTGTCCCCTGCAGGCGGCAGTCCAACAAGACAGAGGCGTGAGTCTGTACATTACAATGCATTTAAAGGGGCACTATGTCACTTTTCACTGTGCTTTGCTTCATTCACGTTTGTTTCATTAAAGGGTTATAATGTTCTTTCCTCATAAAAAATACCTGGAATTTTCACACCTTTCACACGCAAACCCTGCATATTTAGGCTGAGTTTTTCACTCAAGCAGAAAACACTCTGTTCCACCTTGTGATGTCATGTGGTACTACAGGAAGTACTCCAATGTATTTTTAAACACCATACACCTTCACTAGAATCATTTGGATAGTTTCATCCCTGCCAGTCTCTACTGAGCAAAAGGTAAAAGGAGCTGTTAACTTGAAAAGTACCACTTCATGACATCACAAGGTGCAGAACATTTTGAGCTTTGGAGATGTAGACAAACTAATAATACGTATATGTTCGTGTGTAAATTAAACAAAACACAAAGCTCTGAAGAGTCAAATTTGTGTAATATAGGACCTTTAAATCATTATTCAGAGCTGCCTTCTCTGAGATGTAAAAAAATGTTCCATTTGCATTTTGCCCAGATTGTTGCGTCACAGGTAAAAATACGGATTCCTCCTACACAGTTTTAAGCCTATTAACCGTCACCAGACTCAGGTGTGTTGTTTCCTGAGTCATATTTTGTCCACACAGAATTAAATTTTTTATTCTGCAACAACACATACACATACAAAATTTGAAATTGTACAAATAAATACCCGGGCTTATATAGAAGTTCAAACCCAGCTATATCACAATCACACTATTCTCATTCCCAGCTTCCGTGTCTTTGTTGGGTTAAGACTCCTCTCTAATTGATCCCTCATGTAACCCGCGATGCCATTATCCCTGAGATTAAGCGGCTCTCCCCCTTCATTTTCCCCTCCGCTCCCCTTTACGCCTCCTCCGAGGTGAACCGCTCGTTACGGCCTCGACCCAATCACACAAACGAAGGGTCCATGCGGGCACGTATCAATTAGAACCAGCAATTAGACCGTACCATCCATCCTGCTCTTCGACACTGATATCAGAGGCCATTAGCGGACCTAGCATTAGCCATTACGCACAATGGGACTAGCCACATGAGAAGATGGGGGTATTAAGTGTCAGAGTCGCGTCGCGTTATCACAAAATGGATACACAGTTAGAGACAAAGGAATAACAATGTTCACAAGAAATAAAATGAACTCATGCTTATATCCAGAGACTGCACGTGGTCAATATATGTCCTGCTTCAGAAAAGGAGTTAATGATGGGACTTTCGGCTTTTTTATGGGATCCGAATCTTTTGGATCTGTTCATTCAAAAGACTGACTGTTTTACTATTTATTTATATGACAGAAGCCAATGTGAGACCTGATTTTATCTACAAACTAATGACAGAGAGAAACGACCAATAAATGTGTTAAAATGGTTCAAACTGAGAGTATGAATGTGTTTACCCTTTGGAATTATGCAGACGCTAAGTAAAATGTTGCACTACAATAGCACACATTGCACAACAATAATCAGGATCAAAATGCAAACAAATTAGAAAGAAAAAGATTTGACTCTTTTAAATAATGAGATCTGGAGCAAATCGTTCACTTGGATCATTCAAAAGAGCTGACTTGTTCACGAAAATCACATCAGTGTTCATGCAATAAAGTAAAATTTGTTTTGTCCCAGTACAGATATATTGTAAAAAAGCAATGTTTATGGTAAAAATGATCTGTCCATCCATGCATCTCTCCATCTTCTAAAGCCTTTTTATCATCCTTGAACCAGGAGATAATACTGGTGCGCTGTTAGCATGCTAGTTGTTGTTGTTGTTGGCATTACCGTGGTGGCAAAACTCCACTTTGGCCTCAAAAAGCCCTTATAAACTCATCACAGTGAGTAATTAGGATGCTCAAAATGTGTCTACCCCCAGTACAGACATATTGTATATATTAAGGTAAAAATCAGTCTGCTGCGTGTTGTCTGTTGTTGTGAAAGTGCTTATAACGGACGTGACTAAGCTTTTCAGGAAGCAGAATCCCCGTAAGGCCACGGGCCCAGATGGTGTCTGTCCTTCCACCCTTAGACACTGTGCTGAGGAACTGGCTCCTGTCTTCACGGACATTTTAAACACCTCCCTGGAGTCATGTCACATCCCAGCCTGCTTCAAGCTGTCCATCATCGTGCCCGTCCCCAAGAAGCCCGTCACTGGACTTAATGACTACAGACCTGTGGCACTGACGTCCGTAGTCATGAAGTCATTTGAGCGCCTGGTCCTGCACCACCTCAAGTCCTTCACCTCCCCCCTCCTGGACCCTCTGCAGTTTGCCTACAGAGCCAATCGTTCTGTAGACGACGCCATTAACCTGGCCCTTCACTTCATCCTCCAGAATCTGGACTCCCCGGGAACCTACGCCAGGACCCTGTTTGTGGACTTCAGCTCTGCGTTCAACACCATCCTCCCTGCTCTGCTCCAGGACAAGCTCGGTCAGCTCAATGTGCCTGACTCCACCTGCAGGTGGATCACTGACTTCCTGATGGACAGGAGGCAGCGTGTACGGCTTGGGAAGAATGTCTCAGACACTCGGACTATCGGCACAGGACCTCCACAGGGCTGTGTACTTTCTCCCCTGCTCTTCTCCCTGTACACCAACTGCTGCACCTCCAGCCACGACTCCGTCAAACTGGTTAAGATTGCGGATGACACCACCCTCATTGGACTCATCTCAGACGGTGATGAGTCTGCCTACAGGAGGGAGGTGGACCGGCTGGTGTCCTGGTGCAGCAGCAACAACCTGGAGCTTAACGCCCAGAAGACAGTGGAGATGATTGTGGACTTCAGGAAAGTCACAGCCCCCCTGCCTCCCCTCACCCTGACGGACTCCCCCATCACCACTGTGGACTCTTTCTGCTTCCTGGGCACCTGCATCACCCAGGATCTCAAGTGGGAGCCAACCATCAGCTCCCTCATCAAGAAAGCCCATCACAGGATGTTCCACCTGCCGATCCAGATGATGGTGCAGTTTTACATGGCCATCATTGAGTCCATCCTCACCTCCTCCATCACTGTGTGGTTCGCTGGGGCCACTGCCAGGGACAGACAGAGACTGCAGCGCATTGTGCGCTCTGCTGAGAAGGTGATTGGCTGCAGCCTTCCATCTCTACAGGACCTGTACGTCTCCAGGACTCGGGGCGAGCAGGCCGTATAGCAGCTGACACCTCTCACCCTGGACATGGACTATTTGAGCCACTTCCCTCTGGCAGGAGGCTACGGTCCATTGGAACCAGAACCTCTCGTCATAACAACAGTTTCTTCCCCTCTGCTGTTTGTCTCATGAACACTTTATAATATTTGCACAAAACCGGACACTTTATAACACCAGCCACTTTAATAAGCCATGTTTGCACTGTTGTTCTGATGCTGCTGTTGTATATATTTTCTACCTTTAAGTATTTTATTTTATTTTATTTTTAAGCATATCTTTTTTTAACTTCGTGCATGCCCTTATTTGTATTTGTATTCAGTGTGTTTTATGTTTTATGTTGCACTTTATCACCAAAATAAGTTCCTACTTTGTGAACTGTGTTCACAAACGATGGCAATAAAAGGATTCTGATTCTGATAAACTCATCACGGTGAGTAATTAAGATGCTCGGAGTTGGTTAAGAAAGTGAGGAGTAACTTTGGAATGATGCAAACCATTTAAAATGAACCAGTTCTGCAGCACCACGCTAACACTCGTAGCTAGCACCGTCGCAAAATAGTAAACGAACTCTCAGTAATCAAAGGGGGTTGATTGCTTCGAAAAAGAGATTTCAAAATGACTCACTGCAAATAAACAAGCTTGCCTAAGACGTGAGGGAAAGCGCCACATTTGTGCATAGTGTTGTTGTGTCATTTGGCAAGACACTTCACCCTCTTTGCCTATAGCTCTATTAATGAAGACATGAGTCCAGATTTCTAAACATGAAAAAAGCACATATTATATATTCAAATGTATAGATTTTTCATATTTAAGGAGCTGTAAAAGGTACTAGTTTAGGAAGGGTAAAACAACCATCTGATTATCTTAAAGAGCACATATTATGCAAATGGACTGTTTTGTTTTAGCTTTTAGCCATGTTAGAATATCATTCCCTCATTATAAACATATCTGGAGTCATTCAGGCGGCTTTCAGTAATTGTCTGTAGAAAATCCTTTGCCTCTGAGCCTCACAAATTACTCTACTACTAATTGAATTATCCTGGGATTGTCATGAGGGATACCCAATACAATACTGATATCGGGTATTGCCACCAATACTGAACATTTTGATGGAGCAGATACCGCTTCCAATGTATTTGTTCAGTCGATGTCCCTTTTTTGTCTATAAATTGGTGTAATATGAAGATTTACTGGCCAATGTTTGACCAAATACCTTGTAATATTGAACATGTATATTCTCAAAGCTGGTTTGTAATTACTTTAAATGATGAATAACAGTTATAAAACACATTATTATTATTATTATTATTATTATTATTATTATTATTATTATTATTAGTAGTAGTAGTAGTAGTAGTAGTAGTAGTAGTAGTAGTAGTAGTAGTAGTAGTAGTAGTAGTAGTAGTATTTTTATTTTTTATTTTTTATTTTTATTTTTTTTACCATACTCCATTTTAAATTAAATAAATAACATTTTCAGTCACTGCACTGGTATCTGTTGATATCGGGTACGGTAGATAGTATCAAAGTATCAACATGCGGTATCGGTGCATCCATAATTGTGATGTCACAGATAGAAGCTCTGCTCAGTTTTAAGTCCATAAATAATCAGCAGACTCATTTTAAGCATTTCTGTCGACAAATTGCATTCATTTCTGCTGCACGCTTCTCTTTACATGTTTGGGCATGTTCCTCATTACTTACATTCATTGTTTTCACCATGGTAATTCCTTCTGCTGCCAGTAGATGGCAAGCTGCACCAGATCAGCGTATAATGAGCACCAAGGCTGTGAAATGATGTCTCTATATTTAAATTAGGCATTATTTTGAGTTCTAAATAATGAGCCAAGGCAAAGGTAACGATGACCATGTTTAAAAGCCAGTAAAGATAGAAATAATGTATAATGTTTGTTTTGTAAGGTTTGGTCGGTTTCCTTTGGTCACTCAGAGCATCGAGTCTCTGTGTCACTGTGGCTGTTACCTGTCCACTCTCCTCTGCCTCTGAGCTCACAGATGGACACGGCCTGCAGGGCTCCAACCAAACACACTGCACTTTAGAACTATAGCACCGCAGGGAGAAAGAGAGACAGGCAGACAGGAGGAGAGAGGAGAGAGGGAGGGAGAGAGGCAGGCAGACAGGAGGAGAGAGGAAAGAGGGAGGGAGAGAGGCAGGCAGACAGGAGGAGAGAGGAGAGAGAGAGAGAGAGACAGGCAGACAGGAGGAGAGAGGAGAGAGGGAGGGAGAGAGGCAGGCAGACAGGAGGAGAGAGGAGAGAGGGAGGGAGAGAGAGAGAGACAGGCAGACAGGAGGAGAGAGGAGAGAGGGAGGGAGAGAGGCAGGCAGACAGGAGGAGAGAGGGAGAGGGGCAGGCAGACAGGAGGAGAGAGGGGAGAGGGAGGGAGGGAGGGAGGTAGGCAGACAGGAGGAGAGAGGAGAGTGGGAGGGAGAGAGAGAGGGAGGGAGGGGGAAAGAGACAGGCAGACAGGAGGAGAGAGGGAGAGAGAGAGGCAGGCAGACAGGAGGAGAGAGGGGAGAGGGAGGGAGAGGGGTGGAGAGAGAGAGAGAGAGGGAGACAGGCAGACACGAGGAGAGAGGAGGGAGAGGGGTGGAGACAGTGAGAGAGAGAGAGAGAGAGAGAGGGGCAGACTGGAGGAGAGAGGAGAGGGGGTGGGAAAGGGGTGGAGAGAGAGAGAGAGAGAGAGAGAGGGGCAGACAGGAGGAGAGAGGGAGGGAGAGGGGTGGAGAAAGAGAGAGAGGCAGACAAGAGGAGAGAGGAAAGAGGGAGGGGTGGAGAGGAGAAAGAGAGCGAGGCAGGAGGAGAGTGGAGAGGGGTGGAATGAGAGCGAGGTAGAGAAAAGGAGAGGGAGGAGAGAGAAAGAAGGGGAGAGGGTGTGGGGTGGGAAGAGCACAAGGGCAGAGAAAGGGAGAGAGTGTAAGGAGAGGAGTGGTGGGAGAGAGGCAGAGAAAGAAAGAGAGGGAGGAGAGGTAGAGAAAGAGAAAGAAAAAGGGAGGGAGGAAAGATGGGAAGAGAAAGAGGTGAAGGGAAGACGGGAAGGAAAGAGTGTAGAGTGCAGAGAGAGAGGGGGGAGAGGGAGATAGAGAGAGGGAGGGAGGAGAAAGAAAGACAGAGATAGAGAGAGAGATGAGAGAGAGGGTGGGATGGGAAGAGAAAGGGGGACAGGAGGGAACGACAGAGATGAATGTGTGGAAAGAAAGACGGGAGGGAAAAGGAGCGAGTGGAAGGAAAGGAGGGAATGGAGTGGAGAGAGGGAGAGGGGAAGAGGGAGGGAGGAAGAAAAAGAAAAATGGAGGGCGGTAGAGAGAGCGAGGAGGGGTAGGGGGAGAGGTGAAGGCGACGGGAGGGAAACTGAGAGAGAAGAGTGTGAGAAAGAGGGGGAGTTGAGAGGTGAGGGATGACAAAGGTAGAGACTAAGGTGAGACAGAGGAAATTGGAGGAGACATTAAGGGAGACGTATGAAGAAAAATAAAGGGGAAGAGAGAGGGAGAGGTGCAAGACACAGAGAGGAAGGAAGTGGAGCTTGAGACAGGAAGAGAAAGAGCGAGGGGGGGAATGAAAAGAGAACCGGAGGGTGAAATGAGAAGAGAGAGTGGGAGTGGTGGACAGGAGATAGAGGTAAACACAAAACGCCCAGAGGAAAAACAGGGAGTGGAGGAAAGGTTCATTCTGTTTATTCAGGCCTCCAGGCTCCCCACAGCGCTCCTGTCACTCACATATATCACTCATGGACGGGGTATTACATCAGATGCCCTCCCTGAAGCTCTTTACACTAACCGACACATTTTTCTCAAACCACTGCCACTACAACTTTGCAGGCACGTCGTTATCTATCTGTTTTATATTTCACACACACTACTGAGATTAAAGTGAAAATCAACTCGGTGCTAAACCTTGTCTAGACCAGGATTAAACCAGAACTAAAAGAGGACCAACCCAAGTCTACGTCATGATTTTAATGCACTTATCGAAGTGTCATATTAAAACAGTGGTCCCTCGTTTATTGCGGTGGTTATGTTCTAAAAAAATAACTCACAATAGGCGGAATTATTATTATTATTATTATTATTATATATGTTTTGCAGCTATAAAACCCCTCACCACACACTTTATACACTTTTCTCACACAGGCATTAACATTTTCTCACATTTCTCTCTTGTTTAAACACTCTCAAACCTTCATAAACTTAAAAAATAAGTACAGTATTATAGAAAGAAACCAAAGATCAAGACCTGTTTTCAAGCCCAAAAATTTGTTTGAGAAATAAAAATATAAACTTGTCCTATACTACAAATAAAAATGAGAGCTTTTAGAAATAGTGTAACAAATTTAATTTTAATGATCAAGCTATGAGGTTGGACACACAAGAAATGATTCATAGTGACATATTTCATAGTTCCTTTGACCGCGCCAATTTGTCTTGGCACTGCTCCGCTATAGTATCTTTTTCCACTTGGTGCAGGTGTCTTTTTCTGAATGCAAACATACAGCACTTCAGAGTCACACTGCGATCAAACATCTGTGTAAATTTGTCTGTTTAAACACTCTCAAAGTTCAAACCTTCATAGGCGCCTTTGTCAGTGCAGAACGTTTCATCAGGGGGGTTTGTCGGGGAGAAAACTTGCAAACATACAGCACTTCAGAATCACACTGCGATTGAACATTTGTGTGAATTAGGCTGAACACTTCTGTACTGTACAGGAGACACGGCACAGAGGAGATTAATTGACAATGTTCTACAGTCCCTCAGCCAATCAGGAACACAATGCATGTTCATATGCTGTAAAAAAGTATTCAAAATTGTACTACAAGAATCAGCAAAACAGCAAGGCCGTGAAACGTGAACCGCGATATAGTGAGGGACAACTGTACTCCTTATTCATTCAAAGTAAATTACTATTCTAGCCACAGCTGCCCTGGGGCGGGCTGACGGAAGCAAGGCTGCCAATCTGCACCATCTGACCATCACCAACGCTCAAATACACACCGTATACCAGGCAGAGTGGGTTAGGTATCTTGCATGAGGACACAAACGGTAATTAAACTTCTGATGTTCAGGTTGGTGGGTGAGCGCTCTAACCACTGAACCACTGTCGCCTCATCAGAACTAAATTGTGCACAAACGAGGACCAACTCAAGTGTTTATAAATCACATTTTATTCAGTTGTAAATGTAACACTGGTATTAGTTTAGTTGGCCCATATTTAATTCCTCACTTAAAGCCTCTGTACTTGATTTTTCCCTTGTATTTGAGCCAAACTTGTCTGATAATAAGGAATGTTAGCATGCTAGTTGGTGTTAGTCTCTGAAAGTTGTGAAAAGTGCTTATTGTGAATGATTAGGATGCTCAGAATGCATAAGGAAAATCAAGAATAACTTTGGACCACTGCAAACAATTTAAAATGAACTAGCTCTGATTCTCCCTCGTTTAAAGAGTAAAAACCTGGCACTGCACCTTTAAGCTTTTAGACATTAAAATATGCAAATGTAATAAAGGACGCCACCTCAAACTAAGTGCTTTAAATCGAATGTATGAAAATGAAATGCAAAGTCGAATATAATCTTATTGAACTGAAAGGAGCTGAGTGCCTCCTTGATAAACCTTTTACTGATAAACCAGGGACTTGTCAGGGCCCATTTTGCTCCAGCTTCATCCTGGTTCTCCTAAATCCACAGGGGGCACTTCAGAGCGCTTTAACCCCTTTGAGGAGCCTCCTCTCTGGGCTGGCGGACACAGATTTATGGGAGAGCAGTGGCCTGGTGAGCTCTGTTATTGACCATTGCTGATAATGTCTTCATATATTAGCCCGGCGCTGAGGGATCAGACTGGAGTTGATTTAATTGGGTTCGAGAGCAGCTCTTGTGAATTCTTTGGAGTGAATTTATACTTTAAGCGTTTTGGACCGGCCCACTCAATAACACTGTGGCACTAGTCCAATGCTCTGTTTGAGTGAGTGCTGTGACTTTATATCTTATTTTATGTCTAGACTAAACCAATGCCCAAACATCTGATTTGCTTTGCTGGAGTGGTTGGTGTTATATAGTGGTCGTTAAAGAGGAGGTGTTTTACTTCTGTGGAGTATTAACTGCTAACACGGTACATTCTTAGATCACCATGTTTCCTTTTATTGTTTTGAAAATATATAAAAATTTCACTTTCATGTTTGTCGCTCTGAGTCTCCCTTCCCTTTGCTCCCTATGTTAACCCACTCCCTCTTCAGAGCACTATCACAACACTTTATACGCCCCTTTTAGGTGATTTCTGTAGTGATTTTGTCCAACACAAAACTACATAGAAGTGTAAGTGTATTGCTCAAAGACTCAACAATAGGATGAACTAGTTATGAATTTGAGCTTCCAGTCTTCAGGCTATAAGACACGGATTTCAATGAGAATATTTGCATTAGGTGTCTCCCTCTACTGGCCATAGAAGGGAATGGAGCGTGTTGAAATAGCTAATTAGCAGCATGGCAGTTAGTTAAATGCTTTGTAGTGAATGCAGTTTTAGCTGTACCACAACTGTTACTGTTTTTTCACACTATTTTCTTTCTTTCTTTATTCTTTATTTGTCAGGGACCATGTACAAATTCATTAATCTCACAAAAGAAAAGATGATTTGTACGAAACTTAGCTACTGCTAGTTTCCATGTGCAGTCCCTGTGCAGGTGAACACACTTTAAAATATATATTTCATCACAATTATAAGACAGTTCATCATTTACATTAGCAGTAAAATAAAATAAATGTCCCCATGTCCAATACAGTATGTTTCCTACAGTCCAAACCAATATAAAAAATCAATTATGTGCAGGTTTTTACAGTGAAACAGAACAGTACAAATTAACTGGACTGATGAGGACACATTTGATTATCTAAAATGTACTATTTTAGTATGAATTTTGATACCGCTTTATAATATCTACACTTATATAATAAAACCTTAAAGGGCACGTATTACACTATTTTCTGATCTATGTTATAATGTTGTTTCTTCATCAAAAACATACCTGGAGTTGTTTTACACGCAAATTCTGCATATTTAAGTTAGGTTCTTCTATCAAATGGAAAACACTCTGTTCCTCCTTGTGATGTCATCATGTGGTAACACAGAAAGTGCTCCACCGTGTTTTTAAAGTCAACACACAGCCCTGGAATTATCAATCTTTACTGAACTAAAGGTAAAAGGTAGATGTTAACTTGAAACCACTACCACTGCATGACATCACAAGGTGGAACAGAGCATTTTGAGCTTTAGAGATGTCCACAGTAGGACCTTTATCTTCTAACTCAAACAGCTAGAGTAGTTATTAACCCTGAATCATTCTTAATAAACAATTTGGACATTATGAATTAAGTCTTTGTTCATGCTAATTACGCTAATTACGGTTTAGTTATTATATAGTGGTACACACATTTTCCTTCACAAAATATGCATTACTTCTTCGTGAAATGTGTCGTGGTTGTGGTCTGAGGATAATAATGGATTGGGCTAAAGTGCTGTGACAAACTTGAGATTTCTGGAGGATAATTCCCATTCTGCTCGTCTCTGTTTTGGATGGGATTCTGTGGAGGCGTTTTGAACGTTGTAAACACGATTAATCTCCATCTTTCCTCTGCACCTCTGCACCTCCGCTGGCCTGTCATTTTCAGAGCGTGCAAAGGGGCGGAACAGATGAACAGGAAAAATGACTCTGGAATCATTAACATTAAAGGGAAGACTGAAATATGAACTGTTAAACTAATGCAGGGATCCCATGCATTTCAGAACAGCTCGACAACTACAGGGTTAGCAGGATTTATGCGGAATTAGACCCTGTGGAGATTACATGTTTTATTCTCTGCAGGCTCCATTATATAGTCGTAAAGTGGGGTATTAACTGCAAACACATAATATATTTAAATCACTATGTTGTTTTGTTTATTATTTTGAACAGTGGTGGAAGGGGACAAAGTACAAGTAGTAAAGCGCTGCACTTACGTAGAATTTTTAGATATCAGCTTTTACTTTTACTTCACTACATTTAAGAGCAGGTATCTGTACTTTCTGCTCCACTATGTCATTGAACTGGTCTGAAAAGTAAAAAGTACTTTTCATATGATTTGAGGGGTTATTTTTACCATGTCCATAGTAACATCCCGACTAAAGTTTTTGAGTTCAAGCTTCGGCTTTGAGCAAAACAAAAATAAATACACAAAATGTATAAGAAAAATTAAGAAACTGATTTGTATTGTTCCCGTTGACCAAAATATGTATCATTTTTGTATCATTATCATTACATTTAACACTTGAACAAATTTACAACACTTGAGTGAAATTCTTTTACTTTTTAAGTTAATTTTTAAACAGGTACTTTTACTTAAGTAGATTTTTTCATGTGATACTTTTACTTTTACTTTTTATCTTTGTATCTGTACTTTTACTTTAACAAAATACTTGAGTACTTCGACCGCTGGTTTTGAAAATACTATATTCGCCTAAATCAATGTGTTTGTGTAATCCCTTAGTCGTCCAGGTCTGATCCATAGTAAAAGACGAACTTTAAATCTGCTGTCAACTGAAGAAATCAACAATTTTTCCAGTTGACAGATTTAAACTTCATCTTGCTAAAACAATGTATTAAAATGTTTAAGTATTTCCATTTTGTTTTTGACACTCTAGGCCAGGAGCATGGGGGGTGTAGGTTTGTGGGAAAACCTTTGGACAGAACCATAAGGATTGTTGAAATACGGCCTGGGAGAGATCGATAGATTACTCAAACATGCATGGATGACATCTAAAACCTCTTCAGACATGTTTTTGATGAGGGAACAATGATATAACATGGTTGAAAGCTCCAAAAAGTCGATAATACATAAATAATACACCCATATTAAAACATGAATTGACTCAAAAGAATAGTTTAAAAAAAGTATGGGAGTGGCTTGGCTTGGCTTGAATAATTTTAGGCGCTAGATTATTTGAACAATTTTCATAATTTCAATCACTTTTTTATTTATAGAGCCCTTTATAACACGGGGGGTGACCAAAGTGCTTTACAATAAAACCAACAGTATAAAAACATGTTAAATATTAAACAGTGAAATAAAAAATTAAATGTTTTCAAAGGGTCACTGTGTTACTGAGTGTTAAAGTCAGTCTGAATAGATAAGGTTTTTAGCCTGGATTTAAACGAGCCAAAGTCTGTGATAGTGGCATATCTGGGGGCAGTTTGTTCCAGAGTCTAGGGCGACAGAGAAATCCTCATCACCTCTGTTTTTGAGCCTGACTCTGGGGACTCGAGCAGAAGTCGGCTGATTGACCTTTGAGTTTCGAACACACAGGAGTTCAGTCAAATAAGAGCTTTAAAAAACAACCACTTCCAAAAGAAACTGAAGCCAGTGAAGTGATGAAAGGACTGGGGTGATGTGCTGACGACGGTGTTGTTGGTCAGAAAACGAGCTGCGGTGTTCTGCATGAGCTGGAGGCGACTAAGGGCAAACTGGGAGACACGACAAAGTGCATTACAGTAATCTATTCTTGAGCTGAAACAAGCGTGAATAATCTGTTCAAGGTCGGTGCGATTTAAAAAAAAAAAAGGCTTTACTTTCGATAAAAGACGTGACTGAAAAACTTGAGCTCACCACACTGGCAAACTGTTTAAAATTGTTGCCAAAAATGACCTCAATAATACCCACATACTTTTTCTAATGATATTTATAATAGAGTTTAGTTTCAGTTTAGTAGAGTTTAGTCTGAGGAGAGTAACAACCCTTAGGATAAAAGTGTCACTCCTCTGTGTCCTGCAGCATCACAATCAGCCTCCAGGGGGAACCAGGTGAACTCTGGGATGGCAACAGCGAGGCCTCTCCTAAGCCTCACACTTACTCCTGTGCTATTTTGGTTCATGACGAGACCATGAGGCGTTCCTTTGAAATATTTCCTCTTGAAGGTGTTCTGCCATATTTGATGTAAAAAGCCTGTAGCGTGTGAGGGACCTTGATGCTGCGCTTGCGTTTGGTGGAAATGATAAACCTGACAGCTAAAATCTTGATCGTACTTGTGTTATTTTTGCTTTCGATGCTCTGTACTGTCCACCTGCTGTCTGTGGACCTGATCCTGAGCCTCTGCAGTTATAAATGCACTGTTATGCTAATGTTGCTAACGTGTACATGTCAGCAAAAACTCATATCATCTCAAACATTGCTTTATTAATTTTAATGTAGTAGGAATGTTTGGGTTACCACTAATTGGATCCTCCGTTTGGCTTATTTCAGCACTTGTTTTTTATTACTTGATTGAGTCCTTACTGTAATATACCGACTTGAAAACTAGAAGGGGCATCCAACACTGAACTCGGAGATTACGTCATTCCGAGATCCAAGTTCCAATCCTTGAGGGCAACTGGAACACAACAGAGCTTCTTGGATACAGGAAAAACAAGGATCTCATGTCACACAATCCAACAGTCTCTAACTGCAACTGCGACAATATTTCAGCTGGTAGAGTGTTTGTCTGCTGATCCGAAAGTTGGCGGTTCGAATCCCGTTTCCAACATAAACATCATTTTAGAGTAGTCATATCCACTGATCCACAGGTTGGCGGTGCAATTCCAGCTCCCATAGATGTCTGCGTACACTTGAGTGCCTTGAATATGGAAAACGCTATATAAAAACGTGACCATCGTTTACCGTTTAACTTCGAACTGTACAAGCCGCACTCCTTAGTTGGTTAAAATCCCATTATATGCAAAAACTGCCCAGTGAATTTTAATCTCTGTACATAATATCTAACTGACCCTTTTCTGATTTGCTAATTGGGACATTCACTTTTTCTCCGCGAGTCATTTTTCTGCCCTAGTATGCAGCTGGTGTCTGTCCTGTCTGCTCGTCGTCTTTCCTTTGATGGTGTCATTTTTAGTATTCCCCAGCAGTTTGTCCTTATTATGGTGGACAAGGGCCTCTCTCCGTCAGGGTCAGCTTGAGGAGAGGAGCTACTCACGAGAGACAAGAGGGACTGCGTATGTGGACGGGGATACAACAACAACGATACAAGATAAAGCAGGGGTCGGTACAGGCTGGGAGATGATCTTTGATAGTGGCGTGAGAAGTGACCGATTTACCTGATTTTTACTGTCTCAAGAACGTGAAAAACATAACTAGTTCATTTCAAACAGTTTGCAGTGGTCCAACGTTATTACATTATGCATTCTGGGCATCCTAATTATTCACAGCAATGAGTTTATAAGCACTTTTCAATTCCAATACTAAGGAATAGACTTATATCCATCTATTGTCTTGTTCTAGTACAGCTCAAGACCGTTCTAGCCAACAACTACTTAAGATGATCATGCTTATAAAAAAATCTTTCTTATACAGTAGGTGTGGGTGGGTCTGTCTACACGTACACCTACTTAATGTTTTCTCTTTTTCTTTTGGACCAAGAGTCTTATTATTTTTGTCACATCCTCGTTGTCACCTTTAAAATGGCTCAGCGGGTGGTGTTTCATTATAAACCCTGACAAAGACATTACCTGTATCGAAACCACAGACTGTATAAAGAAGTGGATTAAGAGAATATTATGTCACTCATGGCGTTCAGCTCCACCCAGTTGAAGCTCATCAAGGCTAGCGGTTATACGGGCGAATTTGGAGCAGAGTTCTGTAAGGTATTTTCTAGCAGTGCAGCACTACTCCAAACTGGTATCTTGATTTACTAATGCTAAGGTAAATAACGTGTGCCCAACTGTGGATATAAAATACATGGGGGATCACCAGGACGCTATGGAGGCTAACAAGGACTGTGGACAAGAAGATAACACCTATGTTCTGGTCTTTTGATTACAGCCACTTCTTATCTGTAGCCACATCTCAGGGTTATAAAACAGTCACCTTGTTCGACATTGCCTAAAGTTTCTTCATGTATAATACCATGCTGATAAGAAGAAGACCTGCCTCTCAAACAAAAACATTGGGAGAACCTATAAAAGTTGTCAACAGGCACATCTCAGGGCTCTCCACCTATCCTTTCCTGAGAATCCGTTGCTTCATTGTTCACTCTACCTGTGTGGAACTCATTAAACCCTTCTGACTTTGTTTCAGTCTCTTTATCCTCTTTGACGCTTACACCAGAAATGAACAATTCTTACATTTCCATATTTGCAATTCCGACAGCGAGTTTCAAAGCAACCAAAGAACCAATCCAGAGAGAAGCTGATGGAGGTAACGCCCCTTTCCGCCCGTTTTGCTGGTCTAGCGCGGAGCAGGTCTTTAGCAACGCTGTCAATCAATCTGTTATTAATGTCCTTATCTTGATTTATGGACAAAATAGTGAAATAGAAACACCAGCATCATGTAGAGCGGGTTAATATGAACATTTTGAGACCAAAATCACGAGGCTCACTGCAGTAGTTACAGAGAGAATGTAGCTCGTTCCAGGACTTTTTAAAACATTTCCAACAGAGCACCTCAGACCTTTCTTGACCACTTTTTTAGTCTTATCGCAGTACGTTTTTAGACGAGCATGGTCATCTTCACTGTTTGTTAGTTTTTGAACCTTATTTTTGAGGAGCATCTGGACTTGTAACTAAGGAAAAACGAAGCTCTCACTCCTTCTGTGTTTTAATGGTAATTCGGGTTCTAAAGGTTCGTTTCTATCCTGATACTGTGACTTTTTTAGTATCGCTCTAGTTTCAATACTAGTTTTAGTATCGACTAGTATCTGATTTGGGATACTTTTGTCAACCCTCTTAGTACACAGTGGACTTATTTTGACCTCAAGAGCTGATTATGCAATATATCAGTACTTTGGCAAGACAATTTTGCTCAAATCCATAGAATAAAAATCAGGTAAAGGACTTTTAAGACGTACAAGTGCAGAGTAAACCAATCAAGCCCAGTAGAACGATAAAAGCTTTGAGAGATTTGATTTGTATAGGGAGATTATGGAGCCGCATGTTGTTATGAAAAATCCAAACAGTTGTAAGGATGATGGTCTCTGTTATAAATGGAGACCAGCATTGTATTGATTATCATTTGGTTATTTATAATCCAGTGTGAGCATTATCAATAACACATCTGCTGTACAAATCTTCTTTCACCAGTATGATCTAATGCACAATCTATATCAGATTTGGTTTCCTTCACAATTGATCCAGTTTCATGGGGAAATAATGGCCACATTTGTAATAATTAGTTTGGACTATAGAAAACCAATGCTGTATGAATATAAACCAACTGTTTTTCAATGTGTTGTTGTGGTTTGTAAATGTAATAGAACTTATTTCAAAATTGCAGTGCCGTTTTCAGATATCTGTAGTCTTATATTTAGTCATTTTAATTTGTTTGGTTCAATTCTATGTTTTATATTCAAGTTTGGTATTTTAAACAGACAATTTTCATGTCATCATAGTCTTTGTTTACACTTTCACGAATTAAATTAAAAACAGGACTAGATTAGGACTAAATCCAGAACTAGACCAGAACTAGACCAGAACCAAATCAGAACTAGACCAGAACTAGACAAGAACTAAATCAGAACTAGACCAGAACTAGACAAGAACTAAACCAGAAATAAACCAGAACTAGACCAGAAACTAGACAAAAATTAGACGAGAAGTAGACCAGAATTAAACCAGAACTAGACCAGAACTAGACCAGAACTAGATCAGAACTAGACCAGAACTAGACCAGAACCAAATCAGAACTAGACCAGAACTAGACCAGAACTAGACCAGAACTAAACCAGAACTAGACCACAACTAGACCAAAACTAGATAAGAACTAGACCAGAACCAAATCAGACTTAGACCACAACTAGACCAGAACTAAACCAGAACTAGACCAGAACTAAACCAGAACTAGACAAGAACTAGACCAGAACTAGACAAGAACTAGACCAGATCTAAACCAGAACTAGACAAGAACTAGACAAGAACTAGACCAGAACTAGACCCGAACTAGACCAGAACTAGACAAGAACTAGACCAGAACTAAACCAAAATTAGACCAGAACTGGACAATAACTAGAACAGAACTAGACCATAACTAGACCAGAACTAGACCAAAACTAGACCAAAACTAGACCAGAACTAAACCAGAACTAGACCAGAACTAGACAAGAACTAGATCAGAACTAGACAAGAACTAGATCAGAACTAGACCAGAACTAGACCAGAACTAGATCAGAACTAGACCAGAACTAGACCAGAACTAGATCAGAACTAGACAAGAACTAGACCAGAACTAAACCAGAACTAGACCAGAACTAGATCAGAACTAGACCAGAACTAGACCAGAACTAGACCAGAACTAGATCAAAACTAGACAAGAACTAGACCAGAAGCTGGCTCTTAACAATGCTGTCAATCAACCCTGTTGCTAAAGCTAGCAGGAGCAAACTTGAAGGAAAGAAGGCGCCTGAATTGTTTTTTAATGTTCATATCTCAAGTTACGGACACAATAACGAAATAAAAATACCAGGATCATGTAGAGTGGGTTAATACAAACATTTTAAGGCCAAAATTGTTGATGTTGATGGAGCTGGAAATGCGCCCATGATCACTTCCTATTTGGAACACGACGGCTAGCAGGTTAGCTCTGTTATGCAGGTTATTTATCCAGTCTATGGTGTGAACGCGTCCTTCGTTTTAGGTGTCGAAATGTTGTCCGTTTAGTTGGCCAGTGCTTTATATGCTTTCTACCTCATTTACTTCGACTTTAAATACTTTGGCTCGGTCCCTGGATGTTACGCCTGTAATTGGTTTGGGCCTCTGTGATGGGAAAGGAATACATTAAGATCTGTTTAGCTTTAATCTGGTCTGCTCCATTTCTCTCATATATTTATCTCTGTTTATTTTTTAATGTGTGTACTTTGAGTTTTTAAAAGCAAAAATATGACATGGATGAAAACAAAAATAACAATTTAGATTAGTTTAGATCTGGTTTGATGCACTACAAGGGTCAGGTCTGTGGAGAGGCAATGTGTCCAGCAGTAAGAATGCTTATTTGTTTTTCAAGGTATATGTTTGATGTATTGATACTGTATGTGTATGGTATAATGTATGAGTAATAAAAAATGTTAGATAGTTCAATTTTCGCCAGCAAAAACATTACACTGAACACTATAACTCAATAAATTAACACAAGTTTAGACTAGTTTGGTCCGTTATTGCATAGATTTTCTGGTAAATATCAGATCTGTGGAGAGGCAATCCATCTCACTATAAGAAATCATGCTTTTCAAGGTATTTTTGAGCAATAAAAGTGCTAGATAGATACATTTAATGCCATAACATCTCCATGGAGACAAGAAACCACTGGAAAAGTTACACAGTGCGGTATTTTGTTTCGTTATTATTCGTAAAGCAAATATCTGTACTTCATTCAGTTTTCAAAAGTAAAAATATAACATTGATGAGTACTGATCGCCCAACAAAAAACACTGGTTTAGACGCACTGTATGGCTTTTCTGGTAAAAGTCGCATCTATGGAGAGGCGATCGGGCTCACAATAAAGAAGAGTATGTTCATCAAGGTATTTTTGATCACTTTAAATAGTTACAGAGATGTTTTTATGCCGTGACAACTCCATGGAGACAAGAGCCCATCACAAAAAGGCTTTTACTTGGATTGCCAAACATGTACACTTGATGAGGAAAGTACATTGATTCTTATATTTCCTCGTATATTTTGTGTTTTGTTTCAGTATCGTGGGCCACACAGAGCCCTACACCAAACTGTGCTGTAAAGGATTCTGCATCGACATCCTCAAGAAACTCTCACGAAACATCAAGTTCTCCTACGACCTGTACCTGGTGACCAACGGCAAGCACGGCAAACTGGTGCGGGGCATCTGGAACGGCATGATCGGAGAGGTCAGTACTACTACTATTACTACAACTTTCTGTCTTGCATCTTAAACGACCTCACCTGTGAAAAAAAAACTCACTGTGCCTCTATGGAGTGGGCTTAGGGATATACAGTGCTTCAAGAAATGTGATCCATTCTTCACTTCTTTCTTGAGATGTTTAGCGACACATTTTGGGTGACATTTTTGGACGTCCTCTTCCATTTATTTTATCCATTGCTTCCGTTGCTCACCTTTGTGTTTCTTCCCTTTTGGTTTCCAGTCCAGTCTGACCTTTTGAATCCTTGAATCTTCCATACTTCTTATTCTTCTCCAATACTTCATTCTTCTTTATTAATATATAAGTGCCTGAATTCTCAGCCACTTACATCTTAGGCTTAATTCTTCTTCTAACTAATATCACTACTATTACTACTACTACTACTACAACTATTACTACTGCTGCTAATGCTGCTACTGCTACTACTGCTATTATTACTACCGATACTACTGCTGCTACTACTATGACTACTACTACTACTGTTACTACTACTACTACTACCATTACTACTAGAGCTACCACCACTATTACTATTACTGCTACTACTACTATTCCTACTACTGCTGCTGATGCTACTACTACTGCTACTACTACTACTACTACTACTACTACTACTACTATTCCTACTACTGCCGCTGCTGCTGCTGCTACTACTACTGCTACTACTACTACTACTGCTGCTGCTACTGTTACTGCTGCTATTATTACACTGGTGCTGAGAACATGGAACATCATAATTTGGAGAAATACTACTACTACATATGTTTACTACTATGACTAAGACCAACAGCAAGTACGGGACACTAGTGCAGGGAATGATCAGAGAGGTACTGCTTCTGCTACTACTAGTACTGCAGTTATTATTACTACTACACACAAAAGCTATACATGGCATCTGAAATGACATGGTTGGCCAGTCCGAACAAAACTATTATGACGACTACTTTTACTTGTACTTCTACTACAGAAAATAACGATAGAAGTCCTCATAGAAAATACTACAGTTAATTTGTAAACTGTTGGGACTACTTAAATTCGAGCCAAAAAGTCAACATTCAAAATTTCCACTGAGACATATTTAACATCTAAACCATTATCTGTTGCTTTGGCTCACGTCCAAATGTGTAAACTGCTCACGGCCCAGACAAGACAAATGTTTTTTCTGTTCAATTATTCATATTGATGCAGCAGGACTGGCCTCTCCTTTGGCCCCAGTCTGACCCCTGTCCCATCACAGCAGCACAGACGGAGCTCTTTAAAACATGGGGAAGGGCTCGGCGTGTTTTATCAGCTTGTTTTATTGTAAATTGTTGTAAAGTTTAGCACATCATCAAAACTCATTCTGAAAATATGTCTGCGGCAACTGTTGATGTTACTCGCAACGGCCGCCTTATAACTAGTATTGTCATGATACTAAAAGTTCAAACTCCATTTCGGTTCTACACAATAGACTTGAAATCCAAAACCAATTCTGAAACCGCAATGATAATAAAAAAACTCTTTATTTAGACAATAGAATGTCATTTGTAACATTAAATTCTAGTACTTTCTTTTATGTTCCCATGTGGCCTTATATCTGTGTAATCCTTTTGTCGTCCAGTAGGTTCCATAGTGGTCCCTTGTTTATCGCGGGGGTTACGTTCTAAAAATAACCCACAAAAGGCGAAGTCCGCAAAGTAGTCAGCTTTATTTTTACAATTATTATATATGTTTTGCCCTCCCCACACACTTTATACACTTTTCTCACACATTAACATTTTCTGTCGTAATGGTGGGTGTAGCGGACCAAAGAGTGCAAACTCGGGGCAGATTTAGTGTTTATTTACAGTTTGTGACACAAAATACAGAACCGAGGGTTGATCTGGTGGAGAGCAGGAAGCCAGGTGCCGGCCAGGATCCAGGAGCGGAGCATAGAGTGCAGCCGAGACAACAATGTGGGTAGCACCAGGGCAGGGAGCAGAGTGCAAACCAGGGTCCAGTAACGTGGAGTGCAGAGATAAACCAAGACCCAGCCAGGGCTGGGAAGCAGGGTAGAAGCAGGGTCGGAGCAGGGTCAGTGCAGGTGGGAGTAATTGCGCTGATGCGCTCCAGGTGCGCGCGGGAGGAGCCAGGAACTCCGCCCAGCTCCAGGCTCAAACAAATGAGGGAGGGGAAAGCACACAGGGAGACAGAAAATGCAGGATCATGACAGTACCCCCCCCCCAAGGGCCACCTCCTGGTGGCCCAACAGACCGATAAGGGTGAGAGGAGGGGAGCCGGACGGAGGGAAAAATGTCACTGGTGTGGGCCGGCTAGATTTGGGGTACGAGGACGACTATCCAGTGAAGCAACAACGGTCCAGGGGAATGGCGGGAGACACAACGAGGCCCCTGGATGGAAAGCAGTGTCCAGCGGAGCTGCAAGGGTCCCACCGAGAGGCAGCGGACACGCGGAGGTCCCTGAATGGAAGACAGTGTCCAGCGGAGCTGCAACAGTCCTGACGAGGGGCAGAGGACACGAGGACGTCCCTGGACGGAAAACAGTGTCCAGTGGAGTTGCGACGGTCCAGAAGAGGGGCAGATGACATGAGGAGGTCCCTGGACAGAAAACGGTGTCCAGCGGAGCTACAACGGTCCAGGCGAGGGGCAGATGACACGAGGAGGTCCCTGGATGGAAAACGGTGTCCAGCGGAGCTACAACGGTCCAGGCAAGGGGCAGATGACACGAGGAGGTCCCTGGACGGAGAACGGTGCCCAGCGGAGCTACATCGGTCCTGATGAGGGGCAGAGGACTCGTAGGGAGTGGACCGGTCGGGACAGGACAGCAAGCGGGGAACAGGCCCGTGAACAGGAGACAGACAGGTAAGCAGGGTGGGCAGGTTGTATGGTCCAATGAATTCTCCGTGGTGGGAGAATGCTGGGCGGTGCGTCTGATCTGGCCCCAAATCCGCTTGGTCCATTGTGGCGAGATCGTTCTGTCGTAACGGTGGGTGTAGCGGACCAAAGAGTGCAAACTCGGGGCAGATTTACAGTGTTTATTTACAGTTTGTGACACAAAATACAGAACCGAAGGTTGATCTGGTGGAGAGCAGGAAGCCAGGTGCAGGCCAGGATCCAGGAGCGGAGCATAGAGTGCAGCGGAGACAACGATGTGGATAGCACCAGGGCAGGGAGCAGAGTGCAAACCAGGGTCCAGTAACGTGGAGTGCAGAGATAAGCCAAGACCCAGCCAGGGCTGGGAAGTAGGGTAGAAGCAGGGTCGGAGCAGGGTCAGAGCAGGGTCAGAGCAGGGACGGTCCAGCAAGCAGGGTGAAGAAACGCGTAGGATCCGGCACCGAAACAGGATGTAGAAACGCAGGAATGACAACGATCTCGGCCCGAGTGTCTAGTCCTGGCTCCTCTTATACTCCACAGCAGGTGGGAGTAATTGCGCTGATGCGCTCCAGGTGCGCGCAGGAGGAGCCAGGAACTCCGCCCAGCTCCAGGCTCAAACAGGTGAGGGAGGGGAAAGCACACAGGGAGACAGAAAATGCAGGATCATGACATTTTCTCACATTTCTCTCTTGTTTAAACACTCTCAACCTTTGTAGGCGCCTTTGTCGGTGCAGAACGTTTCATTGACATTGTGGGTTTTGGCGGGGAGAAAACTTGCAAACATACAGCATTTCACAGTCACACTGCGATCGAACGTTTATGTAAATTTGGCTGAACACATTCTGTCCTGCACAGGAGACACGGCACGGAGGAGATCGATGGACGGTCTACAGTCCCTTAACCAATCAGGACGCAGAACACAATGCACGTTTAACAGTGAGGTCGCTGTGCTAGTCTATGCCTCTTATACTTGTTCTGATAGAGCTCAACCTCATAAAAGTCCATTTCTGTCCTGTGAATGTGACTTTTTTAGTATTGATACCAGCGCAAATGAGTATCTAGTTTCGATATTAGTTGTAGTATATGTTTTTCGATACTTTTCACCCAAGCGCAGATGGAGCCTTTGAAACAGTGGCCATGTTTCATTGGCTTGTTTTATTGTAAATTGTTTGAAAGTGTATCTGATGATGAAAACGCATTGTGAAAATGTATCTGCAGCAACTGTTTTTCATTTTGGTGGTACAGCTGCCGTCTTAGAAACAAAAACTGGAGGTTCGAACCCAGGTCTGATAAGTGAGTGATAGTGATTCGTTGGTGAGGCCGATGTCGCAGATTAGCAGTTGGAATATGTCAATCTGCAGAGGGCAGTTGTGGCTGCAAAAGTAATTTACCACTTGGCATAAAAATAATCTAATCGTTAATATTTGTCATTGTTTTTCAACCACTAGAGGGCACAGTGATCCTGATTGTACTGATCCATCGGAAATCTGCTAAAATGTGCCTGTTGGATAAGCTGCTTGTACAATAATTACAGGGCACTGATCACCATGAAATTCTTACCCAAAGCCCTTCAAAATATCATCAGTTCATCAGCATAATAGAAAAAAAAAAACACGTAGAGGACACTGGTACATACTTACTGATCAACGTCGCCTTTTTGAGGTGTATAAAATGTAGTCCGAGGTGTTACGCTTAGTTATGTACTCTGTCAGTCTCTCAGGGTGTCTTTAATGTCTCTTTACAAAAAAAAAACAACTGTATTACAAAGGCAGTTGTTCTGTTGTACTCAGTGTTTTCCAAAGTTTTTACCTCATTTAATCCACCTCTATATGGGCACCATTAGTCGCACGAAGCACATCAAGACGGTTCTGGATCTCTTGCCATGTTCGCTGTAGCATATCCTGCAATCGCATCTGTTTTGCTTTAGTTCAGTATTGTCCCGTATCTTTGTTCTATATACGATATCTTTCACGCAGCCCCATAGAAAGAAACCCAGAGGTGTGAAAATCTGGTGAACGCGGTGGACACGGAATTGGTCTATCTCTTCCAATCCAACGGTCTGGAAATGTTTGATTGAAGAACTCACAAAAAAATGCAGTGTGATTGGACACTTTTATAACCACTGAGTACAATAGAACACATCTAATGAATAAATCTTATCTATTGGCTTTGTAATTCAATTTTAAAAGTGTCTCTTTAATGACAAACATGCAGATTTGAAATATTACTAAAATAATATTCATAAAAACGAGGGCAGAATTTGAGTTTTGAGCTCTGACTTGAACTGGGTTATAGACTTCTGGAGTTTATTTTTTATATTCCTCTGCAAAGGTGAGGTGTATTTTTGATGATGGTGACCTAGTTGCTGATTTCAAGAGTACTAGTAACTACTTACCTTAAAAATACTTATAAATATACATACCGTGCCGCCATCTCATACATCTAACATGAAGGTCAGTGTGTCCGAGTGTGGGCGGGGCCAAGGAGGAGCTGTGGACCAATCAGAAGCGGCGCTGTGTCACTGTAAATGATCACAGCTCCTCTGCTCTGCGCCGGAGGATGCGACATTAGGCGTGGACGTTCTCATTTGTCTGTAAACCTGCAGCCCCGCGTGTTCAATGAGGCGGCTCGGTCTGAAGGGGGGGCTAATGAGCAGCGTCTAGACCGGCACTGCAGCAGAATCTGACCCCGAAGAGCGCCGGGGTCTCGCAAATGCGCTGATGGAAACTCCATTAGAGACTGCGGTGATGAGTTCAGCACCAGAAAACACTGCGCTGGCGTTGTTGGATGGACTTGAGGTTGTGTCCTTGGGCAAGACACCGTGCAGAGTGTGTGTTTGAATCTGTGGGTGAACCGTTGGTTGTTGAGGCTTATTGATCAGACTGTCAGACATGTTTACGTCAGTCAGTTCTAAGGCAGCCGTGGCTACAGAACTGCACTTAACATGAATAATGGGCCTGTTTAACATTTTGAGAAGATGGTCAAGGTTATAAAGCATGTGATTAATCAAAAATCTTAATTAATTATAATAAAGTAATACTTAATTACTGTCGTCCAGCCAGCACTGTATATATGCCTCTACAGAGACTTACTTAGTGGAGCTACTGTGGTTTTCAGTTTTTTTTACGTACGTTAAAATGCTTCATCCAGACTAAATTAAAGCTACACGATGTATTTTTCTCCATGAGAGTGCTCGTTTGTCTCCAAGGAGGGGACTATCTGCTTGTGTCCATGTAGATGTTATTGCTTTGCTTAGATTGTTTTACGATGCTTATTGATACTTTGCAGCTAACGTCACAAACATTATCTAGGGGTGTGATGCTAACTGTAGGCATGCTGTGTCTTACACCTCTCTCAGACTGCACCCAGCTGCAGCTCCTCTG
Source organism: Periophthalmus magnuspinnatus (assembly GCF_009829125.3). Classification (NCBI taxonomy): domain Eukaryota; kingdom Metazoa; phylum Chordata; class Actinopteri; order Gobiiformes; family Gobiidae; genus Periophthalmus; species Periophthalmus magnuspinnatus. The sequence goes on from NC_047133.1 coordinate 9,479,128, forward strand.
TCAGAGCGGTTTAGTTGTGGTGTGACTCTGGAGGACTGGAGGTCTGTGGTGCTGTTGTGTCACTGCCTCTGAAGCTGCTCCAGACCACGTGTTCACATTATAACTGTTTATTTATTAAGGGAAAAGGCTCCAGCTCCAGCAAAAACAGACTCCAAACAGAATGAGTGACTGCATGGCCGGGATCTGAGCTCCTCGATAATTGTAATTAGGGTTAAGATTTGCTGGACTTTAATCTGAGCTTTATTTTAACACAAAGACCAGAAAGAACTGAGTCACAAATACAACAGGTGAGATGATTTTTACTGTTAAAGAAATCCCTCTCAAATAACAAAACAGTCTCAAATTAGCTAGCATCAGATAAAAACTTTTGCAGTTAATTGTCACTTTTTTTGTTGAAAATCAAACACCATGAATGCCTGAATAGGTTCTCTAAATCCATTTTGTATTTGTTTTTTTTAGTTTTCAGACTTTCAGATCTTAAAACTTTTGTTTGCCAGCATTTGGTAATATCTAATTCATACATGGAAACTGCTGAACATTCCATCATAGCCATACATGTGCAACACCCCCAACGTGATGTCGCTGCAAAGTATCAATTAAACTTATGTATCTCCATGGAGACAAGCAGGTGATGCATTTAGGCCAAGTTACACGTCAGTTCTGTGGAAAAGTAACTCAGCTGTAAAATGGACTCCAATCGTTTTCCAATATCGTGTCCAATGAAGCCTGAATAAAATTAAAATAAATTAAATTAACTAATGTAATATTTTTGTTTAATAAGATTTGATTTATTGATACAAGAAAAAAAAAAATCCAAGTCATTTTAAGATGATGATGATATAATTCAGACTTTACAACTAAAAGTCAAAACTTGTAAGTCATTTTTGCTGTGTAGTTTTTAGCTCTATCTCAGTGGCTTACGTAACCCCCGGCAACACAGAGAGCGCCAGACGAGCTCTTAAACGTGTTAAAAGAGAGCGTGATAAAGCACAGACTAAAGAGAGACATGCCCGGACGAATTAACAAGCTCACTGCTCATGTTTGTATCGGTGACAGGTTGCAGGTTCAACTCCAGGTGAGCTAAAGGACTGGCATTATGACGAGGTTTTTCTGGGACGCTGTAACGGGCGATTTGAAGCTCGGCGCCAAGCGAACTGTGAAACGCATCAGGAGCAATAAGCCTCAAAGAGAACCCCAGAGGTCCTATAAGAATTACACTGTGTTTACTTCAAGTCTGGCTTAGAAAAGGAAGGATGCATGAAGCTAGAGGGTTTTGTAAAGGTAGTAATGCTAACAGTGGTGGATGAAGTACTCAGTTGTGTTATTTAAGTAAAAGTACAAATACAGAGGTAAAACGTTACTCAAATAAAAGTAAAAGTATCACATGAAAAAATCTACTTAAGTAAATTATTGAAATACCTGTTTAAAAATGTACATTTGAAGTAAAAAGTAAAAGTATTTCACATAAGTGTTGTTAAATGTAGTGATATTGATACAAAAATGATATGTATTTTGGTCAATAGTAACAATATAAATCAATTTATAAATTTTTCTTATGAATTTTGTGTATTTATTGTTGTTTCCTCAAAGCCGAAGCTTGAACTAAAAAACTTTAATCAGAATATTACCACGAACATGGTCAAAATAACCCCTCAAATCATAAGAAAAGTACTTTTTACTTTTTGGTTCAGTTAAAAAATGTAATGGACTAGGAAGTACAGATACTTGCTTTCAAATGTAGTGAAGTAAAAGTAAAAAGTATCCACTGTAAAATGTACTTAAGTAAAGATACCTAAAAATTCTACTTAAGCTGCAGTACATTCAGAACACTTTACTACTTGAACTTTGTTACCTTCCACCATTGTACAGTAGAAATAGTAAGTTCAGTTAGGCTTTACTACTACGTCACATCAAAACTACACACTGCACTTATAAACTCATCATGGTGAATCATTAGCATGTTCTGAATGCATAAGGTGAGTGAGGAATAACTTTGGACCACTACAAACACCGCCTTTAAATGATAATACTGATCATTATTTATACTGTAAAAAAAAATTTGTATATTTTTTAAGTAATGTTAAGTGATTCATATTGATTAGAAAAGTTGCGTCGCTGCGGGCTTTGAGGAACCGAATGAACCCCAACATAATTCAAGTTTATTTAATTCATTAAAGAGGGGGTATTATGCATAATCAATTTTTTGAGCTTTCTACCATATTACAACGTTGTTCCCTCATCAAAAACATGCCTGAAGAGTTTTTAGATCTCATCCTTGCATACTTGAGTATTTTAGCGATCTCTTTCGGGCCCTATTCAAAACCTCCTTGCTGTTAGCTGTAAGATTCTGTACAAAGCTCCACCCACAAGCCTACATCACCCACGCTCCCACATGACAATTCTCCATAAATTTGAATAAAAACTTGATAGAAAACTGTACCAAGCAACTGGACAAATCTGCACTTTAACAATATTCATTTGGACCAGTGAATTCACTCTGCCACTGCATCCAACAAATCAATGTGTGGATGCAAAACAACTTTCTCCAGCTAAACTCAGACAAGGCCGAAGTCATCATCTTTGGCCAACAGAAACATAGAGAAAGTGTCAGCAGTCACCTTCAGTCTCTCTCTCTAAAACCTTCAAATCAGGCTAGAAATCTGCGGGTAATAATGGACTCAGACTTGAACTTTAACAGCCACATCAAATCAATAACATCTGCAGCTTTATAACATCTAAAAACATTGCAGAAATTAAAGGTAAACTGTCAAAACCAGAGTTAGTGTCGTAACATCAGGCAGGAGGAACCAAAAAGACAGAACTCGGAAGGTTTAACAGTGTTTATTTACAAAAAGTGCAAAGTGCAAAGATTGACGGTATCTCAAACGGTGAGTCGGGGTGTTTTGCCGTGGTCCAAGGGTAGAGCATGTGTAGCAGAGCCTGAGATGGGACGGACTGTACCAGTAGAGAAGAGCAGGGTCGGAGGCGGGAGAGTTGAGCGGGTCCAGGGAACGGGATCTGGTGAGGAGGAAAATATCCAGTTTAGCAAAGTCAAACAGCAAAAAAACATGAACAGAGCCAAGTAGGGAGTACCACAAATATACGCGGACAATCTGGCGCTGGCTCCTCTTATAGTCCCTTAGCCCCAAATGTGTGCGGGAGGAGCCAAAATCTCCCCCCAGCTCCAGGCTCAGACACAAGAGGGAGGAGGGGAAAATGCAAAAAAGGAGAGGACCGACCCTTAGAGACCGAGACACTTAGAGAGACTTATCTATGCTTTACTGTAGCGGCCTGTTCACTGGCCTCTCCAAACGAGCCTTAACACAGCTGCAGTACATCCAGAACACTGCTGCGTGGGTCCTGACTAGAACCAGGAAGTACTTCACACATGCGTCTTGTGCTCAGGTCTCTGCACTGGCTCCTGTGGCTCAGAGAATAGACTTTAAAGCAGCTCTGGTCGTCTCTCCATGGCCTAGCACCAAAGTACATCTTCAACATGTTAGAGGGCAATAATAAAGTTACAGTTGTACCTTTATTTTTTGTAGAAATTTAATTTCTTGACGCTCGGACTCTTGACGCTCGGACTCTTGACGCTCGGACTCTTGACGCTCGGACTCTTGACACCCGGACTCTTGATGCCCGGACTTGACCCGGACTCCCAACATCCAACATCTCAATGAACGCAGTGTGTTTTGTCTCTTCTTCTAAGCGTCATGACGTCTGTGTTCATCATGTTCATTTTGTATTAACTTCTACGTCTGAGCAATTTTGCGAATTCATTTTTCAGATCAGGATTCTATTAACATATTACCGGCCTCCTGTTGGTGCCCAGAGTCACCATCAGGAAGCACTTTGAATTACTTTGTGTACGTATTGTGCTATACAAATAAACTTGCCTTGTATTACCTTGGCCTATAGAAAGTGTTGATGTCGTCTCAAACCTTGTGATATTTCTTAACCTTTTTCTCTCCGTCACAGGTCTTCTACAAACGTGCGGACATGGCCATCGGGTCCCTCACCATCAACGAGGAGCGCTCCGAGATCATCGACTTCTCCGTCCCGTTCGTGGAGACCGGGATCAGCGTGATGGTCGCCCGTAGCAACGGCACCGTCTCCCCCTCGGCCTTCCTCGGTCGGACATCTTTAAATACTTCAAATATTAGCTCAGCCAGAGGAGATTAAACAGAATGATTGAATAGTTCATCGATTGGGTAAACTTTGGTCTAACGGTTAGAGATGTCACGGTGCTGAAGGGAGACGATGATAAATATGTTCCCGTGTATCCATGGGGTTTTTGAAGGAGGGAAAACTAGGATTGTTGGCATAGCAATTAACAGTTTAAATGTAAGTATTATGTCTTAAGAAAGGTGAAAAGTCCTCAAAATGTCACATAAAATAGGTAGCTGAAACTGATAGTAGTGTTGGTAAAGAGGAGATGGAGAGTCTGAAGAGGCTGGTGGTTCTGCTGCTGCAGTAGGTAGGAAAAAATGGTTGGATGGAAAGTACAGTAATATAATGTGTTCAAGGTAAAACACATTATTCCACATATATAGTCGTTAAATATATCAATGATTTTTTGTGTGGGATTCAAATAGTTGAGATCACACCAAGTAACACTCCTTTGAATTTTTGGAAGAAGTAGTAGTAGTAGTAGGAGTAGCAGTAGTAATATCTTCTTCTACTTCGTCTCTTGTTGTTCCAGAGCCGTACAACCCTGCATTCTGTGTTATGTACTATTAGTACCAGAAGCAGCAGCAATAGTTGTAGTAGTAGTAGTAGTAGTAGTAGTAGTAGTAGTAGTAGTAGTAGTAGTAGTAGTAGTAGTAGTAGTAGTAGTAGTAGTAGTAGTAGTAGTAGTAGTAGTAGTGGTAAAAGTAATAGTAGTAGTAGCAGTAGTAGCAGCAGGAGTGGTAGTAGTAGCAGCACATAGATAGACCTAGTAATAGTAGTAGTAGTAGTTGCAGCAGCAGCAGCAGTAGTAGTAATCAAACATCTCTTGTTGTTCCAGAGCCATACACACCTGCAGTCTGTGTTATGTAGCAGTAGTAGTAGCAGTAATAGTGGTAGTAGTAGTAGTAGCAGCAGCAGTAGTATTAGTGGTAGTAGTAGTACACCCCTGTCTGGAATGTAGTAGTAGTAGTAGTAGTACTAGTAGTATTAATCTCATGTCTCTTGTTGTTCCAGAGCCATACAGCCCTTCAGTCTGTGTTATGTAGTAGTAGTAGTAGTAGTAGTAGTAGCAGTAGTAGTAGTAGTAGTAGTAGTAGTAGTAGTAGTAGTAGTAGTAGTAGTAGTAGTAGTAGCAGTAGTAGTAGCAGTAGTAGTAGTAGTAGCAGTAGTAGTAGTAGTAGTAGTAGTAGTAGTAGTAGTAGTAGTAGTAGTAGTAGTAGTAGTAGTAGTAGTAGTAGTAGTAGTAGTAGTATTAATTCCATGTCTCTTGTTGTTCCAGAGCCGTACAGCCCGGCCGTGTGGGTGATGATGTTCGTCATGTGTCTGACTGTCGTGGCCATCACAGTGTTTGTGTTTGAGTACTGCAGTCCTGTGGGGTACAACCGCAGCCTGGTCACCGCCAAAGGTACTGCCCCTCACTCATGTTTATATGGTTATGTTTACATGCACCTCCAAAAAAATGAAAGAACCTGTGCATCCCACTAAAATAATACAGTAATATTCTCTAGATAAATTTGCCTAAAGTATGTATGATTTTACTTAAAGGTCCTATATTACACAAAATTGACTGAGCCATGTTAGAATATTGTTACTTCCTCAAAAACATACCTGGAGTTGTGTTTTGTTTTGTTCACACATGTTTGAGGAACCCTTTATTATTAGTCTGTCTATATCTCCAAAGCTCAAAATGCTCTGTTCCACCTTGTGATGTCATGAAGTGGTAGTTTTCAAGTTAACAGCTTCTTTTTACCTTTACTTTAGTAGAGATTGGCAGTTCTTAAATAATCCAAATGATTCTCATGAAGGTGTGTGGAGTTCGAGTCGAGCACTTCCTGTATCACCACATGACATCACAAAGTTTGACAGAAGAGGGGATGTTCAGATCAAATATAATTTTACATGATGTTAAAGTTGTTTAGGTTGACTTTTTCTGGTTTGGATCTGAAACCATAATATCAAATCAAAAAGCAGACTTTGGGTTGCCAGATCCTGAGTCTAGAGAGAGAGGAGAGAGAGAAGGGTAGGGGAGAGGAGAGAGAGGAAAGAGAGAGAGGGGAGAAGAAAGAGAGAGAGAAGGGGAGGGGAGAGAGAGAGGAAAGACAGACAGAGGAGAGAGAGAGGGGAGGAGAAAGATAATAGAAGAGAGAGGAGAGAGCAAAGGAGAGGGGAGGGGAGAGAGAGGAAAGAGAGAGGGAGAGAGGAGAGAGGGGAGGAGAAACTGAGAGAGAGAGAGAAGGGGAGGTGAGAAAGAGAGGAAAGAGAGAGAGGAGGAGAAAGCAAGAGAAGAGAAACAGAGAGAGGAGAGCAGCATTAGTAGAGAGAGACAAGGAGAGGAAAAGACAGAGAGAGAGAGAGCGAGGAGGAGAAAGAGAAAGGAGGGGAGAGAGGAAAGGAAGACAGCTGAAGAAGAGAGCGCAGGAGAAAGAGATTAAATGAAGAAAGCCAAAATAAAGAAGAGCGAGAGAGACAGACAGCCTTACCTAATACACGTGAATACAATGTGAAGTGAAATGTGCCTTCATCCAACTGCAATAAACAAAATCATGAATGAAAATAAATAAGAAAAAATAATAATGAATGCATCAAATTGAAAAAAATACTCCTATTCCACTTTTCTCTGTCCCTCTCAGATCCCGGCGGTCCGACCTTCACCATTGGGAAGTCTGTGTGGCTGTTGTGGGGAATCGTGTTCAATAACTCCGTCCCTATAGAAAACCCCAAAGGCACCACTTCAAAGATCATGGTTCTGGTTTGGGCGTTCTTCGCTGTGATCTTCTTGGCCTCGTACACGGCTAACCTGGCAGCATTCATGATCCAGGAGCAGTACATCGACACGGTGTCCGGCCTCTCCGACAAAAAGGTACGCAAAAGGTCTTTAGTGCAATTTGGGTGAGACGCCATTCTACGCAAAAGTTGTGGTATTTACATTAGAATGTCTATGTTTACAGTACATTCACACCAGAAATCTGATCGTAGTCGGATTTCTGGAGTTATCAGATTATTCAAATGTCATCTCCACTGTTTTATTCATACCGACCATCCCCACCCGGGTTGCGATGGTTCGTATGAATAAAATAGTGAAAAGAGTGCATAACATTGTTCTGGTGGAAGTGTCTAGGGTGAGGGAAGTATGGGAGTACCTTCATAGACTGCTGGCCCCGTGACCCAGCCCTAGATTTATGTATTTTGGCTATATAAATAACAAAAAATAACCTGTTGGTGTGGATTAGATTGGTAAAAAATTGGGACACCTGCGATATTTCTTGAATGCAACTGGGACAAATCACTGGTTTTGGATGAATCTGCTGGGACCGAGGACACAGGACTCAAAACTGGGACTGTCATGAGTAAATAGAAGCGACTTGTCACCCTACGCTAACAGTTACATCTGATGTGAGTGTCTGATTTCATTCTGATTGTTCACAACTGTGCAGGTTTTGACAAGGAAAAGAATGCCAAAAATCAAGCTAATATGACAAAGACAAAAATTGACAAAATTGAATGTTATAATTAGAATTTTAACATTTTTTATGAATTTTGCTTCCAAATACAAGTTACTGTTAAAATACACTGATTAACTGACACATGTACCAGGTGTTTCTGATGATCATGTTTCTCTTATGCTGTAAACCATGGATCTATAATAAGTAGACTAACTGGATAAGACACTCTTCTGTCTCTGTCCCGGAGGAGGAGATCGATGAGTGGCTTCTCGTGGTATTGCAGGTTCTGAGACCTTGGGCCTAGGAAGAATTCTCTCATAGAGCACAATTAGGTTTTGGGGAAATCAAAACACAAAGTCGGATTTTGTAGGTATGTTTACATCTTGAAAGCACCTAAAAGTTTTGTAATATTTAGCCTAGCGCTGCTCTAAACCCTCTCTGAGACTGTGCTAGGTCTGCTCTAGCAGCTACACGGTAAAATATAAAGTGTGGGTTTAACACTTAAAAGAGTTGTCTCTGTAATCCCTCAGTCGTCCATGTCTGATTCAGAGCAAAAGACGAAGTTTAAATCTGTCAACTGGACAAGTCATTCCATGAGTAAAGACATTTTGTTGCTCATCCAAGTCACTTCTTTGGTTCTGAACAGGTTTAAACTTTCTTTTGCTACACTTAAAGAGTTATTTTCAACATTGCTTGAGTGAACATTTGACCCCTTTTCCTAGAGAGTTAAGTTTACTTTTCAGACAGAGTTCAACACTGGACAGAGTTAGTGTTTAACTCTGTGGTGACACTGTGTGGAGGAGCTTTGACACTGTGTAATATTAACTCTGAATCAACACTTTAGAGAATCGTCTACCACTGACTCTGGTCCAGAGTTATACACAAATAACTCTAATTATAATTATTTCTACTTGGCACTTTTTTTTTAAATACAGCTTGATTTTTAAATGGCAAAACATGCATATTGTACCAATTTATTAAAAAATACAAAAAAAAAATAATAATTTAAAACATGCAAACATCTTTTAGATTTAGTGCACAGGTAGTAGGATCACATGGCTCCAACAAACAATTTCTTGCTTTCGATAAATCACAAAGGCCGTTGAAGTATTTTTTACGCTAAAACCATTAAAACCATTAAATCCCATTAAATCTCAACACTTCCATGATGTAAACATACACCTGAATGTTGCTTGCTAATGACCAACTTTGACGCTTAGCAGCTTTGTTTTAAGTCTCTCTACTGGTACCAGAAGAGGAGACATAAAACTGGTGGCATATTTTTCTATTGAAACGCATAAAATACTTAAACAAGAAGGAATAAAACAAAATCTGAAAACGTTATTGTAAAAAAATCAGTTTCTTTGATATAAAACAGACATAGGCTTAAGCTTTCGGCAGACGACATAAAAACTCGATGTCATAACATGTCACTTCACAGCCTTTTGTCTCATTTGACGCTGGAGCGGGATTACATTTCTAAATCAGATGCTGACAGATTAAGTGATGATTTGGAGTTGTAGATGGAGGCTCACTTGTGGATAATGTCTTGTTTTTAAGTCTGTGGATGTGACTAGTTTTAGCATTGGCAGAGAATAAGAGCCGTGACAGAGGCAGAGGATTAAAAAGTCGAATGAGGAGAGCTGGCCACGCCTCAACTCTCTTTACCCAAAAAAGTTTATATGTGAAATCGAGAGCTGTCAAACTCCCTGGCAACTGCAGTTTAACAAGTTAGTCACAACAAATATAATATAATAAGGATCATACCGCGAGGATGACAGTGAGGAGATGAAGACGAGGCGTAGATGGAGTGGAGGCGTGGTCTTGCTAACTACAAAAATGGCTGACGAATTTGCTTTATTTCACAATTTGCCATGAAGGTTGACGTTGTCATTGGGGAAGTGATGGAAGAAGTACTCAGTTTTGTTAATTAAGTAAAAGTACAGATACTGGAGCAACCCCCCAAAAAAGTAAAAAAAAAAATCAACTTAAGTAAAAGTAATAAAGTACCTGTTTAAAAAAATATACTTTTAAAGAGTAAAAAGTAAAAATATTTCATTTATTTTGAGGTCTTATAAGGCTTCAAATGCGGTGATTTTGACACAGAAACAAAGGAATCAATTTTTTTTCTAGCTGTTTTTATTTATATATTTTTGTTTTGTCAAATTATGAACATGTTAAAAATAAACCCTCAGTCTTTTCAGCAGGTCTCAAACAATAATTAAAAAAAAAATACTTTTCTGTCCAGTTCAAAAATATAATGGAGTAGAAAGTACAGATACATGCTCTCAAATGTAGTGGAATAAAGTAAAAAGTATCTGCTGTCAGATTTGCTTAAGTAAAGTACAGATGTGTAAAACTGACTACTACTTCGTCACATTCCACCTTTGCATTCAGGTTGTATTATTTTGCATGGAGCTGCTGATCTTAACCGCAAGTAAGTTCTATACAGACAAAGCTATTTTAACTCCTCCCAGAGAGTCATTTGCCTGACCAGCCAGTCCCGTCTTAAGAGTCTGGAATCGGACCATAGAGCGCGAAAAACCTACATTCTAACTTACGGTCCCACAAGGCAAGGCAAGTTTATTTGTATAGCACAGCTGTTACATAAAGTAATTCAAAGTGCTTTACAGAATAAGAAAGACATTAAAAAGACAACACAAACAAATCCAAATTTTAATCATCATAAAATTACTATTAAAAGAGAAGAGTGCAAAATAAAAATCTTTCAGTCATATGCACAGCTCGTACTTCCTGGTTCTAGTCAGGACCTGAGCAGCAGTGTTCTGGTCAGCTAGCAGGATGTTACAGTAATACTTATATTTACTTTTTTACTTACTTACTTTTACCAGAGATAAATAAGAGTTTGGTGCTTCAGTTGTTGATTCTGTAGAAATCTGTGCTCTTTCTCAGTCCTCTGTTTTGTCCATTGAAATAAATGGGATAGTCACTTAACCGAAACACCCCAACAAAAGTGGGGTTTAGTAGCAGCAGTTAGAGGTAAAAGTGGCCGAGGTAGAGAGATAAAAGACTTTATTTGGGGAAATTGCTTTGCACGAATTCACATAATTGTCGATCGTTGTTATGCTGAGGAGCATTTTGAACTCAAGATGTCATTTTGAGCTGCAGAATTTATTGATCCATAAAAGAAATTACTCATTAATTTTCTTTACGGATCAATACATTTTGGTTTATTCTCAGTTGCATACACCTGTCACTAAACCTGGACCAAACCAGAACTGAACCAGGACTAGAAACCAGGACCAGAGCATGACTGAACGGGGACTAGAACAGGAGTAAACCAAGACTAGAGCAGAGACTAAACCAGAAATAGAACAGGAATTTATAAGGACTAGAAGAGGGACTAAACCAGGTCTAGAGCATGACCCAACGAGGACTAGGACAGGACTAAACCAGAAATAGAACAGAGACTAAACCAGGACTAGAGCAGGGACTAAACCAGGTCTTGAGCAAGGACTAATCAGGTCTAGAATAGGGACTAAACTCAGACTAGACCAGAGACCAAACTAAGTCTAGAACAGGGACTAAAGTAGGACTAGAGCATGACTGAACGAGGACTAGAACAGGACTAAACCAGACCTAGGACAGGTACTAAACCGGGTCTAGAGCAGGGACTAAACCAGGACTAGAGCATGACTGAACGAGGACTAGAACAGGAGTAAATGAGGACTAGAACAGGGACTAAATCAGGACTAGAACAGGGACTAAACCAGGATTGGAACAGGGACTAAACCAGGACTATGACGGGACAAAACCACATATCAGGACTAAACTGGCTTCAAATTGAGACCAATCCAGAATAGTATAAACACCCACTAAAATTTTACTTACAGGCAACAGTTGATCAAACGGTTGCCCACTAACCATAAGTTTTGATATTCAGTTATATTCAGATTCTAGTTAGTTATTTCAATCTGCAGTAGCGCTTGTTACTTAATTACAAGGCCATAATGTAACAATTCTTTTTCCTAAATCAATATTTCCGAAACTAACGATCTCTTTCTTCAAATAGAAAGTTAAGGTCAAGTTTCATCTTTTTGTTCTTTTACAGTGAGCCTTTCTATTTGCCTAAGGTTAATGAAAAAGTTCCATTTGACGACTGCACTCCCCCCTCTTCCCCTCTCCTCCCTCCTCTCTTCCCCTCCTCTCTCCCTCCTCTCCTCCCTCTCCCTCTCTCCCTCTAATTAAATGCATGGGCCTCTGCCAGGAGCCAAAATGAGTTATTCATCTCCCCGCGCCCAGGGGGAGACTGTGAGAAAATGACTTTATTACCATTATTCTTGTAATGTCTTTGAAATACACAGTAGTGTTCCGAGATGTTGTAAGAGTGTGAATGGGTCCACACTTTGAAGTACAGACGGAATAAAGCAAGTAAAAGAGCTTAAAGACAAACCGAATCTAAATCACAATTAGAATTTTTGTAATCAGTAAATGTTTAACGGACCAATATTACGCTATTTTCTGATCAATAATTTTATGTTTTTTTCTCATTATTAAAGGGCCTGTATCTGTTCTAATGTTGTGTCCTCATCACAAACAGACCTGGAGTTGTGTTTTGTTTCATTCACACATGTTTAACACACAAACCCTGCATATTTAGGCTGAGAAAACACTCTGTTCCTCCTTGTGATGTCATGTGTTAATACAGGAAGTGCTCCACTGAGTTTTTAAACTATATACATCTTCACTAGAATAATTTTTGATGGTTTCAGCTTCCCCTGAACTGGGACACTGGGTCCTCTGCCAAACAAATTAATGCTAACTTGAAAACATGACATCACAAGGTGGAACAGATCATTTTGAGCTTTAGAGATCTAGACAGACTAATAGTAAAGGGTGATTCAAACATGTGTAAATGAAACAAAACACAACTCCAGGTATGTTTTTTTTTTTTTTTTACAAGGTAACATAACATGGCTTAATGCTCACAAGAATCTATTTTGTGTAGTATAAGACCTTTAAAGAAAAGGTAATTTTAGTATAATTTACTTGGCTATCTTCTGTTCATGATAAAGGTGCACTGTGTAACTTTTCTGTTTGGAAATCTGCTACTTGCTTATCTCCATATATATGTTATTACTTAACCTGAAATGTTCCACAGTATGACGATGTAGTTACATTTCCAGGGAGACAAGCAGGTGGTCAGCGCTCTATCATTAAAGTTCTGTAGTACACCTTTAATGAAACAACATCTCAAAAGAACAAATATTATTCTATGCAAATTTTATACTGCAACTGCAAGGCTAAAGGAAGCGGTGGAATTTTTATTAGTATTATTGTGTTGGTAAATTCCACTCAGCAGTCTGTAAACGTTGTAAAATTTGCATGTAAATGAGAAACAGGTACAACAGTTTAAATACAAATTTGGTACAGAGGCTTTAATGCTGCCATTTGTAATTAGAATAGCCAACACACAACTGTTGTATTCTCACGTACTACCACTAGATGCTATCTACAGTACTGCAGTCCATCAGTTTAACAGCTTTGGCCTGACAGAAGAAGACCAAAGAGCACAGGTGAGGGGAGGGAGAGGGGCCAGGTGAGGGCGAGTGGCCAGGTGAAGGAAGGGGAAAGGGTCAGGTGAGAGGAGGGGGAGGGGCCAGGTGAGGAGGAGAGGGGCCAGGTGAGGGAAGGGGTCAGGTGAAAGCAGGAGGAGGTTCACGTTAGGGGAGGTTGAGAGGCCAGGTGAGAGGAGTGTTCGGGCTCAGGTGAGGGCGAGTGGCCAGGTGAAGGAAGGGGGAAGGGTCAGGTGAGAGGAGGGGGAGGAGCCAGGTGAGGGAAGGGGTCAAGTGAAGACAAGAGGAGGGGTCAAGTGAGGGGAGGGGCAGTGGCCAGGTGAGAGGAGTGTGAGGGTCCAGGTGAGGGGGACTGGCCATGTGAAGGAAGGGAGAACAGGTGCCACATATGCCATGCACTGGTGAAAAAAGTCACAGATGTTAACTTTAACCTTGACTAAACTGTCTATTCAGACTTTTACGTGTCAAACTCCTCTTGTTTTGCTCTCAGTTCCAGAAACCACAGGAGCAGTACCCTCCGTTCCGCTTCGGGACGGTTCCAAACGGCAGCACCGAGAGGAACATCAGGAGTAACTACCCCGAGATGCACGCGCACATGGTCAAGTACAACCAGAAGGGAGTGGAGGACGCTCTCAACAGCCTCAAGACAGGGCAAGGATGGGCCTTACTCATATTACACTAAGATTACATTTAACACAAGTTTTTTTTTTTTTTTTTTTTTTCATTTTTAACACAGAGAAGTTACATAGTGGACCATCAACAATACAACACCAACACCACCTCATCCCAGTGATATGGAGCTCAACAGTTAATGCCTGCTGAGAAATAAATGGGGAAAAAATTAATAAGAAATGTACTAAAGAAGGGTTTGTTGTTTACTACTGTTATACTGTTGTTCCCTCATCAAAAAACATGCCTGAAGAGGTTTTAGTTATCATCCATGCATGTTTGAGTATTTTAGAGATCTGTCCCAGACCCTATTCAAACCCTCTGTGCAAGACTACGTCACCCATACTCCCACATGACAATTCTCCATAAATAAACAAAACCATGATACAAAACTGTACACAGCAACAGCAACAATCCTAATGTGATGTGCAGTAGTTTCCATAGCAGGATATACGCTGATTGTGTAGTGATAGCTAGGGAAAGGTAGGGGGGACTCAGAGCACCAAAAAAGAAAGTGAAATTTATAAAACATGTTAATACGTTGTTTTGGGCAAATAAATAATTTTCAAAACAACAAAAGGTAACATGGTAGCAGTTAATACCCCCATAGAAATAAAATACCCTCTCTTTACAACTGAAACAAACCTGATCCAACTTACACTTTTGAGTAGAAAGTATATTTAAATAAGCTTAACATTTTATAGTAAACTTTACTGATGATGTAATTGTGTTTTGGCGTTACCGTGACAGGAAGTTGGACGCCTTCATTTATGACGCAGCCGTGTTGAACTACATGGCAGGGAAAGACGAGGGCTGCAAACTGGTGACCATCGGGAGCGGAAAAGTGTTCGCTACGACGGGGTACGGCATCGCGCTCCAAAAGGACTCTCGCTGGAAGAGACCCATAGACTTGGCTCTGCTGCAGTTCCTCGCAGATGGTAAGAGAGACATAACGAATATTTGCATTTGTTTTTGTTTTCAGAATGTATAGATTAGTATCGTACATGTCCTAACCATAGACATGTACGATACTAAGTGAGTGGACTAAGTGAGTGTGACGTCACCCATAGCCCATAGCCAAATGAAACTGATCGAGGCTAGCAATTTTAGCGGCGAATTTGGAGCCAAGATCTATATTCAGAATTCCGGCCACGAGTATCGTAGAAAAGAGTCCAGTTGTTGAAGGTACCGCTGGTTTAGGAGGGAGCGGACGCTTAGCAATGCTGTCAGTCAAACTTGTTGCTAACGCTCTCACTAGCTACAGGAAGAAGGCACCTGATATGTCTGTTTTTAATGTCCATATCTTAATTTAGAAACAAAATAGCAAACTAAAAACCCCAGGACCATCTAGAGCGGGTTAATACGAACATTTTAAGACCAAAATGACGAGTCTGACAGCAGCAGTTACGGAGATAATGGCGACAGTTTCTCAATAGAAAGTGAATTGGAGTCGATAAGCCAGAAGCGCGCCCATACTCACTTTCTACTTGGAATGTGGTGGGTAACGGGTTAGCATTTATATATACAGTATAGTCTATGGTCCTAACAATTTCTTTGGAATGTAAAATAAATGTCAAAAAAAAAAGTTTATGTGGCCAAGTATATCAAACCAATACAAATCCGCATTCATGTAATAATTTGGCTAAAATACCAACACTAGTTAATTTTCAGCTGCTTCTTTCCATGGACATGTTATTGCTTTGCCTGGAATATTCCTGACCGGATCTGTATTGACTGCTGCACACACAGCTTTTTTGGCGACATTGACAAGTCAATCGCAATCTGTTTTTAAATTCCTCATCCAATTACGTGGAGACAAGCAAGTGACAGCCAAGCATCAGGTCAGATCTGTATAGAGGAGACCATCTTGAAAACGAGGACATAGCCTGGAATGATCCGTAGTATTGCTTTAATACCAAGTGT